>NC_137011.1:238834-263834 GCF_032717465.1 Coenobita brevimanus | reverse complement strand
GGAAGGGAGGTGGGGGAAGGAGGGAAGAAAATAGGAGGATAGCAAGAGGGTAGATGGGTGCAGCAGTATGGGAATGGAAGGAGGTAAGGAGATGAGGGGAAGGTGTCTATGAACTGAACGAATGTATGATTTTTTTTTTTTTTTAAGGTATCGGACAGCTGTTGCAGTGAGGCTTTTACTGACACTCACACTTTTCTTTTCTTTATGTATTTTTAACCACTGTGTCATATTGTACTTCAGTGATGGTTTACAAACACTCTCAGGCTTCTATACTCACTCACAGCTAAGGAAAATTGTTTGATTTTAGGTGGAACAATGCTAGATTGATAATGCTATCTATCTATCAGTCTATCTCTATCTATCTACCTATCTACCTATCTATATACCTACCTATCAATCTATCTATATATAAAACTATCCGCATCCACAAGCTCAACATCACGAACAACAAGTCAACCAAGCCGTGCCGTTAATCTATAAAAACACACACGCTGGGCCAAAACAAGTCCAATTATATATATAGTAAAACCCGACATTGCCTGGCATGCAAATGAGCTCACTCACTCAATTATACTATTTTGCAGACCGCCATGATAACCCGCCACTCCCTTTGAATACCTTAATTTATGCTCAGACTTTACCTGCTTGTAATTGTGCACCAGTTAATCAGCCGACCTGCTAGGGTGGGGGTGGGGTGTGTGTGGGGGTGAGTGGGGTTTGTGAGGGTTAGTTGGGTATGTGGGTGTGTGTGTGGGTGTGGTGAGTGGGGTGTATGGAGTCAGTGGGATGTGAGTGGTAGGGAGTGTGAGGATGAGTGGGGTGTGAGTGGTGGGGATTGAAGTTGGGTGTGTGAGGGTGAGTGGGAAGTGTAGGGATGAGTGGGGTGTATGAACGGTGGTGATGAGGCAGAGGCTGAGAGAGTGTGAGGAGTGAAGAAGGGGTGTGAAGGGTGTGCAAGTGTGAATTTGTGGGGAGTACGGGAGGTGGAAGTTTGAGTGTGAGACGGGAGAGTGAGAGTGGGGTGAGAGAGGGGCGTGAAGGATGGGGGAGGTGTGTGTGTGTGGGAGGGGGGTTGTGCACGCGCGTGTGAGCGTGTAACTAAAATACATTTACCACACGACCCGAGCTCCGTATTTCACCAGTACAGCAGCAACCATATTATATTAATTCAGAGCTACAACACACACACACACACACACACACACACACACACACACACACACACACACACCAGAACATGCATTAGTTAATAAACGAGTTAGCATAAATTATTGATCCTGGACTGGCTCCCTTAACAGCATTACCCAATTTAGGAAACATTCTGATATTCTGAGTTACGTGGAAAATAAAATTATTGGAACAGTAAAAAAAAAAAAAGTATATGATAAAATGAAGGATAATGAGAAACATCTGAAAAAAATAAACATGAAAAACACTGAAGATAAAGTAATGAAAAAAAAAAAATTAAAACAAAACACACGGAAACACGAGACGAAAAAATAATGAAAAATTAAAAAGGTGCATGAGAAAAAAACACAAATATAAGAAATATACTAAAAAAAAAAAAAAAGCAAAACAAGAAAGTAGGACAAGGATGAAAAAACACGGCAGAGGGAGAAAAACTACAACTGTTTTAAGTAAAGTTAAAAAAGCACAGAAAAAGGAATATAAAACATATGAGAGAGAGAGAGAGAGAGAGAGAGAGAGAGAGGTAATTCCCCTCACGAATCCAGCATATAATGAGTTTTAGCTGAATAATTAATACGCTGGTCCAGCCTTGCATACAGACAACCTGGCCTAAAAGCCAAAGAGAAACAGCAAGAAAAATAAGTGAAGAGAAAGACAAAATAATAATAATAATAATAATAATAATAATAATAATAATTCCGTCACATGAAGGCTTCCCTCACCAGCACCAAGATATGTTGATAAAATAATAAAATGCTCTCTCTCTCTCTCTCTCTCTCTCTCTCTCTCTCTGGGTGTAATTACTCTAGTTACCCTCCGTTTCACTCCTCTTCCTGTTTACCAGTGTAAGCAAGTGTCAGTTATGCCTGTCGTCATTCACCTTTGAAAAAATGCATGCCATTTGGGTTATATATCGGTATATATATTATAAAGTTAATGCCAGGGGCCTCTCTCTCTCTCTCTCTCTCTAAGGGCAAGTCAAAAAGTCAAAATTCATACTTGAAAAATCAAAGTCCAAGTTTCAAAAGTTAAAACTGAAAATTCAAAAGTTAAAATTGAAAAGTACAAGTGTAAAATTCAAGCCAAACAAATTTCAAAGGTCAAAAATCTAAAAGTCAAAAAATCAAATTCAAAATTCAGATCTCAAGAGTCAAAAGTAAGAAGTAAATATTCACGTCAAAAGTTTGTTTTCTTTTTGTAGGCTTTTGAATGACTTTCTTTCTCATCCATTCTCTTTCTCTGTCTCTGTCTGTCTGTCTGTCTGTCTCTCTCTCTCTCTCTCTCTCTCTCTCTCTCTCTCTCTCTCTCTCTCTCTCAATAAATAAATACATAAATAGCTAAATAAATAAAATAAATAATAAAATGCATATATAAACAAAGCAAGACAATTACTGAAAATTATAATGAATGCAATGTATGGCGATATTTATCTACCTACCTATCTATCTACCTATCAATCTATCTACCTATCAATCTATCTGCATACACTTTGGCTGCCTGGGGTAAACTGCAGGTGTGTGGGTCTGCCTTTATTCCAGCGAGGGACAATTCCTATACGGCTGAACGACTGTAAACTTTGGGTCCATTTCTCAAAAGTTGGTATTTTGGTTTGTTGTTTTGAAAGCTGAGTTTTGCTGCCCCATCCATGACTCAACATACACACACGGGATATTTAGGTGTGTGTGTGTGTGTGTGTGTGAGTGTGTGTGTGTGTGTGTGTGTGTGTGTGTGTGTGTGTGTGTGTGTGTGTGTGTGTGTGTGTGTGTGTGTGTGTGTGTGTGTGTGTGTGTGTGTGTGTGTGTGTGTGTGTGTGTGTGTGTGTGTGTGTGTGTGTGTGTGTGTGTGTGTGTGATGTCATTTTCTTCCTTCTCACATACAATTACCGTATTCCATAGTGGTGCTCATATACGTATTAATAATCAGTCATATGCATTTTCCTTCATGTCCATGTACGAGTTTCAGCACGGCCATGTGTACGCGTTAATCAATACTGCATGTGCACCCGCTTCGGTATTGCCACGTGGCTTAATCAGTAAAAAATGCCAATCAGAGGCAAGCAAATCCAATTCATCACATCGCCCTAGATACGCACCAAAAAAAAAAAAAAGGATGGACAGCGAAAACGGGAAAAAATGGCAGAAAACAGGCAAGAAATTGAGAGAGAGAGAAAAAAAGGTGTAAAAAAACTGGAACAAGCGAACATCTGAATAATTTTGTCCCTGGACAGAAACTGAATGAAGAGCGTGACAAAGTACGACGTGGGGAGTGAATGGCGAGTTTCCCCTTCCCCATACCCACCCTAGTCTTACTCCCCAACTCGACAACCATAACTCCCCCTCCCATTTACCCCAACCCCCCATCATCCCCCACCACCCCACCCAGCCTCAACCCCATTTACACCCCCATCCCTCACCCCAACCACTCATCCTCCTTCCACCAGCCCACCCCTTCCCCTACGTCAAACCCCCACCCCTTCCCCCCTCCCGCCACTGCATGCAGAGTAGCGTTGACAGGCGTGTAGGGATGGCAACACCGGCGCGTGTAAATGAAGTTGGGTTTGGGATCTTTTGGACGAATGCGTAATGACCACTGTCCCACCCGTGATGGATGTGTCTGTCCGTCACCGTGCGTAAAATAGTCCTGAAGGCAGATATGGGCATTAGAATTATCTGCAGGATGGTGCACGTGTGTTACACGGAGTGGAGAGACAGAAGAGACAGATAATGTGAGAGAGACAGTGAGAGGGAGCGAGTGTGGTCCATGTAATCCCTAGGGTGGCATCATATTATGGCTACATGACCCCTGACGTGTGTGTGTGTGTGTGTGTGTGTGTGTGTGTGTGTGTGTGTGTGTGTGTGTGTGTGTGTGTGTGTGTGTGTGTGTGTGTGTGTGTGTGTGTGTGTGTGTGTGTGTCCTATCCTTGACACAAACAACTCCCTACATTTTCCCATCACAACCCTGTCAAAATGTACAAAAACACATCCAGCTGTTTTTTTCCCTTTGCCAGACATGTAATCACAGTTCAGATGAGTGTGTGCTTATTGGGAAGGTCACGTGATCAACCACTCTAATTGATTTCTTAATTAAACACAAACTTTTACTGACTGATGGATGTTATATGAAACAGATGTATTTTTGTAACTGATACGAATATCCTCACCCCACAAAACTATAAATTAATAAATATGCATCTTTTTACTCGAACTCCCCACCATCAATCAATAAACAAATATATGAATAAATAATAAATTAAGTTGCATTTTCCCCGCGCCATACCATCTACACTAGCAAAAAAAAAAAAAAAAAAAAAAAAAAAAAAAAAGGTCATTTTTTAAGGCTTCCATGTAAAAAAAAAAAAAAAATCCTAAAATGATGATTCCTCTTTTTGGTAGAATCATCCATCATGAAAATGTTTGTATAAGCCTAAAACTATCTATTCATCTCTCTCTCTCTCTCTCTCTCTCTCTCTCTCTCTCTCTCTCTCTCTCTCTCTCTCTCTCTCTCTCTCTCTCTCGCCATGTCTGTCTTCTGCGCCTCGTCACTTCCCCCTCGTCTATCTCCCTGTCTGTCTGTCTGTCTGTCTGTGTCTGTCTGTCTGTCTGTCTGTCTGTCTGTCTCTCTCTCTCTCTCTCTCTCTCTCTCTCTCTCTCTCTCTCACGCAGTCCCCATCAAATTAAAGCCAGTGATAATAACGGGCACTTTTTCCATCAAGGTTGTGTTGGCTGGGTAAATGTTGACGTAAAAACGATAAAAAGGAAGGCAGTCGCTCTGAAATAATTCAGTTAGTGGCCTCCAAGCTTTGATAAGAGTTATTTACCATCATAATTACCTACTCCTCTCACTCATACCCTCAATGGAATAACTGATAGCTGGCTGTCTATCTATCTGTGTGTCTGCTTCTGTCTGTTTATCCATGCATCCATCTATCTATGTCTCCTTTGCTCTTTGTCAATACATCATTAACCTATTAATACAAATCAGTTCGACAGAAACTAATGTAAACTTTAACTCTTAGGGTTAATGGAATATTTACCTATCTATCTATCTATCTAACTGTCAATCAATCTTTCTATCCTGCAAACCACATACGTTCAGGTATCTGTATGTGTATATTTGTTTATCTAACTGTATCAGTCGCATAACCGGCAATTCCACCACCCTCTCCACCACCACCACCACCACCAACAACAACAACACAAACCACGACGCAAAGCAATGTCACAGCCAAAAATGGAGACGGAAAAAGAGAAAGAACAACGAAAGTGCAGTAAGAAGGAATAAAATGTGAAGTGAAGTGGAACTGGGCATGAAAGGGAGCTTGATAAGGCCAAGTGGAGGCGTATTAGTCTCTCTCTCTCTCTCTCTCTCTCTAAAAGGGGTAGAAGCGAAGGCAACAGACATTACAGTAACTCTCACTAAGTACTTAGGAGATAGCGATGCCTGGGAGTTATGGTTGTGTGTGTGTGTGTGTGTGTGTGTGTGTGTGTGTGTGTGTGTGTGTGTGTGTGTGTGTGTGTGTGCAAATTAAAGCAGGGATTGTGCAAGTGGCGTGTGGGAGAGGCGTGTAATTATCGATAACTAGACTGGAGGTGCTATCAGGTACGCTATGTAACTCTCTCTCTCTCTAAGTAATGCCATGCTAATATTTTCTGGGGAAATGAGCCATAGGAGCCTCAGTTAATATTAATAACTGTGAATACAATTAGTTAGGCATTACAGTGCTGTCCCCAGGCTTGTTATTTTTGTGAGGCAAATTACATTCATGAATTCTGTACATCACAAATGTCTACCTGTCCGCCTACCTAATTATATACTTGGGTTACCTGTTTGCCTGTATCTATCTGTCTACCTGTCCATTTATCTGCCTATCTATCCATCCATCCATCCATCAATTAGTGAACGAAACATTTAAATCAATCAAACTTATGTATCTCTATCTATCTATCTATCTACTTGTCTACCGTTCCATCCATCCATATATCAGTTTCTCCTTTCAGTACGGTGGTTGGCTGCATTTTCTTTCGTTACTCCCATACGATCTCACTCAACCTCGGCACATCCTTGACGTATTTTACATTTCAGTGTTGCTATCTCTAGACGATATTATTCAGCTTAGCAGAGCATTTAGGAACTTATAGGGTTGGATAAATACAGTTTTTGCTCCTTCACTGCCGAAGATATTTCCTAAAACGAAATAAATCAATATGTAGGGTTATAATACGCACATTATTATTTACTGTAGTGTCCCTCGAAACAGCCAAACTACCACAATACAAGGGTGTAGTTCCGAACCTCATACACAGATGGCGCTGAAGTACGTGTCTGCCAACCTACGACAACTCCCTCACATCATCAACATGTAGTGTTAATATATGCACCTGATTAATTACTTTAGTGTCCCTTAAAACAGTCCAAGTACCAGAATACAAGAGTGTAGTTCCAACCCTAATACACAGATGGCGCTGAAGAATGTGTCTGTAAACCCCTGGCAACTCCCGCACATCATCACCATGTAGTGTTAATATTATGCACCTGATTAATTACCTCAGTGTGCCTGTACCTGATTGGCAGTGTCATGCATCACAGGTGAAATGTTAATGGATTGGTAATACAGTGCTCGTGTAATTATAATTATGTGACAGAAATTATCATATCAGTTAATTTTGGACGCACGATTCACCTACTGACATGTAATATTTGGGATCAGTTTTTATTTTATTTTTTATTAATTCTTTTACTACGATACGTCATTTATATTACCCCTTCAGCCTCAGGATATGTTATTTATTTCATTATTGTCACTTCAGACGATTTTACTCGGCTTTGGAAAATCACCTTGGGATGGAGGGATTAGAAACAAGTCTTCAATGACCCTTCCACCCAAGGACGCTACTTACTGACTGTTGTTCTTGCTGGTGTCAGACGATTTTACTAAGGCTGAGACCACATTAAGATGAGGGGGTTAATCAGGCTGCCACCAGACGATTTGATTTAACCTAGGAATTATCTCTACTATTGAAGAAGTTAATTACAGGTGTATCTGACCCGTCTAGCTTTAAAAGTTGCTTCTAAGCTTAATAAAATCGTCCAGAAGCAGCAAGGATAAAAAAATGTCAGCGTTGTATAGCACTTAATTCTGTTAATTTTATGTTTTTTGGGGAGAATATTTATATCTACCACTATCACTGCCTTTCATATCTACCACAATCACCATTCATATCTATCACCACAATCATATCTATCACCACTATAATTCATATACATCACCACCACATCACCACCACCAATATCTGTCACCATCACATCACCACCACCTATCGTCACCACCAGTACCTCTCACCACCACTAATATCAACGTATTCACAATGGCTTCCCTCAATAGAAGATTAAATGGGGCAAAACAAAGACTCTTTCATTTCATTATCAGAACCATCACAAAACATTTATTTTTCAACCTTAATTAAATCCATGAAGACTGGATTAAAAAAAAAAAAAAAAAGGAGTTCTTGGAAAGGCGGAGGTATTATCAGAGAGAGAGAGAGAGAGAGAGAGAGAGAGAGAGAGAATCAATGGTAATCCCTTTAGTGCATCTGGTGGCGATGTGTTTGGTGTGGTGTGATGTATATTAGTCTCTCATCGGGAAATATATGGGTGTGTTGTATATTCTCTCTCTCTCTCTCTCTCTCTCTCTCTCTCTCTCTCTCTCTCTCTCTCACACACACACACACACACACACACACACACACACACACATTCTGCTTATTACACCTTGCCGTTCTTTTCTGTCACTTCAGTCACTCTAATATCACCATATGCTGCATAAATAACGTACATAACGATATTAGCTTGCCGAATCCAAAAATAAATCAGCAAGGGAGAGGTGTCAGGGAGCTTCCGTACAGCCCGAAAAGACGAACAGACACACAGACAGTCAGACGCACAAAATATGAAACCCCCAATAAAGCAATAAAGCCCAATACAAAAACAGAAAGTTCAGGAGACGTATAATCCCTTCCCCAAACGTACAATTATGCATAAATTATGTGCAATGCTACGGCTACTACTATTAGGTGGATGCTGTACATGATAGTGCCATTAACAACACAACAACCACCACACATTACATATATTCCTCCCCTGTGACCAGGTATATACACCTATTGCCATAATTTGTGTATGTCCGGGGCCACGTTTTAATGCACTCTGTGGGTGGCTCGATACGCAGGGTGGGGGAGGGGGTGAGATGAGACTGGGGTGGAGGGAAGGGGGTTAGATGAGAGCGGGGAGGAGGATGGGAGAGGAGGAGAGGATGAGGAAATGTTAGAGTGGGTGAGAGGATAGGTGAAGCGGGGTGAGAAGGATAGTGGAAGAGGGGTAAGGATGGGAGGGAAAGAGGGTGAGAGGTGAGGGTGAAGGATAGGGGATAAGGTTATTTGGTGATGGGGAGTGGGGGAAGAAAGGGAGGAGAAGGAAGCTAGATAACGGCAAGGATGGGAGAAGGTGGATTAAGGGTAAGTGAGAGAGGGTTAGGGGTGGGGAAAAACTGGATTGGTTGAGGAGGGACTGGGGAAGGGTGGCAGGAGGTATGTGAGGATTTGAAGAGGGAAAAAGTGAGGAAAGGATGGGTGAAGGTGAGGGAAAGGGGGAAAAATGTGAGAAAATGAATAAGCTAAGAAAGGAAGGGAAGACCAGAGGCAGAGAAAGAGGGAAGATGATGAATGGGTACAGGAAGAGGTGAGAGGATGCTAAGGAGGGTGGGAGTACGGTAAGGAAAGAAGGAAGATGGTGAGGGAGGCTGAGGACGATTTTACTCAGCTTAAGATGGACTAATGACTGTGAATAAGTAAATGAAGACTATAGACAACCCATTCACTTCAAGCACTTTCTTCAGAAATTAATAAAATCGTCTGAAGGCATCAAGAAACATTTTAAGATTCGATCGTACTAAAGATGATAAAGAAATATGTGTTTAAAGAGAAAAAAAAGATTAAAAACATGGGCGAGGAAAGTTAAGCCTTCTGGTGCTTACAAAGAAACTCCAGACTCCACTCATAATCTCTCTCTCTCTCTCTCTCTCTCTCTCTCTCTCTCTCTCTCTCTCACCCACCTGACCCCATTCTCCGTCTCTAACCCAGATCCTTATGGCGCTATCTTTCTTTTTCTTTTCCCTGAGAGAGTATATATTTCTCTTACGCTCTCCTCACTTTCTTTGTCGTTTTTTCCCCCTTCAAGACTCTCCCTTTCTCTCTCCTTTCACCCCATCTGTAGGCTGGGAGGTTAACACTGAACTCTGCTTAATCTCTCTCTCTCTCTCTCTCTCTCTCTCTCTCTCTCTCTCTCTGATTTAGTCCCCCATTCTGCTCTTATCTTTGAGAGTCCTTCACGAAACTGCTCTTAAAACCCCCACTCTTGTTTTGTCTTCCAGTCAGTCGGCCACCAGATAAGCCCTGCTCTCTCTCTCTCTCTCTCTCTCTCTCTCTCTCTCTCTCTCTCCACCTCATAATCGCGGTCATACAAACTTTTCGAGGTCAGCCAGCTTCATTCTTCAGCAGCAGGTAAGAGACCAACATTAAAAAGAAAAAAAATGGTCAAAAAAGAAAAAAGTTGTTTGTCCTGAAAATACGGTGACAAAATTGAAGTGTGTACAGTAGGTTGATGCTGTTATTATTGTGGATGTTTATCTTATAGTTTCATCTTTTTTGCTGTTTTATTCGTTGTTTATCTCTTCTATTATTATTATTATTATTATTATTATTATTATTATTATCATCTTTGGGCTATTTTTGTGTCTTAATTCTCTGATTTATTAGTGAATTTTATCTTTCGTCTATCGTGGCTTTGTTCTTTTATATTTACTAATTTAGCAGTTTTCTTTATTTCCTGTTTCATTGTTTCTTCTTCCTTACTGTTTATTGTTATTATTATAATTATTATTTCTGTTTTGTATTTCTTTCTTTCTGTTTACTTATATTATTATTATCATTATTATTATTATTATTATTACTAGCGTCACCATTATTACCAGTAATTTTTTGTAAACAGTCATCATCATCATCATTCTCACCTTGTCATCCTGTTTCTCTGCCTCATCATCATCATCATCACCATCATCATTATCACCTTGTCTTCTTATTCCTCTACAGTATCATCATCATCATCATCATCATCATCATCATCATCACCATCATCGCCGCCACAATTATCCTGTATTCCCCCACCTCCTCCTCATAATTATCCCATCTCTCCTCCTCATCATAATCATCCCATCTCTCCTCCTCCTCCTCCTCCTTTACTTTTTTCCCCCGCCATTTTTTACTTAATCTCCCAGAGCAGTTCTCTCTCTGACACTTTTGCTCCAACCCTCAAACTTGTGGATGGGGGGTGGGGGTAGGGAGAAGGAGGAGGAAGAAAAAATGAGAAAGCGGAGGAGGAGCAGGAAAAGGGGTGGAACAGACGAGGAAAATGAGAGAGAAGAGTGAGGAAAGTAGTAATGATGATGATATTGCTGATGTTAATTATGATGATGATGATGACAATGATGATGATGATGATACAAAACTTATATAAACAACAAAAAACAAGTAGCATCATTCTTCCATCCCCTTTCTCTCCATCCTCTAACTTTGCGATAAACCTTAACGAAGCGAAACACAAATGGCAAAGAATTCTGCACCATTAAATTGCCAGCTGCCTTGCCTGATTTCCGAGGCCAGTCGGGGATGTTCTGCTGCCTTAACCCCTTCACTACCATGACCTATGTGTGTACGTATGTATGGCTGTATGGATGTATTTGCATGTATGTATGAATGGATGGATTTATGTATGTATATATGTAAGTCACAATCGTTAATGCATAGCGTGGGAGGCGTCATACAGTAAGATAATATATAACTGCATAAACTTTTCTGCTTTCCTTCATAGCGCCCTTCCTCCCTCCCTCCCTGCTTTCACCACACACCCACATCATTTGGAAAACACACAAACTCCTTCAAACACAAATCGGCAAAATAAAACAAACACAAAATCAAACACTGTCAAACACTGTGTATATCTTCACACCACATACACTGCATTCGTAAGAGCTCTGACAGACCAGTAAACTCCCTCAAGCACACACACACACACACACACACACACACACACACACAAAACTCCCATGCACAGTACGTATTGAGAGATACTGTTATATCTGTTGCCCTCGCTTCTATCCCCTCAACCTCCTCCCTCTCTCCTCAGTCTCCAACGTCCTCCCCTTCTCCACAACCTCCCCCTTCCCTCACCAGCCTCCTCCCTCCCTCTCTCCCTCCCCAATTCCTCCTCCTCCTCCTCTTACCACTCCAGTTCCATTACACTCCTACTTCCCTTTCTCCTTCCCATTTTTCTCCCGTTCTTTCTCATTTCTCTCTCTCTTTTCCCTCCCCACAACTTGCATCACCCGTCTTCTCTCTTCTTCCCCCCCCCATCCCCTCCCTCTCTCCACCCCTCCATCCAACTCCTACCCTCTCTCCCCAACTGGAAGGAAACTTAGGCTGGCAAAACAAATAAGGGTTGAGGTCTGCATTAGGAAGTCACACAGGCAAGTTAGTGCTCTCTCTCTCTCTCTCTCTCTCTCTCTCTCTCTCTCTCTCTCTCTTTCTCTCTCTCTCTCTCGCTCTGACACACACACACACACACACACACACACACACAGTCAAAATTCTTACACGGCAATTGGTATTCGTTCGTTTTGGGGCAATCATGGTGGAAGGGTGCGTGAGGGGGTGGAGGGAGGGGAGTGGGGGTGGGGGGCGGAAAGGAGAGGGAAAGAGGGGGTAGGAGAGAGGGGGTGGGCAGGGAGAATGAAGGAAGGCTGATGAGGGTGAGGGTGGGTTGGAAAGGGTGAGGGAGGGGGAAGGTAAGGGAAGGAGAGGGAAGGGGAAGGTAATGGAAGGAGAGGAAGAGGAAAGGTAAGGAGAGGGAGGGAGAAGGTAAAGGAAGGAGAGGGAGGAAGAGGGTTGAAGGAGAAGACGGAGGGTTGCGTAGGGAGAAGAAAGCTTGGGTAGGAGAAGGAGAGGAAGGACTGTGGAGGATGATACAGATGGAGGGATGAGAGGAAGAGCTAGGCTAGGGCAGGGGGAATGAGAGGCAGGTTTGAGAAGAGTGGGATGCTGTGAAGAAGGAAGGCTGGTGGAGGAGTGGAGGGTTGTCCTTTTATCTCTTCCATCTCTCCAATCTTCTGGCTGACATCCACGCGTCATCAGGTGGCAGGTGTGTGGGTACTAAAGCCCCATACTATTCACTCCAGCTTCACTTCACAACCTTCTCCCTCTTACCACTTCCTCTTCCTCTTGTTCTCTCTCCACCCATTACCTTGGTCTCCTCTCCCTATTTCCTACACTTCCTCTTTTCGCCCCTCTCCCCCTCTCCTCTTTCCTTCCCTTCCCCTCTCCTTTCCAACACCATTCTACTCCCCCTCTTCCCACTCTCCCACATTCCAGCAACCTGTAGGTGTAGTAAAATATTCCACAGAAACACATGTACACACCTTACGCTCCTACCTACCAACCTACCTCCCCTTCCTCTCTTCCCTCCTGCCTCCCACCTCACTCGTTTCTCTCTCACCCCTCCTCCAATCACCCACATTCAGGCAACTTGTGAAGAGTTGTGAATTTTCCACAAAAACCCTTGTACACACATCCACATACCTTCTTAACCCCTTCAAATAATTTCCCCCCTCCTCCCTCCTCTCTTATCTCCCTTCTTCACTCTCGCAGCACGGTAGTCTCCCCTCCCACACCACTCCAGTCCCCCTCCCACTCCCTCATCTCCCACATTCTAGTCACTTGTGGGGGGAATGTGGGAGGGCAATGAAATTTTCCACAGAAATCCTTGTACACTCACCCACACCCCTCTCAACCTCTCTCAGATATTCCCTCCTCCTCCTCCCTTCTCTCCCCTCTCATACATCACTGAAGTCCCCCCTACACATCCCAACCTCCCTCTTCCCTTTCCTTCATAACTCTCTCCCTTTTTCTCTCTTTGAAAACTCCTTATTTTCCACTTTTATAACATGCATAGTCCTCTTCAACCACTACATCCTCCTTCATCCTCTCCTTCCTCTGAACATCTTCCATCTTCCAGTTCTCTCAAATTCTTGTCTCCATCTCACTTTTCATCTCCTTCCCAATCTTTCCAAGCTCCTCCTCTTCCCTCACACGTCCAAGAGAAATATAAATAGGCATTGAAAAGTTCCCTTCCAGTTCTGCCTTACAATCCCACACCAGCCATCCCCTCCATCTCCCCTCCCTCCAATCTAGCAATTATTCCTCTCCCCTTTTTTGTATCTTCTCCCTCTCCTTTTTATCACCCCCACCCCTTACACACACACACACACACACACACACACACACACACACACACACACACCAAAAATCACAGTCAAAACCCACGAATATATGTACCTTGAATTTTCTGTCTCCCCTCCTCTCCCTCCTACTCTTCTCCACTCCCAGCTTCCTCCCACCTCCCCCCGACCATTCCCCCACCTCTTCCCCCCACCCAACAACATACCCAAACGCTTCTCCCACACTTTCCCACACATTTACTTCTTTCCCGTCACCCGCCCTCTTCTCCCCTCCCCCCTTCCTTCCCTCCAACCCCAGGGCCACACAAGCACGCACACACAGCCAATCATGCAGCCACACACACACACACACACACACACACACACACACACACACACACACACACACACACTTGTCCTGCCAGCCAATCAGGTATGCGTTGACATCCTGCGGAGCTTCGGCATTAAACGAACTGAAAACTCCGCATCTGCTGAGTTGGGTTTATATATCTGTGTGCGTTTGTGTGTACACCATGTCACACACACACACACACACACACACACACACACACACACACACACACACACACACACACACACACACACACACACACACACACACACACACACACACACACACACACACACACACACACACACACAGAGGAAAAGTGACTCTGATATTTAACTTGTAGCATCATCACTACCTAGTACTTTCGTAGTCAAAAATAAAATCAACGCGAACATAATAACAAATTTTAGATAAGAGATAAGATCTTTCTCGATACCGCCAGCAGATTTTCTATTTAACAGCGGAGAATTTTTTTTGAACTGGAGCGGTGATACGTAGCTGTTTCATTGACCTTTTGAGTACGTGTGTGATCTCTTAATCTGAATATAACTAATCTGAAAAAAATTATATAATAAACCATACCGACTGGGATATGTAAAACTCTCTCTCCCTCTCTCTCTCTTTCTCTCTCTCTCTCTCTCTCTCTCTCTCTCTCTCTGTTTGCCGTCTGCATGCCCGGGTTCCGCCAAGTATTCAAGAGGATCATATTGGCTTCCTTTGATGAGGCTGGATTATCTGTGTGTGTGTGTGTGTGTGTGTGTGTGTGTGTGTGTGTGTGTGTGTGTGTGTGTGTGTGAGAGAGAGAGAGAGAGAGAGAGAGAGAGAGAGAGAGAGAGAGAGAGAGAGCATATACGAGTCAAGAGTAAACACAGCCAGTTGCAATCAGGCAGGGCAAACTTTTCATTATCCCATCTGATTCATTTGTGTTCCTTCAAAGGAGTGTAGGATAACTGAGCCCGATAATTTACTGCACCAACCCATTAAGCTGGTCAACAACGCGCACGGAGAGGGGGAGGAGAGAAGGGTGAGGGGAAGAAGGAGGGAGGGGTCAAAGAGGGGAAGCAGGAGGAGGATGGAGAAAAGACAGAAGCTGGGAGAGCGAGGGATGGAGGAAAAACTGCAGGGATGAAAGGTTGTGAGGAAGAAGAGGGAAAGGAGTGAAGGAAAGGAGGGGGAAGAGAAAGCGGAAGGGAAAGATGGAATGAAAGGGTAAAGAAGGAAGCAGGGCGAGGTTAGGGAGAAAGGGACAGGAAAAAAAACAAGGATGAAATATGGGAAGGGAAAGGAAAGGGAATGAGAGTGGTGATCGTGAGAAGAAAAATAAGAAAGGGGAGGGAAAAGGAAGAGGATGGAGGGACATGCCAGAAAGTGGGCGAGGGAAAGAAAAATGGTTCTTCACTATATTTAATACAAGTGGAAAATCATAGGAACAGAAAGACAAAGAGAAGCATATTAAAAAGATTTCTTAAATGAAAACGAGCCAGCTTGGGGCCGTTTTCATAAACATTCTCTAGACTGAACTGTGTGTAAGGCTGCTGGTTTATTTCTACCTTTCCTCATACAGCCACCAACGACTTCACAATTAAGATAGATTGAACAAGCTACTTAAGTGAAATGTACGATCCAATATATTACCGTCTGATAATAAACAGCTGCTACGGAATTCTTTTAATCTTAAGAAATGGTTAAGACTCTGTGAATATGACTCCAGGAATAAGATGAAGGCATTAGAAGACAATGGTAGTGCGAAGAGGGAGACTGTGTGCGAGATTGTGAGAAGGACTTTGTGCTGAAGAAGATTTTGGACTGTGTGTATAGGAGGGTGTGGGTTTGGGTGTAGGAGGGTGTGTAGGAGTGTGTGGGTTGGCAGAATAGGAATGAGTGAAGGAGGGTGTTGGAGGGTGTGGGTTTGGGTGTAGGAGGGTGTGTAGGAGTGTGTGGGTCGGTAGAGTAGGCATGGGTGTTGGAGGGTGTGGGTTTGGGTGTAAGAGGGTGTGGGTTTGGGTGTAGGAGGGTGTGGGTGGGTAGGGATGGGTGTAGGAGTGTGTGGGAGGGTAGGGATGGGTGTAGGAGGGTATGTGGGAGGGTGTGGGTGGGTAGGGATGGGTGTAGGAGTGTGTGGGTGGGTAGAGTAGGAATGGGTGTTGGAGGGTGTGGGTTTGGGTGTAAGAGGGTGTGGGTTTGGGTGTAGGAGGGTGTAGGTGGGTAGGGATGGGTGTAGGAGTGTGTGGGTGGATAGGGATGGGTGTAGGAGTGTGTGGGAGGGTAGGGATGGGTGTAGGAGGGTATGGCAGGATAGGGATGGGCGTAAGAGGGTGTGTGGGAGGGTGTGGGTGGGTAGGGATGGGTGTAGGAGGGTATGACAGGGTAGGGATGGGCGTAAGAGGGTGTGTGGGAGGGTGTGGGTGGGTAGGGATGGGTGTAGGAGGGTATGGCAGGGTAGGGATAGGCGTAAGAGGGTGTGTGGGAGGGTGTGGGAGGGTAGGGATGGGTGTAGGAGGGTATGGCAGGGTAGGGATGGGCGTAAGAGGGTGTGTGGGAGGGTGTGGGTGGGTAGGGATGGGTGTAGGAGTGTGTGGGAGGGTAGGGATGGGTGTAGGAGGGTATGGCAGGGTAGGGATGGGCGTAAGAGGGTGTGTGGGAGGGTGTGGGTGGGTAGGGATGGGTATAGGAGGGTGTGTAGGTGTGTGTGGCAGCAGTGTACCCCCGGCGGTGTCCCAGGGTGCTGGGGGAAGATTGCCTTCTAAACTTTTACGCGGATTAGATGACGCTTTTCCCTCGTTCCGAGCTGGGATTTCAAGTGTGTGTGTGTGTGTGTGTGTGTGTGTGTGTGTGTGTGTGTGTGTGTGTGTGTGTGTGTGTGTGTGTGTGTGTGTGTGTGTGTGTGTGTGTGTGTGTGTGTGTGTGTGTGTGTGATGACGTCAAGGTACTCACACACTTTAACGCGGCAAAACAAACTAACATAACCATGACATAACCAATCGGACCAACGCCAACTTCATAACCCCAAACCCACACCCAACCAAACCAAACCCAGCTCAACGAAACCCAACCTAACCTGATCTAGTTCAACTTATGTAAGCCAACCTATTACACCCTGGCCTAACCTTACACACTAACCCAATCCAACCCAAGCCAAACCAGACCAACCCAACCTAACAAACTAACCTAACCCACCTCAGCGTAGGCAGGATATCATGGCCACATAAACACTACGACCAGGCTGTTGGCAGTCAAGTTACTCACACACCATCGTTATCGCCACCCTCTCCCTTGCCTTCACGCCCTCTCGCCCTTGCACCCACACGCCACCCTACCCGTTCCCTCAAGCATCTCCTCTCCCTAGGCCCTCTCACGTCCCAACTCCTCTCTCTCTCTCTCTCTCTCTCTCTCTCTCTCTCTCTCTCTCTCTCTCTAGGGTAAGTCGAATTTCAAAATCCATAAATCGAGTCAGCATTTAAAAGTCAAAAGTCAGAATTTAAAAGTCACAGTTCAAAAGTCAATAATCATAATTCAAAAGCGAAAAGTCAAAATTCAAAAGCTCTAAATTCGTCAAAACTCAAAATTCTAAATTCAAAGTTAAAATTCATAATTCACACACACACACACACACACACACACACTTGCACCCACACGCCACCCTACCCGTTTCCTCAAGCCTCACCGCTCGCTGGTGCAGTGGTAACGTTCCCGCTTGCCAACTGGTGGACGGGAGTTCGCGCCTCGCTCAGGTTGCGAAAAGTTTCACTGACGAAGTGGGTGGTTACTGTCCCCCTTGAGCAAGGGGACGGGTGTGTGCGTGTGTGAAGGTCACAGCCTTGCCCTTAGATCGGACTATATGAGCTCTCAGCTCCCTTCCGGGAGGGTAAAAGCTGACGATCACGACCATCAAGTGATCCTGACCGAACCGGTAAATTACACACACACACACACACACCGGGTCGTGTACACTACCTGTCGTAACCCGTACAGACAGGAACAAGTAACGCCTCGATAGCGTACATCGTAAATATAATGCACAATCAATGAACACCCGCATCGAAAAGACAACTAACAGCGCACGACAAGCTATCACAAAGGATCGCATTTATTTTCTATATTTAAAAAAACATTGGTACCATTTCATTATTTTCATGTCACTTAGTTCAGTCACATTTTTCGCTATCCTCTTGTACAGTTTAGTTGAGATGTGTTTGGTGGTCGCATATATTTATAAAAAAACAATTTCATACATATCTTAAGGTAAAAATTTATGAATATAACCCCACACCTCTTCGATGAATTACGCTCTGTACCTAGCCCAGGGACCCTACACCTGGCAGGGGATATTATAACACTGACTTACCAATTTCACTGTTATTATGCTGGTTAATAATAGTTCTCCCACTTTTGTATTTTGTTGTTTCTGACCCTATCTTACTCCATCCTTGTCAGATGAGAAAGAGAGTCTGGATGATGGTGATGGTGGTGGTGATGATGATGATGATGATGATGATGATGATGATGATGATGTTTGTTTAGGCTGGAGGTGCCAACCATCCACTCACTCAATATAGCGCTATTTTCAGGTGACCCTACATTGAGTAACAACCCAAAATGTGTCCTGTAATCCAGGATACTACACTGGATGATAACCATAATGGATAACCAAATAATGCAAGCCTGGTGTTGGTATGGGCTGAGAGAGAGAGAGAGAGAGAGAGAGAGAGAGAGAGAGAGAGAGAGAGAGAGAGAGAGAGAGAGAGAATGGGAAGGATTGGACTAAGGAAGGGGGGGGAGAAGACAGAGAGGTTTGAATGGAGAGAAGAGAAGAGGGGGTGGAAATATCATAACACTTCAAAACACACACACACACACACACACACACACACACACACACACACACACACACACACACACAACTGCCGACATAAAAACAGCAGAATGGCACTGGAATTGACAGAACACCGACCAACTAATACACTTGTAATTACACACAGCTTTTCTCTCTCTCTCTCTCTCTCTCTCTCTCTCTCTCTCTCTCGGGGACATACGGGTGCCTGTAATTGGAATGTTCTTGGCAGTTTAGCGGCCTGTGTGTTAAGCTGTTATGAGGGCGGTCGTTACGAGGGGCAGTTTATTGGTGGGGGAGGGGTAAGGGATGCTGGAGGGGTGGGGAGGGGGATGGAGGCGATGGAGTGGGGGATGGGGAGGGAAGAAGAGGGGTAGGGTAAGAGGGAAGTGGAATATTTAATGGGGTGGGGGAGTGGGTGTTATTCGGCCAGCATGTGTTGTGGGGGAGGTGGAAGGAATATATGAACACGGAAGGAGGTCGGGATGTAGTGAAGTGAGGTATGATCTGGGGGACATGACTCAGAGTCGAAAGTTTCTGAGATACTATTTTTGTGTGATGCTGTGTGTGTGTGTGTGTGTGTGTGTGTGTGTGTGTGTGTGTGTGTGTGTGTGTGTGTGCTACGTCATGGGCTTAAAACCCATGTCGTATCAGATACAGGAAGTGGTTTTTAACAGTACTAGTATGTTCTCTCTCATGCTTCCATACCGTCACCGCTGTCCATTAATACCAATTAATATACACTGCTGACCTGGATGACGCAGTGGGTTAATTACCCACCAGAGGCTCACAGGTGTATGAAAAGAAGATATGCACCCTGGATAAGCGGGTCTTGGTTTCAGCAGCCACATTTACCTTCACCTCACCCCCCCTCCCCTCTCATTATTTCCCACAATACGATTATGCCTTTTCCTCGAAATCTACAAGTGTTTTTCCAAATTACCTTTAACTTTTTTTCTGCTGTTTGCGGCTGGAGAGATTGGCGAGGGACGAGGGGAAGCCTTCTGTTTTCCTGTCACTGTTTTTGACTCACAGGATACCACATATTTATCAGACCTTACCCTATAACAAACAGCACTGAAAGGCCCCATACGTAACGCTGTTGTTTGCTTTCCTTTTTACTACCTTTGTAATCATTGCCTCACTTTCTTGTCCTCCTTCCTTTTCCCTCTCTCGTCCCCTCCCTTTACCCTTCCTTTATTATCCTCCCTTTTCCTCCTACCCTCTCGGCTCTTCCTTTCCTCCGCCTCTCTGCCTTTCTGTGGTAATGAAGGGGGTCGGGCTGGGCCTTCCTGCTACTAAAGGGTCGGGGATGCCCATTAATGCACCCTTCTCACCTGGGTTAATCCACCCTCATTACCGTTAATTAACATCTTCCACGCCACAATTAACCCTGAATTAAAGTTCCGGCAGCGTAATTAATAATCCTGCTTTTCCATCACAACTTTTACACTCTATATAAGGTTAATTAAAATCTTCTTTGATATAATTAAGTGTGAATGCTAGTTTTAAGAGCATGGTTAACAATCTTGCTTGTTTATAAATCTAGGAGATATAATAACATTGGTCATTAACTAAGACGTCTATAATCATAATTAATAATTTAGGTCATTAATTAGTCTATGAGGCAGGATAAAGAGACGGATTCTAAGAGGCAGTGTAAGCTTCGTTGCACCTTTTACTCTGCGGTTCATTGTGTGTGTGTGTGTGTGTGTGTGTGTGTGTGTGTGTGTGTGTGTAATAGAGAATGTGAAGAATACCATGAAAAATGGCTGAATATCACGGCGCCGTCAGTGTCATAAATTTAAAGGATATTGACTCAGAAATAACCATCATGAAACAGATGAGCAGGCAGGCAAGGCTAGGGTAGTAGTTGGGGAAGAGCTGGGGATGGGGAAGTATACCATCATCATCATCATCATCATCATCATCACTACAATCATTCCAACTCTTTATGCCCACTTACACACACACACACACACACACACACACACACACACACACAAACAAATGAATGGATAAAAGGCCTCAAACAGCACAGCGTAAAATGTCAGAGTAAATAAAAGCCAAACAGCAGCCTTGGCTATTGTGTTTTGGACCAGGCGGCCATGACCATAACACTGCCATTTGCAAACATTACCCAGTCAGTACTGTACTACTTTTGGTACACCCTGTCGACTTTGCCACACACACACCCTGTACTGTACTACTTTTGGTACACCCTGTCAACTTTGTCACACACACCCTGTACTGTACTACTTTTGGTACACCCTGTCGACTTTACCCCACACCCCCAGTACTGTACTACTTTTGGTACACCCTGTCGACTCTGCCCCACACACCCTGTACTGTACTACTTTTTGTACACCCTGTCGACTTTGTCCCACACCCCCTGTACTGTACGAACCCCCCCCCCTCTCCCCGTGGCAACATTACTACAGAGAGAGAGAAAGAGAGAGAGAGAGAGAGAGAGAGAGTGAGAGAGATGGGATCAATAACTCTTATCCAGGTAACATGCTAATTACCCAATACAAGGTAGGCTGTAAGTCGGCCAGGTGAGGATGCTGCTAATTGGAGCAAGCTTCATCTTACCTCTCAACCCCCCCCTCTCTCTCTCTCTCTCTCTCTCTCTCTCTCTTTCTCTCTCTCTCTCTCTCTCTCTCTCTTTCTCTCATCTAATCACCACAAAGCCTCACAAATTGGAGTCGACCAGAGGAATGGAGAGGAGGATGAACAGAAATCCTTCATTATTGACGAAGAGAGATGGAACACAGACGATGGTGATGATGACAGTGATGACGGTAAATGATGATGATAATGACAATGACGATGATTGTAATGACAATGACGATGGTGGTGTTGGTGGTGGCGGCAGTAGTAGGGACGCTGGTGATGACGCAAATGCTACCACCAGTAATACCATCAATTCCAGCACAAATACTATTCCTGCTATTACTTCTACCATTGCTGCTAGTACACCAATCTCTTACCACTACCACAAACCCTTACTACCACTACCATTACCATCCATCCATCCATCATCCAATCCACTACTACTATATCATCACGAACCACCATCATCATTATCACGATGACTTTCACTACCACCAATATCACCACCACCATCTCCACCACTACCACTCCAACTACCACCATTCCTACCACCACTACCACGCCTACTACCACCATTCCTATCCTCGCTACCACCACCATCACCACTATCGAAATTCGTGTGAGGTGGAGTTTAATTAGGAGACGTGTACTGGCAAGGTGAACAGTGCTAGGATCCATCGCACTATGCTTGTTAATCCAACTGAGAGAGAGAGAGAGAGAGAGAGAGAGAGAGAGAGAATCTAGTTTATGTACGAGTCAGCGTATGTGAATGTGCACTATACGTGTGTACAGTACGTGTTTGTATGTATTTTTGATATATTAATTCATCAAGTGAGTGAGTGTTTGCTATAATTATGTATCAATACTATTTCTTATCCAGTGTAATTCTTTTTATTTGGCCTTGATACCCTTTAGCAGCACATCACCTGCTTTGCCCTCCTTCAGTAACACACAGCTATAAACAGTTCTCGCCTCACCTCACTCAGTAGTCCATCCATGTACACAATAACCAACCATGAGAACAAGACATGACCTTGTTTAATTCACCGACCAAGTCCAACCTCCAAGTTAACGCTTCATGCACCCTCACAGCTGTGGCTGCCATATTAGCCTTTACATACTCTGAAGGGTTGAAGTAATTAACCCTGTCATTGTTGGAACATCATCATCATCATCATTATCATCATCACCAACTTCTTTCCCCACCTAAGGATGAAGTATATAATGGTTGGCATAAGTCTAGTATAATACTCATGCTACTGTTGACGATTATATAGATCTGAAAGTGCCTCACAGGATTTGCTACTGTCACCATTAACCCTCTCAAGATCGAGACAGTCTAAATATCTGATTCAAGTTACCATTACTCGATTATACTGCGATAAGAGTGAGTTAAAAGACCCCATTAGTGTTAAGTCACCACACACTGTACTCCCAATACATTTACCAGTTCATCCTGATCTACTCTGTAGTGAATCTTCTCCACATCCATAAATGCTGTCAATAATCCTCCATTCCATTCAAAAACCTGTGTTCCAAACATATTTGTACAAGTACCTGGTGGGCACAAAGTAGTTGGCATCGTGTAATGGCACCTTCGTCACACCAACTGCCTAAACACACGTTGACTCCCTCATACTTGTGTCAGCTGTTATATTTACCTGGACAAACACCAGACGATTTTATTCAGCTCTACTGTAAGTGAGACGCGTGAGGCTGAGAGGGTTAAGATGTGAAGGGAGAGTTAATGGAAGGGACATGATATTTTAAAGTCCAGAATGTATGTAATTAGCGACCCGGGGAAGAAATGAGAGGAGGGGAAGCTGGGGACGATGAAGATAAGATGTATCATTTGCCGCCCTAAATAGACAATTTATCATACTGAAACAACAACATTAACATCTGTGAAATTATAGTTTTAAACCAGCCCTGTTAAGTTTATTCTGAACTGACAAGGATAAGTCTCCTCGTGGTTGATTCAATTTTATTTATATTTTAACAAGTGTATAAATTTATAACAGAGTCACAGGAGTCTTAGGTTGTTCATATCATCTCCATTAACTCCCTAACGACTGTCTCAACTCACCACTCTATTCCACCTAAACTTATCGTTGGCATGCTCAAACTTCTCTCAACTAAATAACATAGTCCTGAATTAGGCTGAATATTATCACGATATGCGTCCATGGCAGCGAATGTACTAATACATACAGGCGTATCTGCAGAACGAAATGAATGTTATTACAGCAAAAAATAAGAGATGGAGGAATGGCGAGCTGAATAAGCTGACTGGAGAAAATAAAAGACGCAACATAAACAGGAAGGGGATGTGTGTGATTAGCGAAAAGGGTAATAATGAAAGGCAAACGAGAAGGAGAAGGGGAGAAGGAAGAATATATGACAACTGCATAAGCACAGTGGAACACGTTCAGTGCTGGATAAACACACAGGAATACATTTTCTTAATATCTTCAGAACGATCATGCATTCTATATTCAATTCTCGCTTCTGCCACGCGATTTCATTCAGACACAGGAACACTTCTAGTAGCAAATAGGATAAGAGTGTATGGTTATAGCACCTTCAATACCATGCACGTTTGGTATAGTGAATAAATCTTCGGATCCTTTAAAGAACGTGGGCGTCATCGTCCTTTCACTGCGATGTCCGAACTTGGGTAATTTATTCTGATTAATTCCTGGCAAATTTATTCAAGAAAGAAAACTTACAGAGGAAGGGTTAGAGAATAGGTTATGATGAGAGAGAGTAGATCGAGAGAATGAAGAGTTTGAGAGAATGAGGGAGAGAGAGCACAATGCAAGAAAGAGAAGAAATATAATGTATGAGTAACCGACTGCAGAAGCTAAGCAAAACAGAAAAAAAAAATATATATAGATAACCTGAGAGTGGGGAAGGGAGCAGTAAATGAGTGAGGTTAAAATTATATACTGAACGAGGAGGTGTACTTCATGGAATTCGCTTTGGTGTTACTGGTGGCAATGTTATTTTGTTGTCACTGATGCTGATGTTGATACTGATGCCGCCCACTTCCATCACCATCACCACCATCATCAAACCATTATCATCATTTCTTACACCATATCTCCATCAATACCATTATCACCATCACTTCCTGACATCACCACCACGACCCTGTCTCCAATCATCACCATCATCAATACCATAATCACACGTACTTCCATCATCACCACCACCTCCATTTATCACGTCCATCACTACATCACCACCGCCACCACCACCATCAACACCACCACCATCAACAATCCCACATCTATCATTTCTCTGTCCTGCTGCCGAGTGACTACCCCAAAAGCAGGAGGTAATATCACACCCTCAAAACTGCCTGGCATTACCCGCTCATCAGCCTCATTACCATAAATATTATACAGACAAGAGGGGGTCATTGGGTGGCGCCAATTTGTGTTTTGTGTTGAGGGTGGCGTGACTGGTGTCGGGGTTAGAGAGTCAATTACACCTGTACCATACCTGTCATTATTGTTTGTAGGAGTGTATGACGAGGTGGTGTGTGGGTGTGGAAGAGGGACAGGGAGAGGAGGAAGAGGGAATGGGAGGGAAGGGGGAAGGGAAGGGAAAATGGAAAGAGAGGAAGGGGATATTGAGAGGGAGAACCACTAATCAATGAACCCACACCAAATGAACCACTAAATCAAAA
>NC_137011.1:221334-233834 GCF_032717465.1 Coenobita brevimanus | reverse complement strand
GAGAGAGAGAGAGAGAGAGAGACGGGGGGGATCACACAGACGTTACGATCCAGTAGAGCTGATCAGACCTTGGCAGAAAAAAATTATATCTTGGGCATTGAAGTCAAAGAAAGGGGCTTTATCTAAGAGTACACACACCATTAAGAGAGAGTATAAAAGTACACACACACACACACACACACACACACACACACACACACACTGTCTCTCTCTCTCTCTCTCTCTCTGCTGATCAAAGGAAAGTCATCAAACGTCATCTGTGGTAGTCTCCGTCTGAACCTACTTTCAACCCACTAACCTTCTCTACTCACTACCCGCCAAATCTCCCTCCACCTTTCTGACTCCCTCACCATTCCCTCCACTTCCCTTGTACTCTTCTCACTCCCCTCCCACTCTCCCCACTCCCTTTTCTCCTCTACCCACTCCTCTTCTAGTCTCCCTACTCCTCTCCCACTCTCCTCAAACTCCCTTTTCACCCTCCCTATTCCCCTCCCACTCCATTCTCATCCTCCTGACTCCCCTCCCATCGCCATTCCACCCTCCCCATTTCAATGTTTGTCTTAAGTGTGGTTCCTCCATTTTACTCTGTAAGTCAGATTTTCATGAGTGTAAAATAGAATGATAATACACACACACACACACACACACACACACACACACACACACACACACACACACACACACACTCACCATGAAAGATACCGGAACTACTCGAATTGCATTCTTTCAGGCAGAGGGCTCTTGCTTTACCTCTAGAATGTGTCTTTGTCTTTATTCCTGCCACGTCTCCACGGTTTTATCTTGCTTAGAACCTCTAGCAGAAAAAAAAGTAATTATGGCTTTACTTAACCCTTCCATTTTGAATAGTTTCGCCACATCTGGAAAAAAAAACCCTGAGAGTTGTATGACTTCCTCCTTTCTTCCCATCCCCTCTTTTATAATCACCCCCTCCCCCAACCCTGTCCCTCCCTAAATCTCTTCCCTCCCTCGTTTTCTTCTCAATCCTTCTCTCCCCCTCCCTCAGACCCTCATTCCTCCTTCCCGCCCTCAATCCCTCCTTTCTCTTTCCCTCCCTCCATCCATCCATCCCTGCTTCCTCCCCGTCTTCCCTGCAGTGTAACATATAATATTTCCCATCACCATTGGCCGCTTTTCACCATACAAGAGGCATGAAAAGCACAAACCCGCCATTCCCCGCACACGTTTCCGGCACACGTCTCTCGTATACACTTTTCTCGCCATCTTTTCTTGGGCCGGAAGGAACTTTTGGTAGCAGCGATTTTGTGAACGTGGCGGCAGCAGCAACTACGGTAATGATGGTGGGTGGCACTGGTGGGGGAGGGGCACGGGGTGTAATTTTGGTGCTTGTGCTGCCTGTGGCTGTAATGAGGTGGTAGTAGTAGTAGTAGTAGTAGTAAATGAAATAGTAGTAGCAGTAGTTGTAGTTGTAGGAATGGGGTAATAAGTAACAAATAAAAGTAGCAAAAGTAAAACAGGACTGATCTGTGCGGCAGACACACAGTAGGTATACTTAGATACAGCAAGACAGACACACATACAGACTGAAACAAACAGGGAAACGGATAGATACAGTTATAGGTGGAGACAAAAAGGTAAACAGATCGACAGATATAGAGATAGATAAATGGATAGATAGACAGACTGATACAGAAACAGATAAATATGAATAGATAGACCGCCATGGCAAAATACAGGAACATATTGAACATTTTTGGTATTGTGAGGATAACAGTTTGGGTTCGACTTGAAGCCTCTGCGGATTGAATAAAAACAGAATCGGTGAATATATTACGTTGTGAGATGAGGAGGGGGGCTGAGGAGGGGAGGAGGGAGAGGGGTAAAGGGAGGGGGAGAGGGGAGAGAAGAGGGAACGAGGAAGGTGGGGAGTGGAGAAGGAGCAGGAAGAGAAACAAATAAAGGACAGGGAATGGAAAGTGGGAGAGAGGGGTAAGATGAGGAGGAGGGAGAAGGGAAAGGGAAGAGGAAACGAGCGGGAGAGAAGTGGAAGAATTAGAAGGGATAGAAAAAGTAGGAGGGAATAGGAAAGGAAGGGAAGGGAAGGGAGGGGAAGAGAGAGGGGGGAAAGGGAAGATGCAGGAGGAAAAGAAGGAAAAAAAAAATGGGGAGACAGACCAACAAAGAAGGAGGGAGGTGCAGGGAGGGAGAGGAGGAGAGGTAGGGAAATGAGTTTATGAGTAAGGAGGGAAGGAAGAGGCAGAGGTAAACTGTTAGTGCCGTCTCCTGCCCTCCTTAAGCCTCATCGTCCACCCCACGGGTATATAAAGCCAGATATTGTCAAATGTTCCTACCTACACAGCCTTCAGGACCAACCGGAAATGTTATAGCGAAACAATAACCCAAATTGTAGTGTGTGTGTGTGTGTGTGTGTGTGTGTGTGTGTGTGTGTGTGTGTGTGTGTGTGTGTGTGTGTGTGTGTGTGTGTGTGCATGCCTTTGTGTTTAAATGTGCTCACTCACACCTGGATATTAAGAAAAAAAAATGCTGCAATTTTCAAATATAAATTCTAAGCGTCACTTCTCATGAACCCTCACGTTTACTCCCCCCCCCCTCTCTTTCTCTCTTGTTTGCTCTCCGTATTTAGACTAAACATTTTTAATGCATTTGTTTTTCAGTTCAGAGATGAAAAATGCATTAAAATTTTACAAATAAAAATGTAATAGGATTGTGAACACAGATGGGACATGGGAAAAGCAAGACAAAATTATCAGTAATTATGTAATTATTACAGATTATATTCTTTTCCAATTATTTTAAGTATGAATGTGAGATTACATTTTTTTTTTTCCCTCGCCACCGTCACCATTATCATCTTCACCTTGTCCTCGTCACTGTTACTGTCTTTGTGTCACACACACACACACACACAGATTAATATATATATATATATATATATATATATATATATACCATTCAAAATCTGCATTCCATCATATCATATTGTGTCAATTTAGTCATCAGTGTTTATGGTTATATCCCCTCTCTCTCTCTCTCTCTCTCTCTCTCTCTCTCTCTCTCCGATACAGAATTAACTTTAGCCATAAATTTCTTCAGATCGGCTGGCATACATCACATTGTTTTATGGGTATACCGAAGCCCCAGGTTGTAAGTCATGCCACACCACCTGCAGCTCTCTCTCTCTCTCTCTCTCAATGGAAGGAGAAGTAAGGAAATCTATAAAAGAGGAAAACTTTGGATGGAAACGATGGGACAAAAAGGAGTAAGGGAGAGAGAAAGAGAGAGAGAGAGAGAGAGAGAGAGAGAGAGAGAGAGAGAGAGAGAGAGAGAGACCTGTCTCTTCCTGCCGTAATGGGCTTCACATAAATGAGTTTTTTCGACTGTCTAAAAAAGCAATATTAATTAATTTCCACCTGAGAGCCCTAGCATGGGATGGCCTAATGGTTTATAGTGTGTGTGTGTGTGTGTGTGTGTGTGTGTGTGTGTGTGTGTGTGTGTGTGTGCTGCCAGTGTCTCTGATCAATTAATTATGTGCGTGTGAGTATAATGTTGTTCTAATTGAGACCCTGTTTGGTTCCTGTCTCGTAAATCATCCACCAGCCAATATTAAGCGTGTTTGTGTGTTTGCCCGGCTTTGTGCAGTGTTTGTTTGGCTACTTCTATTAAGGGTGTTTGTGTGTTTGTAGGGCCTGTACATGAAGACGTATGTTTGGATGGCTTTGTATACTACGTGTTTGTTTGTGTATGTTTTTGTGTTGTGTGTATGTGTGCTTGTGTTAGATGTGTGTAGGACAGTTTGTGTTTTTGTGTCACTGTCTTGTGTTATTTTACAATGCAGTCGCTATACCCACCTCATCCCACTCCCAGTCCTGCCACGTCTCTCTCCCAATCCCACCTCGTCCCTCTCTCAGTCTCACCACATCCCAATCCCAAACCTACCTCATCCTGTTCTCAATCCCACTTCATCCTGTTCTCAATCCCACTTCATCCTGTTCTCAATCCCACTTCATCCTGTTCTCAATCCCACCTCATCCTTCTCTCAATCCCACTCCAACTTTTTCAGCAACAAGTAATCCACCAAATTCCACCACAATCCCACCACATCCCTGGCAATCCTTCCACACCCCTGCCCCAATCCCACCACATACCTGCCAATCCTACCACACCCGTCCCAATCCCACCACATCCCTGTCCCAATCCCACCACATCCCTGCCAATCTTACTTACCACACCCCTGCCAATCCCACCACTCCCCTGCCCCAATCGCACCACATCCCTGTCCCAATCCCACCACATCCCTGTCCCAATCCCACCACATCCCTATCCCAATCCTACCACATCCCTGCCCCCGCCCCCCCCCCCTCTGCACTGAGGCGGTAAAACCCTATATAAACAGCGTTGGGTAATACAGGTGAGGCGCTCCGGCAGTCGGGTCCTCCAATCTGCTTTCATGGCCCACACACTGGGTTCACGATGCTGCTGCAGCCTCCTCTGCATTTCGTCCTCTTTTTACATCTAGTTCGCCTTTTCCATCCTTTTCGTCCACTTTCTAGATCTACTTCGTCGTTGTTCATCGCTTTTCGCCCTTTTTTTAAGATCCAGTTCGTCGTTGTTTATCTCTTTTCGTCTTTTTTTTATAAATCTAGTTCGTCGCTGTTAATTTCTTTGCGTCTTTTTTTTAGATTTACTTCGTCGTTGTTCATTTCTTTTCGTCCTCTTTTTTTTTCAGTTGTAGTTTGTTCTTTTTCATCCCTTCTCGTCCTCTTTTCAGATCCGTGTCGCTGTCGTTCTCCCGTTCCGTTATGTTTATTCAATCTACTTTCATGGCTCAGCACCGGGATCACGCCGCTGCTGCCTCATCCTCCTCTGCATCTCGATTTTTTTTTTTTTTTTTAAGATCTAGTGCATTGTCGTTGCTTCCCCTCCCTCTCTTTTTTTTTTTTTTTTTTTTTTTTTTTTTTCCCAGCTTTGTCTGATACGTCTCTTTCGGTTCTCTGTCTCTCATTTCCTGTTTTCATTGATCCTGGTTACACAGACTTGGATTCAGGAAGTTTGCGAACAGGTAACGCTTTTTATACTGCATAAAATCTTGCTAACACCAGAAGAATCAATATTAAACTAGATATATTCGTCTGGGGAGGGCATAAACACCAGTAAAATAAAAACACGCAGTACATCCCATATCGATCTGAAATGAGGCCCAATAATGTCTTACCACGCACGCCACACGCACCCAAAGCCCTCACGATAATTGAGTTCCGGGCCTTTTTTCCACAGCGATTATTCAGGTATTATTCCAGCCGCTGTTAAGTCTGTTGGCCGTGAAAAATTGGGCGGGGGAACAAAGCCATTAATAATCATTGAGATATTATACTGTTGGTCATTCAGGCGGAATAAAATGAGTGTACAAACTGGGGTGGTCAACCCAGGCCTAAAGTATTCCTTCCTCAGTCCATTTTCCCCTTTCTCTTTTCCGTCTCTGATTTCTTTCCCACGGTTTCTTTTCTCCCATCTCTCTCTCTCTCTCTCTCTCTCTCTCTCTCTCTCTCTCTCTCTCTCTTCAGGCATAACTCAGTCCTTTGCCACGTTGTGTGAATATGGTGAACTCCGGGACTGGTGCGGGTGTTGTGTTTATGTGGGTGATCCGGTGACGATACCTCCCTATCTTATCTCGTAAAATTCGGCCCTTGTGGAATAAGATGGGGGGGGGGTGGCGATAGGAGGGGAGGGAGTGAGAGGGAAGGTGTTGAGGAGAGGAAAGGTGCGAGGGAAAACGTGAAAGATCTGGGAAGGTGAGGGGTGAGGGAAAGAGAGGGATGAGAAGGAATAGGATAGGTGAGGCAAGAGACGGGAAAGCAGGGGGAAGGGAAGGCAGGGGAAGGGAAGAGAATGGGTGGTGTGGAGGGGGAAGAAATGAGTAAGAGAAGTGGGGAAGGGGGTGGTGAAGGTGAGGGAGTGGAGGGTGGGAATGGCAGCAGTACACTTCATCACAGGCAGGTTGATTTAGTCACTGGTGTTCAGGTGATAACTTGGTGGCCAGGGAGTAAGGCCAAAAAATGTGGCAGCTGTTTGGGATTTTTGTCAGTGAGTCCTTCAGTGCCGAGAGAATTGCAATGGGCTGTGAGGAGGTGGGAAGGGGGGGCAGGATTGTGGTTATCAAATCTGTATGGATATCTGCATCAGTTCATAGGAGGTTCACTGCAGGACAGAACCTTCGCTTCGGGGGATGAATGACCACCAGAATTAACTCTTCCTCATGCTGGCGAGGAACGAGTGGGTAAAGGGTGTTTGTAGAATGAGTGATACATGGAAAACACGAAGTATTGTAATGGCTGTGTGTGTGTGTGTGTGTGTGTGTGTGTGTGTGTGTGTGTGTGTGTGTGTGTGTGTGTGTGTGTGTGTGTGTGTGTGTGTGTGTGTGTGTGCGTAAATGTCATCAGCAGAACCGACCAGGTCTGAACATAAGCAGGCACATGAATGACATACTACCAACATAAACTTTAAATGTCTGCCACGACTTGAGTTCAAATCCAAGACTCGGGGCACAAAAAATCGCAAGACAAGCAAGTACCCACTGAGCCACCGCGGGTCCAGTGGTAACAGCACTGAATGTATCAGAATATCGTGCTGGCAGGGAATGTTTGGGAATTGTGGTGGTGATGTTGAAAAAAAAAAAGTGTTAGTCTTAGTGAGTGTTAGGGAAAGGGGGATCTAAGTGTGGCTGTGTATGGTGGCTGTCGGTGAAAAGAGCACTATTAGAGAAAATTTGTTAGGTGTGGTATTAAAGTGTGGTTGTGTGGTAGTGAGTGTTGGTGAGGAGGGATGGGGAGTTTGTTGGTGAAAACAGTGGTAGGAAATGGCTGTAAGGCGTGGTGCTGAGTGTGGTGGTGTGATAGTGATAAAAGCCAACGATGTGGAGAGAATGGGATAGGTTATTGAGGTGTAGGTGGTCAGAAAGTGAAGGTGTGGATGATGAAATGGTTTTGCTGGGAACCCTTTCTCCTCCCCCCCCTCTGTCTATCTATCTATCTATCTATGTATCTATCTATCCGTCTATTGGCCTCATCAGCAACAAGTTTTCACTTCTCTTTTCCCCTCAATCCCTCCTCTTTCCTTTCCCTTTTCGTCCTATCTTCCCCATTTTACATACCCATCCCTTCTACTTCTCCCTCCCAATTCTTTCTCCAAACCTTCCCTCCCCCTCTCCCTTACTGCCCTCCTTCCCTCCCTCCCTTCACGTCCCAGGCCCACAGATAATTCCTTTAATAATAAGGTTGGCGCGATGGACGAAGAAATACACCTGCAATTCTCCCATTACCTAATTATGCACCTGAGTCTTGGTAATTAATGTGGACACAGGTATAATGCCAAACTCACCTCGCCCAATTGCCATCTTGGGGTGAGAGAGAGAGAGAGAGAGAGACCACTGGTAGGTAAAAAAACTGGCCATAACAATAGCAGTGTCGTGTATTGCACTGCCATAGTAATACTCTCCTCGTTTGCCAGGATATTAACGCTATTAACAAAGAGATTGAGATTGACAGTGTGTAGTGCTCAACTGTGTCTGTCTATTTTTCTATCTAGACACGCCTTGTATCTTTCTATACATGTATGAATGTATAGGTTTTTCCCCATTATATGTTTATTTAATTCACCTATATACGGTACCTGTCTATCGATCGATTTGTCTGTACTCATCTATAAACAAGAGCCTATGTACATCTTCCAACACATGCTACTCTGATTACTTCTGTCTGCCTGTACGTTTAATCTATCACGTATCTATTCCTGTCCATTCAGTACATCTTTATATCCGTCAGATTAGACAATTCTACCTCAGTGATTACTTAATACAAATATCACGTTTAGTAGATTTTCCTGTATTCTGTCTCCATCTCCCTCATTAATATATTTTTCTACCTGTTTACTGTATATTGAAGTACCAACGTTTTATCATTATCTACACATCCATCTATCTATATCTATCACAGCGCCACAACTTTTTCTTCTATCACACATTTATGTCGCCTCTATTATATCTATTTGTCTATCTGTCTGTCTATATCTTCTATGTATTCTACTTTAATATTACTGTCATCTGTATTTCCTTTGTATATAGAGGTTGTTTTTGAGTGGATTAACAGAAGATGCACGTTTTTGTTGGTGGATGTTGGCTACCTCACCCTTCTCTCTCGCTCTCTCTCTCTCTCTCTCTCTCTTTTATACACCCGGACGCGATTCACAAAAGTTAATTGAATTTTTCACACCCTCGTCCCACGCCATCCTCTCTATCACCACCACCATCACCCTCACCATCACTGATACTATCACCATCACCCTCACCATCACTGATACTATCACCATCACCCTCTCAATCACTGATACTATCACCATCACCCTCACCATCACTGATACTATCACCCTCACCCTCACTATCACTGATACTATCACCATCACCCTCACTATCACTGATACTATCACCATCACCATCACCATCACTGATACTATCACCATCACCCTCACTATCACTGATACTATCATCATCACCCTCACCATCACTGATACTATCACCATCACCCTCACTATCACTGATACTATCACCATCACCCTCACCATCACTGATACTATCACCATCACCCTCACTATCACTGATACTATCATCACCACCCTCACCATCACTGATACTATCACCATCACCCTCACCATCACTGATACTATCACCATCACCCTCACTATCACTGATACTATCACCATCACCCTCACCATCACTGATACTATCACCATCACCCTCACTATCACTGATACTATCACCATCACCCTCACTATCACTGATACTATCACCATCACCCTCACTATCACTGATACTATCACCATCACCCTCACTATCACTGATACTATCACCATCACCCTCACTATCACTGATACTATCACCCTCACCCTCACTATCACTGATACTATCACCCTCACCCTCACTATCACTGATACTATCACCATCACTATCACTATCACCATTGCCCTCACGTACCATCACTCACTATCACCATCATCACTATCACTATTACTGCCACCATCACTTTCACCAGCATTGTCACCATCACTATCACCATCATTACCAACACCACTTCCATTTCATCGTCAATTTCACTCACCGTCACCATCACCATCGCTATCACCTTCTCACCTTCCCTATCACTATCACTCGCCTTCACCGTATCACCAAGACGAGGCAGAGAAAAAACGATGTATATTCCCTCCAGTACGTGTAGTAACTGAGGAGAAGGAGCAAAATGGGAAAGGGAGAGAGAAAAAAAAAAAAAAAGGGGGGGGACCGAAAAAGTGAAAAAAAAAAAAATGGGTAGGAAAGGGTAAAAAAAATAAATAAATAAACAAAAGGCAACATAATCACCCTCCTCAAAAAACTGTACCAAAAAAATTCATGCAACAAGTGAAGGGGTTAAGTACAAACAAAGGCAAACAAACAGTGTGTGGAGGTACAGTGAGAAGTAAACAAATGAAGACAACAATACAGCCACCATCCTGCCTCTAAACCCTTCCTTTTCCAGTTTTCCGATGAAGAAGAGATGAAAAATAAAAGATGAATAGGAAATAAAAGCTAAAAAAGGCTTAAAAATCAGTAATGACAGAGAAATGATGTCAATAAATAAAAATATAAATAAAATAAAACAAAATAATTACCAAATATTAGCTTTAAATTCCTCCCATTTCAGTTTCTGAATGATGGGAGAAAGGGTGAAGAAAACAGACGTAAATGAAACACATGAAAAGAGGACTAAAAAGAAAAACAAAGTGGTGGTGAGAAAAGTCAAAAAATGAAAAGTCCCCAGCAGAATAATGTCCCTTCTTTAAATCCTCCCTTTTCCAATTTCCCAGCTTCCCTGCCCTATCACATAACACTAAATTTCCCGCATTGCTGCTGCACCATTGGCCTAACCGTATATGTCTATACAGTACTGTGCACACAGTGCCATACATACACCAATAACCACTTACATACCATCACAGTACTGTGCACACAGTGCCATACATACACCAATAACCACTTACATACCATCACAGTACTGTGCACACAGCGCCATACATACACCAATAACCACTTACATACCATCACCTCATACAAAAGGAAACTGTACGGACGAATACAACTATCTGGTAATGGCAAGAATACGCTATTTACCATACACCTATACACATATACTGTGCACACACCAAAACATATACACTGGTAACTAAAATACTCTCCATCATACAAAAAGGAACTGCAGAAACACACACACACACACACATAAATCCCTCTCTCCCTCTTGCCAAAACACACACACACACACACACACACACACACACACACACAGGCTTAGTCCCCCGCCTTACCTCGCATATTAATGACTTCATCGCTTTGGGCCTTCGTCAGTGTAAATCCCCTAACTTGGTCCCTCCCCATCCCTTCTCTTTCCCCTCTCCCCACACCCCTTCCCCTCTCCCCTCATCCCTTCACCCTCGCACCCTCTATCCCTCACCTATCCCTCCTCAATTCCCCTCTTTCCCTGATTTCTATCCTCCCCTCTCTCTCATTCCTATCCCCCTCCCCTCTCCTTTCCCTCGCCCCTTCTTTCCCTCTCCATTCGCCTCACTCTTTCTCCCCCTCCCTTCTCTCATCTCAACCTTCCCCACCTTCTCTCCCTTCCCCTCCTCTCACCCCCTCTGCTTCCTCCATCTTGCCCCTTTTTCCCGACTGAAGTGGAATGTTGTTGTGGGGGAGGAGGTTGAGGAGAATATGGATGAGGAATAGGGGAAAAAGAGAGAGAGAGAGAGAGAGAGAGAGAGAGAGAGAGAGAGAGAGAGAGAGAGAGAGAGAGAGAGAGAGTCAAATCTGTCAACATTCAACACTTTTTTCTGCAGTCCAGATTCGAGTGTATTGTAGTCCCCCCTCGCAGTCTGGGGCAGGCTCGAGGAAAACGTGGGATTCCTGGACTGGCGCTCCTGCCTCTCGAACTAGGCACAGAAAGATGAAAGAGGAAAGAAAGGAGGAAATAGAAATAGAAGAAGCAAATTGGACAGAAAAATCAAAATTAAGTTAAAGAAGAAATGAAAGAAAGCAAGGAGAAAAGATGAAGGAAGCAGCAAGAAGGAAATGCGAGATAAGGGATATAAGATAAACAGGAGAGGATAACAAGTAGCCTTTATGCACATCTGAAAAGCTATTTTGAGAAAAGACCTGTCTCCGTGGTGCTGTGTGGCATGACGTCATAGCGATACCCAGTCACAGCAAGTGTCTCCCAAGGCAGCATCCTTGGCTCACTTTAGTGCAGCATCTGTTTTACTGATCTACAGCTCATGCCGGAACTACTCTGATATGCTGACGACTGAACCAATTACCCTGAACCCCCAAAACATTCCTACACCACCTCCACACGACATCACCTTGTGTACTAGTTATTATAAGCATTTCACCACCACTCATCTGACCACCTCCCATTATCATATTTTACATAATCAAACCAAATATTTTAATAACAGAAAATACAGAACAACACGAAGGCGAACGTCGGCACAAATCACAAAATCCGCACTAGGACCTTCAGCCCAGACTTTTTCCCTCCACTGATAAAGCAACCACGGCATTACCATCGTTACTGCTGCAGCCAACTCAGCCCACAGCCACGGCGGGAACATCAAAACGTTTCGACCATAACTTACCAAATCAGTCAAGACACTCATTAACCAAAGAAACAGATTTACAAAAATATATACGTTTGCCCAACACTAACGGCACTGAAATCCACAAACTCCCCCTAAAATAAAATAACGAACTGATCAAAGCATCCAAGCGAGACAACTGAAAAAAAATTAAGACAGCCCAATGAAATCGTCTGGTGGTGTATTCTTGTCGGGTAAGGAGGCTCCTTAGCACCTCTTCCTTAGCGATTTATCTTTAGATATGGTTGGTTAATATTCTTTTGTACGGTATTTATGCAGAGTATGGCGATACTTGAAAAACTTGTGTATAGGACAGTAAGGTGTACTATACCAAAATAAATCGCTTAGGAAAAGGTGTTAGGGTGCTTCCTTAAGGGACTATAATACAGGGCAAGTAGACTTGTGCTGCCCATGAGAGGGTTAAGGAGGCACTGCGGCATCACGTCCAACACAACCACCTCATCTCCTCCTCTCCTCTCAACTACCAAACCTCCCACCCAGCACATAACCACCCAAGTTTTAACCACCTGTAATTGGCCTGTTTGGGAGCCTGCACTAATTAGGGGGTGATTACGGGCGTGATGATCGTTGTCATTACCGGGGATAGGCGTGAGAATAGGGTTATTACCTCTAACTCCATTTTTCTCTCCTTCTTTCCTTCACGTTTTTAGATTCTGCCTGTGTCTGTCTCTCACGTACTACAGTAACTCTCATGTACGTTTGCTCTCTCTCTCTCTCTCTCTCTGGTTTAATGACACTGAATATTAATGACATTTAATTGTACTTAA
>NC_137011.1:217963-221234 GCF_032717465.1 Coenobita brevimanus | reverse complement strand
GGGGCTGTTATATTGGTAGTATATTGGGGCTGTTATACTGGTGGTATATTGGGGCTGTTATACTGGTGGTATATTGGGGCTGTTATACTGGTGGTATATTGGGGCTGTTATACTGGTGGTATATTGGGGCTGTTTTATTGGTGGTATATTGTGATGTTTTATTGGTGGTATATTGTGATTTTATATTGGTGGTATACTGCGATATTATATTGGTGGTATATTGGGGTGCTATATTGCTGGTATTACATTGGGGTGCTATATTGCTGGTATTACATTGGGGTGTTATATTAGTGGTATATTGGGGTGTTACATTGATGGTATATTGGGGCTGTAATATTGGTAGTATATTGGGGTGTTACACTTAGAATCTTACTGTGTATTGGGGTGTTATATTGATGGTATACTGGAGGTATTATATTGGGCCTCTTATATACGGGGTGAACAAGGTAATGCAGATTTCGTTTGAATTCGATTCAGTTTCTTTATAGAGGAAAGCTGTGGAGATATGTAGGAAAAATGAAGGGTTATATATTCCTCTCTTATCCAGCTCCAGCCACGTCTGTGTATTGGCTTTGGTCCTACACCCTAGCATGGCTAAGGCCTCATTTTTCTTATGTTCAGTACAACTACGATGACTTAAAGCTTCTCACTGTACTCTCTACACTTTTCTGATAATAATGAACAGAAAATAATGTTGTACTTACCCTGCTGTTGCGATTTGGAGTGAACTGGTCGCGCTTAATGGCACGTAGCCACGTGGAGGCAAGTTCTTTATCTTGCGGGAAGCAAAATACACGACTTTTGTCCATATTTATAATTTCCCTTACATCTGGGAACACTACACATGTAAGGCATTATTACCTTAATAAAACATACAAATAATGTAAATATCAATATATAATACAATGTTTTTCTGTCCTTATTGTCATTGAACACACCGCGTGACCTCTCCCGACCACAGCTGACCCAACACTACCCAGACCACGTCACGCTTACCGTCACCCCCACCGACGAGGCCTTCTAATTTTAGAAGGCCCTGGGGGTGGGGGCTGGTCATTCCCAGGGGACAAGTGGTCCCTCCTCACCTCTCTCTCTCTCTCTAGCATGCAGACCTACCCCCCCTAAACTCAAAACATCATCCTTCCTGCCTTCCTATCCATCCCCATCCCCTCTCTTCACCTAGCTTTTTGCCCACACACACACACACACACACACACACACACACACACACACACAAACACGTTTTTTTTTAAATAACTGACGACCTACCAAAAAATCTATCATTCTATCAGAATATATATATATATATATATATATATATATATATATATATATATATATATATATATATATATATATATATATATATATACAACTTAGAACTATAAAACTTATATGTAAACTTCAGGAAACTGGCAAATGGGGACCCCCCCTTAGAAAATTCCTTGGTGCGCCCCTGCTGGGCACTGATAGATAAATAGAGACTTCACATTGTTTTATTACTTAAGCGTCGTGTGTGTGTGTGTGTGTGTGTGTGTGTGTGTGTGTGTGTGTGTGTGTGTGTGTGTGTGTGTGTGTTTTCATAGTGATAGCCGAGTAGCCTAAGAGGAGGGATCGGATTAACGAGATGGGGGGCGGGGGATTCCACCAGTGAAGAAGAATTGAATTTGAATTTGATACATTTACTGAGATACACAATACTGTACATATAAAAATAGTAGCTGTACAATATCTCAAAAGGAAGATGATACTTAGGTAGTCATCTTCCCGAGCCTATTAATGTATTATATTAGATTACAATATACTGTACGTGTGATTGGTCAATAATTTTAAAGTGGACTAATTAGTAATCTTGTATACAGTAATACATGTATTAAACTGTACAGTGAGTATAAAGAGTGCTGTTGTATGTAGTTACATGGAATTTGTTTGAGCATACTGATATATACCATATGTATATACATATTCACGTACACAAGATCGGTGAATGGAATAGGAAACAGAGGTCACAAACAGTAATACATTTGTACACACATAAAACTTATACATAGTGATCTACATATACATCCAGGAAAAACGCATTGTAAATACAAGTGTGAGGCTACAGAGTGTGGGTGCGGGAGAGGGAGGCTGCGGCGACCGGAGTCCCCAGATTATGGGGGAAGGGTTGGGATTAGCAGGTCACCACCAAACCTTACCCCCTCCCCTGGGTCCCCAACCACCAACCGCCACCACACCGCTCCCACGCTGTGCCCTTGGTGTATAGCATACTGTTACATATTAGTTTAAAATGTTGTACATTGATTAATTTTTGTTATTTCAATGAAATCAATAACTCATTCGATTCAGGTCAAGGTTACAGTATATTCCTTAAATTCTTGCACTTAGTTAGCAACTCTGATAATTTGTTGTTTATCATCCATACAATTTGCTCAGAAACAGAACATAATTGGTGGTTCTTAAATTGTGCCAGTGAGGGGCAGTGGAGCACATAGTGTTGTAGTGTGTGAGCATCGGGCTGGGCACACAGTTTACACTGTCTCCAAGCCTCGGTACCTGCCACACCCAACTGCCAGTAATATTTGTAGCCTAATTTAAATCTGATATATACACTGTCTTTCCATTTAGCACATTGTCTGCCATAAATATAGGTGGTGTTATTGGCAACTTGTACATAGTGTCTGAAGGTTGCACTAGCATTATATATGGCTATTTGTTTCTCTTTGTCACTTTCTAGTTGTTGGCACCTAATACTGGTTTTTATCTGCCTGATGGTCCTTCTACACTGTGTATCTATGTGTTGTTTCTCTGTACCTTTTCTTGCAAGAAGATCGACTTTTTCATTGCCAGATATGCCCACATGTGACGGTATCCATACAAAGTTAATTTGTTTGTCTGTCTCTCTAATGAGTATTTTACACTCAATGCCCCTCGACTGTCGGTAAATACAAATACATCCTTATCCCCTCCCTGCAGCAGGGTGAGGGCGAATTTTATGGAATACAACTCTGCTTAAGTGGAAAAGACATGGGAGGACAGTCTATAGCAGAACTCCGCATCGTCAAGTCGTCCGTTTTCTGCAAAATTCCTAACCACAACACCACATCCAGCTCTGCCGTCGCTAGTTACCGAACCATCACAGTACACATGTATGGCAGTTTCCCTAGCTAGCTCGTTTATCTCTGCCTCATAGTGAGCTTTGAGTTCTCCCCAAACATACGAATTTTTCTTATGCGGCAAGGGTTTTATAATAACACTAATTCTTTCATCC
>NC_137011.1:180463-212963 GCF_032717465.1 Coenobita brevimanus | reverse complement strand
TGATTGCATGGTGGAGAATTCCCATAACCTTTTTATGCTTAGCTGTATATCATTGTATTGTATAATCTTTTATGCCCACTGATCACACGGCTGAGCAGTAATTTGGTGAAGCGATCAGAATGTCTTAGCTCATCACAAAAGCCGTCCCCACAACACACAAGACTGCAGAGCGCAATATACTGATCACCTATATTAAGTCAAAGCCACAGTGAAAAAGGTAATGAAACAAGACAGAAAATTTAAGTTTTCATTATTAATACTTCAGTACAAAATACATTAACAGAGACAGCAATATAAAATATGCATTCAAAAGTAGCATTTGTCCACAGAACATCCTGGACTTGCAAGGCAGATCACACCATCACCACCAGGCTTCTCTCGGCAGGTCAGGGCAGATCACCAGCAGCAGCAGCAAGTAATCTCACGGCTGGGGAAGACACGACACCCTGCCGCCGCCGCCGCCACCACCACCACCACCACCACCACCACCACACCACCAGGCATCTCAGAGTAGGGGAAGACGCCACACCACCGTCAGGCTTCTCACAGCAGGGCAGACCAAACTTCAGCAGGGTATGACCAGTGTGGCAAGGAAGCAGCGTCAAGGCAGCAGACTCCAGCATGACCTGTGGACCAGATGTGTATTAGTTCAAATCAGTGTTAGCTTTAGTTATTTAATCTTCTATCTATCTCTATCTATTGCCAGACGCCTCAATCCCGTTTGGGGTGGCCACAAACAAATCGCCTCCAAGTCGCCCTGTCCCCCGCCATTTCACTGCCCTGCTCCCAACTCACACACCCCTCTCTCATATACCTCTCCACCCCATCCCTCCATCTCATCCTCGGCCTCCCCTCCCTCTTCCCCCTCCACCTCACACACATACATTCTCTTCGTCAGTCTTTTCACCCTCCATCCTCTCCACATGGCCAAACCACCTCAGTGTGTTCTCCTAACGCTTCCTATCACATCCACATCCACACCACAACGCTCCTTTATATCCTCGTTCGTCAGCCTGTCTCTCCATGTGACTCCACAGGCTCCTCTTTTTTATCTATTTTTCTCTGCTCTCACTCTTGACTTGTGTCCTTCCTACAACGTCCAAGCTTCACTTGCATACGTTAGAGTTGGTATCACAATACTGTCATGTAGTAACTTTTTCACTTCCATGCTCACTTCCCTGTTTCTTATCACTGCTTTCAAAGAACCAGCAACCTTTCTTCCCTGCTGTACCCTTTCAAGCACTTCACCCTCCAAACCTCCATCCTTACTCATCACACTACCCAAGTACTTAAACGTACTCACATTCTCCAATTCCTCACCATCCAACCTCGCTGCACATTCACTGACTTCACCTCTCTCACAGACCATCACTTTACTCTTCCCTACATTCACCATTAGATTCCGTTTCTTACACACTCTCCCAAACTCATCCACCAATCCTTGTAGCTCTCCTTCGTCTTCACTCAACAACACAGTATCATTTGCAAACAACAGTACAGGAGTTTCCAAACACTACCCTCTCTCACCAGGGCCACTCCAACATCCACTACCCTACCTTTGTACCTCTTTTATTACCCCATCCATGTACAGATTGAACAACCATGGAGACATGACACATCCCTGTTTCAACCCAACCTTCAAAGCGTGGACTCATTAGACTGCTCAGATTCTGTTGGGAATGGCACACAGTTAGGGAATTATATCACCAATATTTTATCCAAATTTCCCATACAGGGTGTTGCATGAAATGTTTGACAAACTTCAGAAAGCTGTTCTTGGGGCAATTTTGAGTTAAGAATTGCTGCATCAACCTGGGCTAATTTCTCGTCTATTATGCTCAGGTTCTGTAGGGAATGGCAGCAGATTAGAGACTGGTATCGCAAAATTTTATCCCCTGCCACCACCACCAGGCCGTTTATTTCTAAATCCCCTTGTAAAACTGAAGAGATATATCGGCAGGACAGTAAATAGTGATCCTACTCTGGTGCTCTATGGAATTTCAGAGAGAGAGATGATGATGCCACTGATTCATGGGGTTATCTTTAATTTAACAAGAAACACTTTACTTACCTCTCTATTCAGTTTGCACGAAAATTAATGTTTAAAAGACTGATAATATATTCACGAAATTTTCTTCTTAAAATTTAATAAGTCTATCTATCTATCTATTGCCAGACGCCTCAATCCCGTTTGGGGTGGCCACAAACAAATCGCCTCCAAGTCGCCCTGTCCCCCGCCATTTCACTGCCCTGCTCCCAACTCACACCCCCCTCTCTCATATACCTCTCCACCCCATCCCTCCATCTCATCCTCGGCCTCCCCCTCCCTCTGCCCCCTCCACCTCACTCACATACACTCTCTTCGTCAGTCTTTCACCCTCCATCCTCTCCACATGGCCAAACCACCTCAGTGTGTTCCTCATAACGCTTCCTATCACATCCACACCACAACGCTCCTTTATATCCTCATTCGTCAGCCTGTCTCTCCATGTGACTCCACAGGCTCCTCTTAAATAACTCATTTCCACTGCTCTCACTCTTGACCTATGTCCTTCCAACAACGTCCAAGCTTCACTTCCGTACGTTAGAGTTGGTATCACAATACTGTCATGTAGTAACTTTTTCACTTCCATGCTCACTTCCCTGTTTCTTATCACTGCTTTCAAAGAACCAGCAACCTTTCTTCCCTGCTGTACCCTTTTCAAGCACTTCACCCTCCAAACCTCCATCCTTACTCATCACACTACCCAAGTACTTAAACGTACTCACATTTTTCAATTCCTCACCATCCAACCTCGCTGTCCATTCACTGACTTCACCTCTCTCAGAGACCATCACTTTACTCTTCGCTACATTCACCTTTAGATTCCGTTTCTTACACACTCTCCCAAACTCATCCACCAAGCCTTGCAGCTCCCCTTCGTCTTCACTCAACAACACAGTATCATCTGCAAACAACAGTACAGGGAGTTTCCAAACACTACCCTCTCTCACCAGGGCCACTCCAACATCCACTACCCTACCTTGTACCTCTTTTATTACCCCATCCATGTACAGATTGAACAACCATGGAGACATGACACATCCCTGTTTCAACCCAACTTTCAAAGAGAAAAATTCACTTAGTTCACCATCCACACGCACTGCAGCCTTTGCACCATCGTACATACTCTTCACAGCATTCAACAACTTCCCATCTACTCCATATATTCTTAACACTTTCCACAATCCTTGTCTATCCACCCTGTCATGTGCTTTCTCCAAATCCATGAAAGCCGCATACAACTTCTTTCCCTTCTCTAGAAACTTTTTCACTAAAGATCTAAGAATGAATATCTGATCTACACAACCTCTTCCCTTCCTAAAGCCTCCCTGTTCTTCTCCAACTAATTTCTCTGTTCTTTCTCTAACTCTGTCAATAAGTATCCTACCATACACTTTTCCTATTATACCAAGAAGACAGATGCCCCTATGATTACCACACACTTCTTTTTCCCCTTTTCCTTTGTACAAGGGAATAATTATACCTGACTTCCAATCCTCTGGGACTCTACCTTCCTCGCAGGCCAATCTGCACATCTTCCACATCCATTCTACTACTATCTCTCCCCATGGTTCAGCATTTCACCACACACTCCATCAATTCCTGGGGCTTTCCCCGATTTAACTTTCTTCATTGCTTCCACAACTTCTATCCTACTGATTTCTTCCTGTCTTCTTACCTCTCTCCTTCTCCCAGCCATTCCCCAGCCACTTATACTCGCATTACTTCCATCCTCTATGTTCTCTATGTTAATAAGTAAATGTTTAATTTGAAGTGTGACGTCACTGGTGCATTGTGGGAGCAACGTTGAGAGATGCTGGAGGTGAGTGAAGATTTTATTCTTTACGGTGTTAGTCTACTTCTTATTATGGTAATTCTTATGTCCATGTGTTTATCAGTGTTTGCTGTCATTATCGAGAGGTGTAGTCGGCTGATGTAAGTTGTAATTATTAGCTATAAGGATGATATACGGCGGTGTGTATCTCCAGGTGACCAAGATGTCCCTTTAAACTGGAGTAAGCAGTGCTACTTAAATCCCCTGATATTCACACCAACTGTTTAGGTTTTAAGGTCGAATGTGATCCTGTACATGGGCAGGCATAGTAGGTTAATTGGCTGGAAAAAATGAGGGGATGTGTGTAAAAACTGTAATGGGTAGTTTGTTTACATCGGGGATATAAACTCTGCGAGTCCCTTTAACTCTTGCAATCCCGGTGATGCCCTTTTCAGTTTATTCATAGTGCCAGAAGGCAATTTTATTCAACTTATGCAAAGTCTCTGCTATTGCAGGAGTTCAGTGAGGCTGTGCCTAACCCCTACACTTCCAGAAGTCTATACAAAGCTAAATATAATCATGAGATGGCATGGGAAAAGAAAAAAAAAAAAATCCCTGCTCTGTGAGTTAAACTAGTGAAGACTGAAGGTATTAACATGTGTAGGAGAGACACTGGATAAAGCCTGACTGGAGATATAGTATATTGAACTGGAAGGACTGCATACCTTACATCCTTCATTAACCATTGCTGCTACCTCTAAATAAGAATTATCATACTGAAGGTAATTACTAGCAGCCTTCATTAACATATTACTGTACTGTAATTAGGAGAGAGGTTTCGTAAGTTGATTGGAAGTCAGGAGACAGCAGGAATATACCATTACTGTTGAGGGGGATGAATTTGTGTGTAGGCTATGATATAGGAAGCATATCTCTGAATATGGATGTACAAGGTTAATCATATCTTGTATAGTACTTACACTTTCAGATTTGATAGCTTTTCCTTTTGTAATCTTTGCTGAATGATGCAATCAGTTCATGATTACCTCAGACTTCATCTGTGTCATTGTAGTTGGGTCACCTTGACAAATTTTAGTCCTTCTGCTGCTTAGTTCCTGTATCTAAGTGGCAGAATAAGACAGTATTATGGTTTTGCATCCTCCCCATAGATCTTCATTGTGATTTGCATGATAATCTAGTCTTTATCTCTAGAAACAGCTCGGCATTCAAGGTGGAGAGATGCCAGGTTTTTGTCAGTTTAGGGTGGACATGTAGTCTATATGGTTTGTCTTTATTGTTTTATGTATTCATTATTATTATTATTATTATTATTATTATTATTTTTTACTGTGGATCAAATTTAGCGATTCATCTCTTCCGTTTATAAATCGGTACAACAGATAGGCTTTCATTCTCAGAGTATGACCACTGAGTACTGTACTGTCTTCCTGTGCATTGTATATTTTGTCATTTGTACTCTCATTATAAGTTTCATTAAAGAATTTGTATCATATGTTTAGTTTCTGTGTCACTCAGTGTGTTAAGTTTATGTAATATATGGTTAATCGTTTAAGTCCTGCCGTTGGATAGCAGTCTAAGTTGCAGTTTTTACTTTCTCCCTTTATATAAGTAGCAACTGCTCTATATTCTTTCCATAGCACTTGTTCATGATTAGCATTAAACTGCAGGCTTAGGTATTCCAAGTAGCTCAGGAAATTTCGAAATATCTCCTCCTAAAGCGACATTAATAGGTACATGAAAATTTAGTTTAGTCTGTGCATGTTGTTCAATTTCCCATTTTTTGTAAACATGTAAAGAAATAAAATACAGTAGAAGTTTTAGCCGCTAGCCTTGTGGGGCCGCAGTAGCATAGTCAGCATGGTGCTGGCTTGCTAATCAGGAAGACCCGGGTTCAAGTCCCGGTGTGATAGAGGTTTCTTTAAAATGTGGCTGAGGGAAGTTTGCGTAGCAGGCTTTCCTTAAAACCACAAGGCCCCATACTTACACTTCAGCTCACACACTTAAGACACTTACACACACTACTACATACATACGCACATCAAGACACACACACACAAGACACGTACACAGCCACCTTCACACAGTAGACACACCACACACACACACACGACACGTACACAGCCACCTTCACACAGTAGACACACCACACACACACAAGACACGTACACAGCCACCTTCACACAGTAGACACACCACACACACACACACACAACACGTACACAGCCACCTTCACACAGTAGACACACCACACACACACACACACAGAGGGTGGGACAGACACACCACAGGCAGACAGCAGACACACCACAGGCAGACAGAGAAGGGTATATACAAAACACAGGGAGTGAGAGAGGAGGGGGTTTTATTAAAAAGTCCAATTTTGGTATACCTCCTGTGGCAAAAATTGATATAGCCCCCCCTTTAATATATTTTGGATATTTTCATTTAGTACCCCCCAGGCCCCAGACCCACTCGGCTGAACCAAATTGTCTGGCGTCAGCTGGAACATGATGCTAGAGTTATGTCGGTCGTGAGGGGGTTAATGGTGACAGTGTAGTAACTGTCAGGCTCCTATGACTCACTCAGCCGAACAAAATCGTCTGTCAGCTGGAATGGAATACTAGAGTTGTCCCAAGCACCAGAGGGCTAAGAATCTTAACCCCCCTCTGGTGCTTGGGACAACTCTAGTACCCCAATTAAGCTGACTCAGACGATGTTATTCGACTCAGTGAGTCATAGGAGCCTGACAGTGTCAATACCGTCACCATTAACCCCCTCACGACCGACATAACTCTAGCATCATGTTCCAGCTGACGCCAGACAATTTGGTTTGTCTGGCGTCAGCTGGAACATGATATACCAGAGTTATGCCGGTCATGTGGGGGTTAATGGTGACAGTGTAGTAACTGTCAGGCTCCTATGACTCACTCAGCCGAACAAAATCGTCTGTCAGCTGGAATGGAATAATAGAGTTGTCCCAAGCACTAGAGGGTTAGAATTTTAACCCCCTGAGTGATGCTCGGGACAACTCTAGTACCCCATTTCAGCGGACTCAGACGATTTTATTCGACTCAGTGAGTCATAGGAGCCTGACAGTGTCAATACCGTCACCATTAACCCCCTCACGACCGACATAACTCTAGCATCATGTTCCAGCTGACGCCAGACAATTTGGTTCAGCCGAGACAGGATCCTAGGATCCTGAGAGACACTATAACAGCGGTTCCCAACCCGGGAGCCATGGCCCCCAAGGGGGCCATGGGACATTGACTGGGGGGCCATGGGCCTTATTGGTAATATAAGATATTATAAGTTATTTGGTCTGGGTAAAACCTGACAGAAATCAAGTATGAAATATACCTTACTGTGCTAGTTTAGCCTTAAGTATATTGGGGTAATTACCGTTTTCTGCACAATATCAAATATTAAAAATATATAAATATACGATCTGAGTTATATAGGGGCCATGGAGCTTCTCATAATTTTCTCGGGGGGCCACAGGACCAAAAAGGTTGGGAACCACTGCACTATAACATCACAAACAAACTACAAAATGCCTTCCCTCCATCCTGAACGTACTATAATTCATTTACATTAAGTAAGCTCGTATTTTCGTATTTTTGCAGCTTATTTCATGTATCTTAGTTAAAAGAAAAAAATACTACGAGCCGGTGAATAAAACCAACACGTGTAGACGAAGACTATAATTACCAAACAGTTTCGGTGGACACTGCCACCATCTTCAGTGGTCAAGATAGTGAGAGGGAGTGACATACTGACACTACAAGGGTTCCTTTTTATGCCTGGGTGTGTGTGGAAGGGTGGGGTAAAGGTGAGGTGGGGTGGGGTAGATTGTAAGCGGGGATTAACCCAATGGGGATTTTGGGGGGGACATTACCGGACAGGTCAGATAGGAATCACACCTGACCTGTCCGGTAATGTCCCCCCCCAAATCCCCCGTGGGTTAATCCCCCCGTACAATCTACCCCACCCCACCTCACCTTTACCCCACCCTTACTGCTACGACACAGGTAAGGTCAGATAGGAATTACACCTGACCTGTCCGGTAATGTCCCCCCCAAAATCCCCCTTGGGTTAATCCCCGCTTACAATCTACCCCACCCCACCTCACCTTTACCCCACCCTTTCACACACACACACAGGCATAAAAAGGAACCCTTGTATAATCAGTATGTCACTCCCTCTCACTATCTTGACCACTGAAGATGGTGGCAGTGTCCACCGAAACTGTTTGGTAATTATATTCTTCGTCTACAAGTGTGGGTTTTATTCACCGTCTTTGATTATCACGCAAGAGTGATTCATCCAGCCAATACTACGAGCTCTGTATCTTTTCATAGCCCTTCTTCGTGACTAGCATCGTATTCTAGTTATCTATAGTTACAACTGAGCATTCAAGTTGGAGGGATCACAACTTTAAGCAATTACAGTAAACAAACAAACAAAAAGCAAGTGTCGTCCTCTTGACCTCTCGTCTTCGCAGGAATGCAGCGGTGGCGCCATCTTGTGCGTGGAATGCGTGAAGTGCAGGCTCTTGAGTGGAAGGAGCACGGAGCCACGGGAGACTTAATAATATTCGCTAGTCAGCCAGTCTAGAAGCCTGGGACATTTGCCTGAAATAATAATAATAATAATAGTAATAATAATAATAATAAAAAACAACAAAACCAGTCATATACATAATTCAATATCTTAGTCACTCGATCTGTCCATTCCGCCTCTTCTGTATGAGACGCATTTCTGTAAGCTATTTTTTCTAACATGGGAGGTTCGATACGTTTGATTGAGCCTATCCATAAGACTCCTAAAGCTGAGTAAATGCCTCTGAAAGTTGCAAAACATAAAATATAAAACGTCTATATGATATAAAAACCTTTGTTCACCTCCGGGATTCGATATGTGGCGCCTAGACCAAGTGTGACGTCATGTTTACACTTTGCTACCTTTAGACGATTTCCTGGAGCTTAAAGAAACCCTCTCGGGATGATGGGACAGTCACAATAACCCCTTCAGACAGAGAATGGCTTAGTTAATTTGTTCTAGGTAACCGGACGATTTTATTCAGCTTAGGAGATCCCCTCGTAGTGAAGGGATTGATGGTGACTGTATCTAACCCCTCCAGTACGAAATTTCTCTCCAGAGTTGAAGAAAATCGTCTGGAGGAAGAAAGATGAATATGGAAAATAGTGTTAATGTGGACAATGAGTTAGATAAGACTGGTTTGGTTAAGGTAGGGTAGGGATAGGACGGTTGTGGCAGGGTGGGGTAGCGTTGGGTCGGTTATGGCCGGGTGGGGTAAGGTTGGGTTAGTTTTGGCAGGGCGGCGTAGGATTGGGCCGGTTTTGGCAGGGTGTGGTAGGACTGGGTCGGTTATGGCAGTGTGTGGTAGGAATGGTTCGGTTTTGGCAGGGTGGGGTAGCGTTGGGTCGGTTTTGGCCGGGTGGGGTAGGATTGAGTTTTTTGGGGCAGGGTGGGGTAGGGTTGGATCGGTTTTGGCATGGTGGGGTAGGGTTGGGTCGGTTTTGGTCGGGTGGAGTAGGATTGAGTTTTTTTGGGCAGGGTGGGGTAAGGTTGGGTCGGTTTTGGCATGGTGGGGTAGGGTTGGATCGGTTTTGGCAGGGTGGGGTAGGGTTGGGTCGGTTTTGGCAGGGTGGGGTAGGACTGGGTCAGTTTTGTCAGGGTGAGGTAGGATTGTGTCGGTTATGACAGAGTATAGAATAGGTTTTGGTTGGTTTTGGCAGCGTGGGTTAGGATTTGGTCGGTTTTGGCAGAGTGGGTTTTGATTGGGTCGGTTTTGGCAGGGTGGGGTAGGATTGGGTCGGTTTTGGCAGGGTGAGGTAGTATTGGGTCGGTTTTGGCAGGGTGGGGTAGGATTGGGTCGGTTTTGGCAGGGTGAGGTAGTATTGGGTCGGTTTTGGCAGGGTGGGGTAGGATTGGGTCGGTTTTGGCAGGGTGAGGTAGTATTGGGTCGGTTTTGGCAGGGTGAGGTAGGGATGGGTCGGTCTTGACAGGGTGGGGTAGGATTGGGTCGGTTTTTGCAGGGTGAGGTAGTATTGGGTCGGTTTGGACGGGGTGTTAGGACTCCATATTATAAGTACAAATCATAATAGTTCCGTCATATCCAAAGCCTATTTCACTCAGTTATACTACAGTGTCTCATCAGATTTGGGGCGATCTTCTCTACGATTTTTGTTCTTCCCCGCTTAGTTCAGTCCTTTAGTTCATTCATGACCCTTGGCTTTCCTTTTTATTTTCATTTTTTTTTATGTGGTGGAGCGCAGGTGCACGAGGCTTGACCACCATTAGTCCAGAATATTTAAGGGTAGGCCAACAAGCTACGCCCTGGTAACGTCTACGTCAAAACATCTGTCCACCTCTGGGACTTGAACCGCGGAGCACTGGACGCGGAGCTCCCGGTCTGCGGATGTCACTTTTACACTTTGCTAGCTTCTGACGATATCCTACAGCTTCAGAAAACCCTCTTAGGATGACGGGACAGAATCATTTAATCTTTCAAGCCGAGAACAACTTATTTACATTGTCCTAGCTGACCGCATGATTTTATTCAGCTTAGGAGATCCCCTGATAGAGATGGGGTTGATGATGGCAGTATTTAACCCTTCCAGTTCGAAATTTCTCTCTACTATAGAGGTGAAGAAAATCATCCGAAGGTAGAGAGAAGAAAACAGGAAAAGTAATGTAGTGGTGAAAGGGCTGTACAGGGGAGGGTAGGTTAAAGTAGGGTAGAGTTGGGTCGGCAATGGCAGGGTAGGGTAGGGTAGGCTGAGGTAGGCTAGTGTAGGGTTGAGAAGAGTAGGGTAGGGTAAATTGAACTGAATAAGTATATACAATAAAATCTGGCGATACAACAACCAGGGTCATATGCCGCCGGACGACAACGAGAATAAAAGCACTCGAAAAGATGAAACACACACACACACACACACACACACACACACATACACAAAATACAATTGACAATTAAAACAAGAAAAACACTAAAACACTAAGAACACTAAAACCACTGTATACTAAATTTTACACGGTAGTGCAGCTGCCTACACCAAGCAAAGGTTTCCCCCTCCACCACAACAAGCATCCTCTCCAAGTACCAACAGAAGACTACGAAATACAATCCCTCTCCTGCCCGGTGCTCAGAGAGGTAACGATGGCGCAATTCCCCAACAGTGGACACCATCAGCAAAAGCCGAAGAGTCAGGGGGACGAAGCATTCCACACAGAAAGTAGGGGGAGAGTCCTCCATTAAAAATCAATGAGAGAACCAGGAATGGCCCATTCGGAGCCAGCATAAAGCCGTCTCCCACCTGCATTCAGACCTCGGCAAATGAAGGGGCCCGTTTACCCACAAATATCACATTTTGTTGGCCCCCACCGCATCCCACCTACTCTGCCAGTGGGAGCAAACAGTGAGTGGTTAGATGAATATCACTGAGCGAGGCAGGGGAGAGGTGAGGATGGGCGAGAGGCAGCAGCCTTTGCCAGAGCGTCAGCATGCTCATTGCCCACAATGGTACAAAACCACAAAGCAGTCCCTAGCAAGCACAGCCATTCTAAAACACTGTAGACAACAAAAGAGGATTGGACGGGAAAACACAAAATGGAGATCGGCAGAGTCGCTAAAAACTGTATAACAAACAGGAGGAAGCTAAATATCAATTTGACTGCGAGTAAAATAGCAGTAAGTTCTGCGATAAAAGTAGATACGATGGGGGGAAGACTACTACCACGAATGAAATCGGGAAATATAACACCCAAGCCTGTCCCCTCACGGGATTTCAATCCATCAGTACATACGAGAATCGAGACACTGTGAGAGGAAGCATGTTCTAAAAAAATAGCAAAGAGCCGCCTGTGAGGAAAGAAAGGCCCCTCTCTCAGGAAAGTAAACACACAGTTGCACCCCTGAGAGGAGCCAGGGAGCCATCCTTGGTACACGCACAGGACAAACAAGAAAGGTTGGAACATCCACATCCCCCATGGCAGCTCTTCACCCTGTACCCAAACGGATGTGGATAGCGAGGATATGGCGAGGCAGACACTCCCTCCGGAACAGAGCTAACAAAATCTTCCTGAACTTTAGCAAAGACGGTGACACTAAGGACACTAGTTTGAGGCACTCCCTCCTCTTGAGGATATGAGGGAAACAAGGTGGCACCAATACGGAAAAATTCCATAATCAGTAAAGGCAACCTACCACGCAAACCAAGATGGTGACCTGCAATACCTGGCTTGTGAAACGGTAGGACAACAGCCCCCCGCCAAGAAGCAGGAGTGGACGAATCTCTTCAAATTCTATTTATAAGACTCTGGAGGAAGGACACTGCAGAAATCCAAACACACACGGGCAAAATCATCATTGCCACAGCATACCTCCCTCCTAGCCGACCATACCTCCCAACCCCGGATTTCATAAACCTATTCAGAAGGAACACGCCTGTATATCTTATAGGAGATCTCAATGCCAGACACCATCTCCTGGGTAATAGGAACTCGAACATCGTCGGGAGACAACTAGCCAGACTAATCTCTGACACCACAATAAGATTTATAGGACCCCATTTCCCCACATACTATTCCCACAACTCCACCACCACCCCAGACATAGCATTAAGTAACATGAATGCACATCACAACATCTACTTCTCCCCTGGGCCTCTCACTACCAGCGACCACACCCCTATCATTGCTACAATCTCCTCTGCCCCAATACTTGTCCCCACTCCACCCAGACCCAATTTCTCCTTGGCCAACTGGGAAGATTTCAAACAAGAATTGTGTACAGCTTTTACAAACTTCCCTAACCCTGAAGAAGGCACACTCGAAGACATAGATCAGTCCCTCGAGAGTTGGTACTCCTCAATCAAATCTGCAATCAATAACAACATACCCACAACTTCTTACAGAACAATAACACATCCAAAACACAGCAGAGACACACAGATTCTCATCCAACAATACAATGCACTTAGATCACACTCCCAAACACACGGCTGGACAAGAGCACACTTCACACAATACAAAGCGCTCCAAGCTCAGCTGCACACATCCTTATTGACAGAACATAACACACACTGGGCCAGCATCATTACCAACACCGCCAATCCATACAACGACCCCACCATCTTCTGGCGAAAAATAAAAACTCTCTCAGACTACTCTAACCCCGACCCACACTACATACTTGACCCCCACGGAGAAAGAAAACACTCCCCCTCAGAACAAGAAAACACCCACAGATCACACTGGGAATCCATTTTTCAGGAACAGGACGAAGAACAAAACGACCAAACACACGAAAACAACGTAAGAGAATATCTAATCAACAACCACGACAGACTCACTCCATATCATTCAGCAGACCCAGCCAGACTAGATTCTGACACAATCTTTACCTCCCCCATCACGGAAGGAGAAATTACTGCCATCATAAAAAACATGAGAAAAACCTGCCCAGGAGAAACCGGAGTCAACAAAACTATTCTATCCAACCTCCCCAGCATAGCCAAAGAAACTCTGAGACACATATTTAATGCAACCATCTCAGCTGGATATTTCCCTGACAAGTTTAAAGAAGCAACAATAAAGTTAATCCCTAAAAAGAATAAAAATCCTCATCTAGTAGAAAACCACAGACCAATATCTCTATTAGAAGTCCCTGGAAAAATCCTAGAACGAATAATTAACAATAGACTAAGAATACACCTAGAAAGCAATGACTTATACAATACAAACCAATACGGGTTCCGATTCCACAGAGGCACCACACATGCTATCGCCGTCGCAACAGAACATATTGCAATAAACAAAGCCAACAAGGGTCAGTGTCACGTGGTCCTCAGGGACATCACGAAAGCCTTCGACAAGGTGTGGCACCTCGGTCTTAAACACAAACTCCTTCACCTTAACCTCCCTACAATAACTGAGAAAATCCTATGGGATTTTTTAGATGATAGGAAAGCCAATATTAAGATAAATAATTACACTGGTGCCAGCTTTGCCCTGGGTTGTGGTGTCCCCCAGGGAAGTGTCTTGTCCCGAACTCTTTTCACCATCTTCACAAGTAACACCCCTCAAGCAACACACGGCATAAATATCAGTTATGCCGACGATATTACCCAGATCGTAAACTACCCAGGCCCATCAAGGAACGTTATGAATTCCAGAACCAAACAAGAAGCTGAGAAAATAAACGCTTATGAAAATCAGTGGAAAATACGAACAAACATTAATAAATTTTCAGTAATTCAACTAGCAAACAAAAGAAAAGAGCCGCTAATAATTAATGACGAATTAATTGAATTTAAGGAGGAAGGGAAAATACTAGGTTTCAAGATCAACTCAACAGGCTACCTCGCTAGCACAAATGACAGGAGACAAAAAGCCACTGGAGCACTCAGTCGATTATACAGATTCAAAGACATGCCAATACAAATTAAAACCCGCCTAGTCAAAGCACTTGTTCTTCCCATCCTCGAATATCCACCCATCCCTACACACACCTTCAGCCACACTCAACTAAGGAAACTACAAACAATCCAAAATAAGGCTCTCCGATTTGCAACCAACCAACACTACCCCTACACCTTAACTACAGAACAAATACATACAATCACCAAAACCAAACCCTTGAATATTAGAGTACACAACCAAGCCAAAAAAATATGGGAAAAAATCGAAGAATTTGATGACGAAACGTACAACACCTTAAAAAATATCACTGAGGAAAGGAACCTCATCTTACACAAACGGTTCCCAAGCAGCCTAAAAACCATAGCAGAAAACCCAGACCCTGTCCCCATCTACTAAATCTCCCACCAGAACTACAATCCCAGCCCGACCTAACTCCCGCTAGCGAGTCCCGCATCTCACAACGACCCACATCCCATACACTCCCTATGAAACTCTACGGGAACGAAATGAACTCAAACAAGTTACCCAAACAGTACCCGCATCTACCAACAAACACTGACAAGTGTCCACAAAAGACTGCAATACTGTTGCTAGTCGCCAACAAACCACCCGACATCAACCACAAAAAACAACGAAACATTTAGCTAGCTGGCTAGTTATACAAACAAATCAATAAAACAAAATTAATAAATAAAAAAAAAAAGCAAGGTGGCCAGCCCACCATCTTTCCACTCCTCCTTCCTTCCTCCTTTCCCACTTTCCCTTCCCCTCCACACAACCTTCCTCCCCCCCCCTTCCTTAAAAATAACAAACAAACAAACAAACAAAAAACACTGCTTCATCATCCAGGTACCTCAGCACTGCATGGGGAATATTATCGACTCCGGAGAAGTGTCATGACAGGGAAAGGGTAGACCAAAGTTTACAACAAGACAAAGGGATGTTGTAAGTCTCTCCACCCCCAGAACGGATGTCCAACACCTTAATCTCCTCCACCTCCCCTAAGCCTGGCAAAAACCGAAGAACGAGTATCCCTACAGGAGACCTCAGCGGTAGGATAGGGTAGGGAACGCTAGGGCAGGGTAGGCTGGGGTAGGGTAGTGTAGGGCAGAGAAAAGTAGGTTAGGATGGGTTGGTTTAGGCTAAAGTAGGGCAGAATAGGAGAGGGGTATAATGTGCCTAGTCCAGGAACGAAAAATATATCAGTTATCCATGTAACTAGCGTTTTCTATTTCGGTAGATTATTTTCTTGTCTGCCTAAAGTATCGTGATGTACGAACAATGAGATTAGATATCGAAACTGTAAGATGCGAATTAGTTACAACGACGGTATTTTGTTTTGGCTAACGTTACATCGATACGTTCAGCTAAGAGCAACTCGGCAGAACTGAACAGTATATGACGTGCTAGATGAACGCTGTGACCGGAAAATAAATAACTGAAGAGAAGCCACCACAGCTAATGGGTTACGTTTACACACACACACACACACACACACACACACATACACACGTTGCGAAAAGTTTCACTGAAGAAGTGGGTGGTTACTCTCCCCCTTGAGCAAGGGGACTGGTGTGTGCGTGTGTGGTCACAGCCTTGCCCTTAGATCGGACTATATGAGCTCTCAGCTCCCTTACGGGAGGGTAAAAGCTGACGATCACGACCATCAAGTGATCCTGACCGACCCGGTGAATTACACACACACACACACACACACACACACACACACACACCATTACTTGCAACTGGCTGGCCTATCATACAGCCATATCCTATATTCATGAAGTACAACACATCTTACATTTATGTAGTATGTAAAAAAAAAAAAAAAAAAAAAAAAAAAATGGTTATATAATACAGAACTGGGAAATATGATGATGATGATGATGATGATGATGATGATGATGATGATGATGATGATGATGATGAGGGGAGTAAACAGGGTGAGATGAGGAGAATGAGAGAGATGGATGGACATAACAGTGAATGTATTATGTATATTAACCTGACAAATGCCGAAGTAAGCTGGTAAGGGTGAGGTAATATGGAGCCTGACCCTACCGTGACACCATATAATTATTGATTTATCCACCGATAGATCTATCTATCTATCTATAGCCCGACGCCCTAATCCCCCAAAGAGTGGCCGCAGACAAAACGCCTCCAAGTCGCTCTGTCACCCACCATTTGACTACCCTCCCCCCAACCCCCCCCATATACCTCTCAACTCCATCCCTCCACCTCATCCTCGGTCTACCCCTCCCTCTCCCTCCCTCCACTTCACCTACATACACCCTCTTAGTCAGTCTTTCATTCTCCATTCTCTCCACATGTCCAAACCACCTCAGTGTATTTCTCCTAAACTTCTCAACCACATCCACATCCACCCCACAACGTTCCTTCACTTCTTCATTCGTCAACCTGTCCCTCCATGTCACTCCACATGCTCCTCTCAAGTAACTCATTTCCACTGCTCTCACTCTTGACTTGTTCCCCTCTTGCAAGGTCCACGCCTCGCTTCCATACGTCAGGGTAGGGATCACAATACTATCAGGCAGTGACTTCTTAACTTCCATACTCACCTCCCTATTTCTCATCACTGCTTTCAGTGAACCAACAACCTTCCTTCCCTGCTGTATCCTTTCACGCACTTCATCTCCCAAAGTTCCATCCTTACTCATCACACTACCCAAGTACTTGAATGCACTCACATTCTCCATACCCTCACCATCCAACCTCACTGTACATATTGTGACTTCATTCCTCTCAAACACCATAACTTTACTTTTGTTTACATTAACTTTCAGCGTCCTCCTTCTACACACTGTCCCAGATTCATTCACCAAACCTTGCAACTCCCATTCATCTTCACTCAACAATACTATATCATCAGCAAACAGCAACACCGGAATCTTCCAAATCTCACCCTCATTCATTAGAGCCACCCCCACATCCACTGCCCTACCCTGCACCTCCTTTACAACCCCATCCATGTATATATTAAACAGCCATGGAGACATCACACAAACCTGTTTCAGTCCCAAACTGAGATAAAAAAATTCACTCAGCTCACCATCCACTCGCACCGTAGCCCTAGCTCCTTCGTACATACTCTTCACAGCATTCAACAATTTCCCCTCCACTCCATATATTCTTAATACCTTCCACATACCTTGCCTATCTATTCTGTCATAATCTATTTCCAAGTCCATGAAGGCAGCATACACTTTCTTTCCCTTCTCTAGATACTTCTCCACTAAACATCTTAGAACAAATATCTGATCTACACACCCTTTTCCCTTCCTAAATCCCCCTTGTTCTTCTCCAACTAGCTCCTCTGTCATATGCCTAACCCTATCAATGAGTATTCTACCATATATTTTACCAGTCACACTAAGAAGGCAAATACCCCTATGGTTACCACATACTTCTCTCTCCCCTTTTCCTTTGTATAAAGGAACAATTATACCTGATTTCCAGTCCTCTGGAACCCTTCCCTCTTCCCAAGCCAATCTACACAACTTGCATATCCATTCCACAACGATCTCACCCCCCATACCTCAGCATGTCACCACACACTTCATCAATCCCTGGGGCCTTTCCCATCTTGATCTCCTTCATTGCTTCCACTACTTCCGCCCTACTGATCTCTTCCTCCCTCCTCTCATCTCTCCTTCTCCCAGCCATTCCCCAACCACTTATACTCGCACTGTTGTCACCCTCTACATTCAACAAATCCTCAAAGTGCTCCTTCCATCTCCTCACTATAGTGAAAGGCTTAATGTAATGTGTGTGTGTGTGTGTGTGTGTGTGTGTGTGTGTGTGTGTGTGTGTGTGTGTGTGTGTGTGTGTGTGTGTGTGTGTGTGTGTGTGTGTGTGTGTGTGTGTGTGTGTGTGTGTGTGTGTGTGTGTGTGTGTGTGTGTGTGTGTGTGTGTGTGTGTGTGTGTGGGAGAGAGAGAGAGAAAGGTGGTGGAGTTGATGAAATGATGTGGAAAAATACTACGTGTCTTGTAATCACTCACCTGCATTGCAAAAATTCTATCTCTTGAGCATCCTTACTTGGTGTGCATCTCCCCCTGCCTTCGACCTCCATTTTTCTAACGCTGTGTGTCCAGGTACAGCATGGTCTTGACGTTGGCTTGCTTGTTTGACTATCTTGCGTTGGTGTTCAGCCTTTGGTTCCTTCTCTCTGAAAAATGAAATAGTGTTAGTATATTGTATTGCTAGCACTTACTGTTAGGAATTTGGCGGAGAGGAACACGCAGAGAACATCAGGAAAATGGTAATGAAAATAAAAAAGATAAGAAAACTGTATAAATAAATGAGGGAAACCTGTCATAGAGGTATCCAGGAAAAATGGCCTTGGGTTCATTCTTCCTTGCATAAAAAATACACAGAAATAATACAGACTCCTTCAATACTTCGTCTTAATTTAGTCCTTAATCTTAAAACTATGAGACCAAAGGAGAATTAAAGACCTCAGTTTTTGACGGTCACTAATGTAAGACTAGCAGGGATCAGATTTATTAGCCTGCATGCCACATTTTGAGTTCCTAATTAAGATATCATACAGGTAAAATCAACACATCAGTACAGGTGCATAATATCAGTGATGGTTTTATGTGAAAATTCTTTACTTATTCAACATCATGACACCTTCTTATTATTATCATTGTTATTATTATTATTATCATTATTATTATTATTTAACTGGTACAACCTGATGATTATAATTGGCTCAGGTGTGAACTATGCAGGTAACTGGGTTGTCAACAGTCTCCTCTACTCCTGCCAGCGTCTAGAGATTTCTCCTAAGATGGGTGAAGCTCTACTGAAGGGAAGAGGCTGTGTGTGTGTGTGTGTGTGTGTGTGTGTGTGTGTGTGTGTGTGTGTGTGTGTGTGTGTGTGTGTGTGTGTGTGTGTGTGTGTGTGTGTGTGTGTGTGTGTGTGTGTGTGTGTGTGTGTGTGTGTGTGTGTGTGTGTGTGTGTGTGTGTGTGTGTGTGTGTGTGTGTGTGTGTGTGTGTGTGTGGCTGTGTATGAAGGTGTGCCTGTGTATGGAGGTGTGGCTGTGTGTCTCTGTAGGATATTACACAAACCATCTCCATAACGTGGTGTCTAAATATGTATATCAACATTTCGTAAAGCCTCTTATTTCCTAAGTACAGAATCACCCACTGTCTATCAATAAAGATAATATATACTTACATATATTCACACCATATTACTTCTACCAATGACATACACACACTCTGACGCATAAACATAACCAATACTTTACAATATTTCCACTTTCAAAAACATCGCACTCCCTACACACCCATCCCATTCCCAGATGTACTTTGCCAGCATGTGGTAGTTAATTCTACCTTTCACTCTCCCTCATATTTCTCCACTTTCATATGCATCATCCCTCCTACTGACACCCATCTCCCACTGGCACCTCGTCAGCATGGGAGTTAATTCTGGCTATCACTCTCCCTCCGACTGTAAGGTCCGACCCTACACTGAACGTAGCATAGATTAATAAAGATATATATTCAAGCAAAAACTCCAGGATTATGTTAAGCTGAGAGAAGACCTTACAGAGCAACAGAAAAGAAAAATCAATTGACTCGCTACTATGGATGTATTTATATCTCGGTGTTCTTTCTTATATCTAAAACTAATCTCTGGAGGGGTGACCACAAACAAACCGCCTCCATGTTACCCTGTCATGCATCATTAGGCTGCCTCTCCTTCAACTCACACCAGCATCGTTCATATACCTCTCCACCGCATCCCTCCACCTCATTATTCTCGGTCTCCCACTACTCGTCTCTCCACCTAACTCACATACACTCTCTTATACTCCTTTCACTCTGACTTGTCCTAATATTACTGTCTCTGTCTTCAGTTCTGAGCTGTAGCAATACGAATACCAGAATATGACGCGTAAAATAAATAAATAAATAACAAGCATCATGGTAGGAACGTACGTAGAACCGTAGTACTGTATTATATTTTCCTGCCACTGAGCTACATGAAATAAGCTACAAAGGGACGAAAACCTGGGCCAAGTCAAGGTGGAAGAGCTATAGGTAACCTCTCAGTCTTCATTCCACATGGCCAAACCATCTCAAGGTACCTCTCCCAACACGCTCCAGCGCATCCACATCAACACCACAGCGCATCTTTACTTATTCAGATTAATACAGACGATTTGGCGCAGCAGAGAGAACTCGTAGCTATCAAAGAACGAATGAACAGTATCCTCGCTTACCCTTCTGTACCTCAAGAAGACGGGGAAGCTGTTTACACACTATAATTCTATCACCGAGTTAATATACACACAGCACCTGCGTCCTCCCCCTTTCTCGGTTAGAGGGTGACTGATGGGATTCGGAGCTTCAAGGGTTCACAGAGTTCCAGTTAGAGACAGAAGACTCATTTCAATCATGCTCGGTAACATTTGCTTTACTGTATATTTCATTTTAACTATACTCTTTTCACTTAAGTGTTATATACTTAAACATTATCATTATCTTTACATTAACCACTTCACTATGAGAACGTCTCTTTGCCTCTGTTCATATTACTGTCAGACGATTTTAATTATCTAGAGTTAAACCTGTCAAAAATGATCGCTTATAGCATCATCATCCATTAACCTCTACGTAAGATGCGCCTTTTTAATTATATCTGCCACCGAGTCTCAAGATATTAATATATATAAAATGCCCGCCGCCGGACCATCCACCCCGCCACCCCCCACCCCACCACTGGGCCACCACCACCCCACCACCCCAGGAAGGGACAAAGGGGGGGCTAATGACCCAGGGCAAGAGGGTCACCCAACCACCACTGACCTGTGCCCCTTCTCCCCGCAACTGCCCCGACACCAGGTGAGCCTGGATCGGAGACAACCTCACCGGCGGGCTAACCATCGACAGGAGTTTTGATCCTGTCATCGGCGGACGATCCAGCAGCAACCGCATCAAGCTGACTTCACTCTCCAACCTCAGCCTGAGAGTTTGGTTCCTGCATTCGGCCTGAACATACTGGGGATAGGATCCAGCAGCTGAGGAATCCACTAGGAGGACCATGACGGCCAAGGTTGTGGGGCAGGTCAAGTGGTTCCACGTCCGGAAGGGCTACGGCTTCATCACACGCCGGGATGCTGGGGGGGATGTGTTCCTCCACCGCTCCTCCATCGTGGCCCCAAACCCTGCCCACCCTGTGCCGTCTGTTGCTGCTGGCGAGGAGGTAGAATTTGTTATACGGGAGGATGCTAAGGGCCCCACAGCTGCCTTTGTCACCGGCCCTGCAGGTCAGGCAGTTCGGGGCTCGCCCCATGCCCTCCCCCGTCGTCGGCGGCGGCGGCCACCATTTGATGTTCCTGCCTCCTTCCCTGCCTCCTCTGCCTCTACCATCATCACCATGTGTGTGGAGGTTGCTAAGGCTTTTTCGGGGGCAGATATGGCGGTTTTTGCTCGGCGCCTGCCCGTCATTTTCCAGGCCAACGGGCTCCCTGCCATATCCATCCCAAAGTCTTTCTCTTCCACACCCATGGCACAGAGGAGGCCTGGGAGGGGAGCTCCTTGTCCTCGTCCTCTTCGTCGTCACCGTCAGCCCTCTTCGACTCCCACCTCCTTGGTACCGCGGGTGCTGCAGCTGCAGCCTTCCACTCCACCGACGAGGATTCAGCTGTCGGGGCATGCTGTCTCCCGCCAGGCAAGAGAGGAGAGGGTAGGAGCATGAAGGGGGGTGAGAGGAAGAGGAAGAAGTTAGAGAGGGAGAGATGATGGAGACATGAAAGGGGAGGGAGAGCTGACCGAGGAGAGGGAGGAGAGAGGAAGAGATGGATAGAGAGAAAGGGAGGAGGAAGAGGAGGATGGGATGAGGAGGTAGGTGAGGGGATTGAACAGGAGGACGGAAAGAAATGGGAATATGGTTAATAGTACTGTGTTGTTGTTGTGTTATTGTAGCTGTTGTTGTTATGGCCCCTGGGTGGCGCAGACGTAATATGATGCTAAGTGGTAGAGTGACCCGAGGCAGTAACACAACACACTCAGGGTGAGAGAGGAACAAACAGGCAGGTGGAACTCTAGTGAACACACGCCCAGGCAAAAGCTTAACTGAAGTCAATGTAATGGACTTTGTGAAAGCTTAGCGTACTAGTCGTAGTGGTGGCCTTGGATGGTGAGGGAATGCACACACACACACACACACACACACACACACACACACACACACACACCGCTCGCTGGTGCAGTGGTAACGCTTTCGCTTGCCAACTGGTGGACGGGAGTTCGCGCCTCGCTCAGGTTGCGAAAAGTTTCACTGACGAAGTGAGTGGTTACTGTCCCCTTTGAGCAAGGGGACGGGTGTGTGCGTGTGTGAAGGTCACAGCCTTGCCCTTAGATCGGACTATATGAGCTCTCAGCTCCCTTCCGGGAGGGTAAAAAGCTGACGATCACGACCATCAAGTGATCCTGACCGACCCGGTGAATTACACACACACACACACACACACACACACAAACTAAACAATAAAAAAAAAAAAACTCCCATAACCTAGATATAAGCACAAAAATATTCCATTAACCTTTCAGTAGTTCAACCTGGTCCACAAATGACCTTCAAAAAATACTAAAAGATTGAGCGAGCAAAGGACTGCACTGAAGAAAAAGATTTATGGAGGCAGGCCACGTTCTGGGAAATGTCTTGAAAGGTCACGAAGTAAATAAAAATTGATAACTACACAGCGATGATAAAAGGGAGACCATTAAGTGAAATGGCCAGAGCGATGGACGCATTTATAATGCATCTAAACCAGCTTCTGAGATAGACAAAACTCCAGAGCATTGCCAGGAATCATTTTGGTTCATCGTATTTTTTCACGTTGATATCCACTGTAGTTTGGTCGTGAAATGGTGTTATGAATGAGGGTAAAGGCATATACTGTATAGGCAATGACATACACGACTCAGGTTTAGGAGAGTTTGTACATACTGACCCAGGTGGTTTGGTCAAAGAATTAGGGGGACACCTCTGAGGTTACTTGAGTTATTTGATGTAGGAGGAAATGTGTGGGAGAGACTGGTGGAGGAAAGATGGGATGATGGAAGAAAGGTGTGGGTGGGTGTGAGATGGAGATGAAGTATGTTGAGAGACAGAAAGAGGAGATGAACGAAGGGATGGGGGAAGAATTAGGTGTATGTTAGTTTTTTAATGCAAGGAAGAAAGAAGCAAAGGCTTAGGCTACAATCACGTTGTTCTCTCCATGAAAAAGCTGAACAAAAGAGGGTCAGCTTTAAGAACCATCCATTTCATGATGCCTGGACATTCCTTTTATCAGACTGGAGGTTACAGCCAGCGGGAAATACAGGCTGAGGAAGACAAAGTTAACCTGTTGTATATATGAATCACTGAGAGTATCAATTAACTCTTGCATCACAGAGTTGGAAAAAAATGGGGTCAGAAAGCTTTGTCGGAGGGATACCGAGCGTCCTTCCTAATGTAGGAGGGACGGAAGCAGACAGATCAGACAAGCAATGACCACTGAAATAGCGACAGTGGAGAGATAACGATGCAACAAAGGGAGAGGGGGGGGAACTGAAGGGAGTCAGAGAGAGAAGAGGAACTGATGAGGTGAAAGGCCTTTGACTCCACTTAGTTTAGAGCAGCTGAATGTGGTGATTCTCCTAAATATAACTATTGTATTGGACCCTCTCCCCATCCCTCGCACATCCCTCCCCTACCCTCTCCCTATCCTTTCCCCCTCCTCTCCCCATCCCCTCCCAACCCCTGCTTCTAAAACCCTTCTGATTGGCGCCCTCCTCTGCGCCACTGATTGATCTCACAAACCTGACTAACCCCTGCCTGCCTCACTCCTGCCTGCCTCATCCCTGCCCTACCTTACTCGTTCCCTGCCTTACTCCTGCCCTGCCCCTCCCTTGCTTCATTGCTGTCTAATCCTTACCTCTCACTGACTATATGCTGAGAGAGAGAGAGAGAGAGAGAGAGAGAGAGAGAGAGAGAGAGAGAGAGTCCCCTTAAAAAACTAGATCAAAAAGGAAAAAAAAACATACAAAGTTCTGGGCGTAAACAAGTCAAAAACATCAGAGTCTGTTCCCACAAATGATCGATCACCCTTGGCAAAACAAGCTATATAGCTATACTCTTAAAACCTCGGCGAATAAAAACAACTGAAAAAAATCTGAAGCTCTGCGATGCATATACCACCACCGACAATAACCAGGGGAAAAAATCAGACGATAAATTATGAAACGGAATTTTCTAGCTCTCAAACTCTTCAGTAAAATGTGGAATGAGAACTGGAGAATGCCGAAGTGCAAACCTCAAAGCATATATGTGTATCTATCTCTGTATCTCTCTCTCTATCTATCTATCGATCTTTCAATCATACAGAAAACAAACGAGGAAATGCCAGTGAGAGTCTACAGTAAATGAGGTAACAAATATTATCCTTCATTTTTTCAAGATACGTAACAAGAACTTTCTTCCAGGTGACCTCACAGGATTGTATTCCCTTGAGAGTGAGTCATAGGAGCCTCGGTGTTCCATTAAGCTTACCCTTGTTGCGATAAGATGATTTTAGCCAGCTTAGGAATCTCCTCATTTATCTTTACATGTCTTTATAGTTTTACTCATGAATATTATTATCGTCCATATTCCACGAACGATCTTTTTTATTCCTCATTATCTTTATACATTTATCGGCTTCTTTCTTCGCTTTATCTCATTTACTTTTTGTTTATATAACTATTTAGAGAGGCAATATTCTGAGAGTTCAGTCCTAGTCGATATAGTGCAAGGCTTGTCGATAGAAGGAAATTAATGTTTCTCTCTCTCTCTCTCTCTCTCTCTCTCTCTCTCTCTCTCTCTCTCTCTCTCTCTCTCTCTCTCTCTCATCCACAAATCTCCCTACCGTTAACACTCATTATAAATTCCACAGCGATAACACTCTTTCCAACCCATTAAACACCGAAAATGATATCATACCTGAAATTATTGCTGAGAGAGAGAGAGAGAGAGAGAGAGACCAGAACAATAACAGTTCCTTCATCCAAGTTAACGAAATTAACGTCCAATAATTCCACTTCTGTATGGCTATCAGAAAACGTAAATAAGCCTGCCTCCCCCCCCCCCCTCTCTCTCTCTCAGGGGAAAGGTCATATATTATGTTTATTTACGGTGTCAATCTAAGTAATGTGCTGTGTAACAAGGCCTTTTACCCTCCCATCAGACTGATTGATCGATAGACAGATAAAGACGGTAGATGTAGGCAGATATAGTGGTATTATATGAATGAATGTTTTATGGCAAAGCCTTATATCCTTTCATCTGATTGACTGGTGGACGAACAAAGAGGATACCCAGTGGATGAATATGGTTAATGTGTTGTATGACATTGTATAATACTTGAATCACACACACACACACACACACACACACACACACACACACACACACACACACACACACACACACACACACACATTATATATATAATTAGTAGAGAGAGAGAGAAAAAAAAAACTGATAGGTGAACAGATTTAAGTAGACAGAGAGACAGATGAACAGATAGATATAAGTAGAGAGATACACGAGCTGACAAGATAATGACAGACAAACACACAGACACACTGATACAGATAAAACATAACCTTATTATTTGTAAGCTTCCCTCGGGTACTGCTTCTCTCTCATTCCTTCATTCTCTCTCTCTCTCTCTCTCTCTCTCCAGGCCAGGCCGTACAAGCTTTTATCCAATCACTCAGAGGCCGTGTAGGAGATGGATCGGTCTTAGTGACAGGTTAGAGAAGGCTGGGGAGAAAAGTGCCTCTCTCTCTCTCTCTCTCTCTCTCTCTCTCTCTCTCTCTCTCTCTCTCTCGAGGGGTCACACAGCTTTCGTTAACCCTCTCGTGCATAAGGGCGTTCTCCTATGCGTATAATACAAAGAACGTATCCATTTACCATCCTTACTCTTTATTGTCCCATCAGGATCGTCTGGGCCCGGGACTAGGAAGGCAACAGTAACCAGTTGTTCGTCCCTGAGTGCCATTATGAGAGCAATAAACCCCAATCACACCCTAGGATGGAAAAACTTGTGAAGCCACACCTGTTGGAGCGCCTCAACCTACTAGACCACCAGGAGTCCATCTGGCAACAAGGCAAGAAGAAACTGAAAAATGACGTTCTGACACAAAACAGGAATTCAGATCACGTACACCTGTTTACACTTATTTCCCGACAACTGTGAGGAGGCAGACCGTTCACCTCAATGTGCTGGGTTTACCTGCTGCCAAACCGATCAGCCGAGACAAATCTGTGAGATGATCCATTGTGGCAAGTGGAAAGGTTGGCCGGGAGAGAGACAAATTAGAGCTCTCTGAAAATGGGTGTTCTGTGCACATGATCCATTGTGGCAAGTGGAGAGGTTGGCCGGGAGAGAGAGACAGGTTAGAGCTCTCTGAAGATGGGTGTTCTGTGTAGCCCGAAACGTTAGAGAAAACGCAGAATTAAAGCACTAACCTGTGTCTCTCTCCCACTCAACCTGTCCACAAATGTATGTACTCACGGAGTGTACTGGGCCTGTTGTGGAGAATACACAAGAGTACACTGGATATATGGTACTGACAATGCAGGTGTAAGTGGCGAGGACGAAAACCCTGCCACTGATACAGGTTAGGTCTATTGCACGTATTGTTTAGGCTATACAACACTTCCTAATCCTAAGTCCCCTACCATTTAGTTCCCATTTTCAACTTGGTACTCTGCTCTGTACATATATTTTTACCACTGCCGTAGTTTACATAGATCTCACAGACGAACAAAAACTAACATGCCATATATAGAAAAAAAAAATGAAGAAGGGAATGACAGATTAAACGAAGAGAGGAGTGAAAAGGGGAATAAACATGAGCAAAAAAGGAATGAAGTGACGAAAATTGATGAAAGAATGGATGAAGAAAACGAAAGGTATGAAATGATTGTAAAATTAATGAAAATAAAAGAACTGACGAAAGGAGGAGTGAATGAATGACAGAACGACAATAAATGGACGCAGTACTAAGAAAACGACCGTAGAAATTAAGGAAGAAATTATATAATGAATAAAAGAAAAAATCCCAAGAAAGAATGACTATAGGAATGAAAGAAAAAAATGAAGGAAGGAACGTGGCAGTGAGTGTGGGGTAAGGCCTCTCTTTCTCTCTCCAAGGACCCATTTTTTCTTTATCGCGGGGGAAAAGTTTATACGTCGCTCTCTCTCTCTCTCTCTCTCTCTCTCTCACACACACACACACACACACACACACACACACACACACACACACACACACACACACACACATCGATTTATCACTGATTTCAACATTACTTACTTTCTATTCTTCGTCTTCCTCTTTATCGGTCCTCCCCTCCTCTTCCTTCTCTCCCTCTCATCACCAACTCCAAACTTCCTCGATACTTGAAGCAGTAATTGTGGGATCTCTCTCTCTCTCTCTCTCTCTCTCTCTCTCTCTCTCTGTTTGCTTTTCTCTACCTTCTCCCTCCTTCCTCTCTCCTCCTCTTCCGTCCCCTCTTTCCCTCTTCCATCCTTCTTTCCTCCATCCCCTTTCCAAGCTTCCTCCTCCACTACTGTTATTCTACTCCCCTTCCTTCTTGTTCTTTCCTTTCGTCCCTCTTCTTCACCGTTCCTCCTCCTCCTCCTCGACGCTCGCCAGACTAAATCCACCCATTATTTTTCCTTAACATTTCGTCTTCCACCAATATTCCTTTCCTTCCTCTTCACCCTTATCCTCATACTTCTTTTCTTCTTCGCTTCTCCTTCCTCATTTTTCCCTTTGTTATTCCATTCAGAGGCCCCGCTCATCCTCCACCTGGATACAGTTAATGATATAAAATGAGAAACTCTGATTTTCATTTGATACATCCTTTTTTACAGTATTCTTCTCATTCCTCTACATTCTTAATTCTCTCCTTCCCTCTTTCCTCATCTCCATCCCTTCTTCCTTCCTCTTGTTCCTAATCATCCTTCTGCCACAGCTCTTTCCTAACCTCGATACTTGCAGATCTACTTCCAAATACTAACAGAAAAAGATAGACGTTAACATTTGCTTTGTACACATCTCCTTTCGAGACATTCTTCCCCTTCCTGTCCACGCCTGCTTCATTCCTTCCCTCCCTCCTTTAGTCTTATCTCTCCTCATTCCCTTCAACATTCCTCCTCCTGCCACAACTCCTGCCACAGCTCATGTACTCCGATACTAGCTGAATCTCAGCAATTATTTCCAATTCACATATTTCATACTTTTTGCAATTCTTTCCCTTTTCCTCCACTGATGCTTCCTTCCTTCCCTCCCCCTCCCCCTCGAGCACCCTCATCTCTCCTCCTCTCCCTTCTCCTCCAGCTCCTGCCACAGCTCCAGCTCCTCCTCCACCTCGATACTTGCCAAACTAATCCCACCCAACATCGTCCCACCGCCAAACTTTGCCCCGGACCGCCAGCCTGTTTTCCCAGGAAATTGCCCACCATCCAACCACTTCTGGTCACTTTTATTTTCTTTATTTCTTTCTGGAGGGTTTCTTTATTTCTATCAGTTTCCTGGTGGATTTATTATGTATCATCAGTATTTACATTTTCTTCTTGGCGCTGGTGGTCGTGTTCTCGTTCCTCTAACTGACGGGCTTCGCCATAGATTCACACCTGTATCTCTTCGTCGCCTGGCCTGCAAATTACTGTGCATGTACACCAACCAGGAAAGGTATCGCGACACTTACACCGCCTAACATAATGAAACGTGGACGAAGCGGTGTAATAAATGCTTCACCCTGTGGTGATAAAGGAAATAATATTCTTGGTATTTATTAATGCTCTCAAAATACACAAAACAGCACAATACAGGATGTTATACAGTCTGAGGTGCCAACATCTGTGTCTCAGGAGGTTGATCTGGTACATAAACATCATACATCAGCAGTGCGATTTACTGTATTTATTTATTTATTTATTTATTTATGAGGGTGCATCTGGACCTGGTATCTCAACAAACCTTCCTCATATTTTAATCCAGCTTTGAAGGGGACATTCCAGCCTCATGTATGTGATGATATGAAGAAAAATAAAAAAATCTTAAATATCTGTGGGTGTACCGTTAGAACGACGGTACAATGTGGTGCATTGTTCTGGCAAACCCTGTGAGCCTTGCAACGCATTTCACTCAGGAATCATATAATCAAATCACTAACAGTAGCCTAGCCTCAGACCTCTACGCATGGGGATTTATCTTTTTATATCAGCCCACGTGTTGATATGTAGCAAGAATGTTTACATCTGTACTACTGAATCTGCTCTCTCTCTCTCTCTCTCTCTCTCTCTCTCTCTCTCTCTCTCTCTCTCTCTCTCTCTCTCTCTCTCTCTCTCTCTCTCACACACACACACACACACACACACACACACGAGAGCAGCTGGCGTAAGATGCAGTATAATCGCCACAATCAGTTTCACTTACTTGGGGCTAAGCGATGTAGGGGAGGGGCAGAGGGAGCAAAAGAGGGGAGGGAGGAATGACAGGGAGATAAGAGAAGGGGTGCACAGGGAAAGGAAGGGGAGGAGGGGAAAGTAGGGAACAGGAGAGGAAAGCAAGGAAAGAAGGTGGGAAATAAGGTTTTGAAAAGGAAGGGAATTCTAAGGAAGTGGATGGAGACAGAGGGGAAGAGAAAATAGGCGAGGTAAAGATGGGAGGGGAAGAAGGAAAGAGGAAGGAAGATAGGGAGGGAAGGGAAGTGATTTAGTGGGAAAGAAATTGTGGAGATACAGGAATGAAGTGATGAAGAGAAGGGTGAGGAAAACTGGGGGGGGGGGAATATGAGAGGAGTTGAAAATGACGAAAATATTCTTAATGAAGAGGGAGAAAGAAAGAAGGGATGAATGGGAAGTCAGGGGAGGAGAGGGAAGAGGAGCGAAGAGATGGCAGAGGGATCAGGAGGGAAAAAGAGGGGAGAGAATTATGTTACGTGTTGAAAAGAACAGCAATAGAATGGGTGCATAGGTTGGAGGCGAGGGTGGTGAGGGATAACAGGGGAGGGGTGAGGGGACGAGAGGATAGGAAGGAGGAGATGATAAGGGGTTGAGAGGGGAGACAAATGGAAGAAGCCGAGAAGGAGGGGATTATTATGAAAAGGTGAATGGGGTAAGACGGTAAATGGGAGGTCTGAATGCGGTAGGAGGGGCTCAGAAGTTTCGGAGGAGGAGACATGTGAGGAAAAAGGAGGAGGAGAGGGAGATACGGTAGTTAAGAGAGGAAAAGAAAGGACAGACATATGGAAAATGTTGAAAAGGAAGAGGAGTATAATAGGCTTTAAACACGGCCTGCAAGACACGATAGTTATCACTACAGAGGATGCGAATTAGGGCACTGTGACTCTATTACCCAGAATAACCATACAGTGAGAGTATTGAAGAACACAAGTGACTGCAAACCAACCCTATTAGGACCTGTTTACGGCAAGTGGCGTGGATGGTATGGGAGAAGTTTGTAAATGATGACGATATATACTTCAGACATATTTAAGAGCTGGAAAGAAACACGAACATGCGAAACAGTTTCCACGAAGCGTTAAAACTATGAGGAATTACCACCAGTACATGGCTATAATTGACAGCTCCAGAATTTAGCTAGCTACAGTAATGTCAAACACACACACACACACACACACATACACAGAAATAGACAGACACAGTGAGAGAAACAGAACCAAATATAAGAAAATCAGGAAAGTGTCAGAGAAAAACCAAATATCCTTGAGAATGAAAGGTGCAGCTCCTTGACTTTTACCTTTACCCTCCTTCCCTTAAGCATCCCTCTTTTTTATATCCCTCTCAGTCCTCCTCTTTACTGCCCTCTTTCTCTTCCTGACTTACTATTCGAGTTTCTTTCAGGAATTTCGTGTACCAATGCCAAGACCATAAAGCTCACCATATTTTTACAATCATAATTTCCATTTTCCTTCACTGGGCTAAAAATAAGAAGACTGATAAAAATAATTACAATTTACTTAACATTTATCAAACTCGACTTGAACCACACGAAGTAAATGCTGTATTCCAATTCTCTCTCTCTCTCTCTCTCTCTCTCTCTCTCTCTCCACGTACTGAGGAAAGGCAGTGTCTTCTTCCTCACTATGTTGTTGCAGGACGTGAGACGGATAGCGAAGAGACTGGTTGGTGCAGTGTATGTGAAGGGGACGGGGAGGGGAGAGGTTGAAAAAGAGGGTGGTGGAAAGAGAGAAAGGGGTAGGGAAGGAAGGGAATAGGTGAGGGAAAGTCGACAAAACAGAGGGAAGGAAGGGAAAACGCAAGGGGAGAGAGGGAGAAGGAACGGGAGATGTGGGGAGAGCAGAAACGAAGGGGAGGATGGAGAGAGAGGAAGGGATGAGAGAAGGAGGAAGAAAGAAAGAGGGAGAGCATGGAGGAGTGGGAGGAGCGAGGGAAAGAAGAGGGGCAAGCAAGAGAAAAAGAGAAAGAGCACAGGAAAGTGGAAAACAGAGAGTGGGAGGCAGTGCTGGGAACAGAGATGATAAAGGCAGGGAAAGGAAGGAGGAGAGAGAAGGGAGGAGGGAGGGGGGTCAATGTGTCTCAATCTCAGCTAAATAAAATCGTAAGGCTGTAGCTGGAATCTAGAATTACTCCGACCATGAGAGGGTTAACTCGTACAGGGACTACAACGCTTCACAGCCAAACCTGAGTGAGAAGCAACGTCAAAAATACAACGAAACAGTCAGGAAATACCAAGAAAATAACGAAAAATTTGCCATCAAAGGGAAGGGAATTATGTCCTTTAAGAAATATGGCTTCTGATTATTTGTATGCAGATGACAGAATTTTACAACTATATCTTTCATCTCCCTTCATCTACTCTCTCTCTCTCTCTCTCTCTCTCTCTCTCTCTCTCTCTCTCTCTCTCTCTCCAGAGTCACCCCGAGTATTAGGTATTCATTGGAGGCGTCGGGGCCTTTTTGTTTTAATATGTAAATCAAGGTCAACTCTGCCTAAATTCCTGCAGTCCCCCTTGGGGAGAGAGAGAGAGAGAGAGAGAGAGAGAGAGAGAGAGAATCAGTACGTAAGGGACCTTTGCTGCGTTGATATCGTTAAGTCAGACTCACAGAACAGATACCACAGTCACAGTCTACTATAAAACA
>NC_137011.1:112963-175463 GCF_032717465.1 Coenobita brevimanus | reverse complement strand
ACAATGTGTTTATGGATGAGAAAGAAGACGAGAAAAATTTGTGTGGGACAGTATTTCTGGGAGGGAGGAGGAGGAGGAGAAAGAGGAGGAGGAAGGAAGGAAGGAATATGAATTGGGCGCGTGTATACATAATGAAAGGTGAGGAAACGAAAATTGTGTGTGTGTGTGTGTGTGTGTGTGTGTGTGTGTGTGTGAGAGAGAGAGAGAGAGAGAGAGAGAGAGAGAGAGAGAGAGAATGGGGATGCATAAAAGAGCAAGTTTAAATTTGGAATTAAATATGTAGATGGAAAATGGTAGTTAAGAAGGAAAAGGATAATGGTACAAAAAGAAAAGAGAGGAGAGGAAAATACAGTGGAATTGGTAACGAAGAGAGGGGAAGAAAACAGATGAGTGTAGCGGAAAAGATATGGGGAGAAGGACAAGACAAAGGATAGCTCTGATAGACGTACCCATCCTGACCCTATCCACCATCCGTACACATGCAAAAAAGGTGTTCTTTGTCTTGGAACACACCCCACAGACACCCCACACACACCACACGCACCTCAAACAACGCTGTGGGTGCGGCAAAGGTGATGGAAATAAGTGTGATGGCCATAAATCTACTCTTGCAACTTGACATATAATCATACAACAAACTACAGCCGACCAAAAATGTATGGCGCCCCTGGGGTTCAATGGATCCGGAAATGGGCGAGTCCTGCAGACACTCCTGAATTTCTTAACCAGCTGCCTCAGAAAATACAGCACCCAATGTGTGAAATTTTATGTGATATCTAGTCTTAATACACACACACACACACACACACACACACACACACACACACACACACACACACACACACACGCACACACACACACACACACACACACACACACACACACACACACACACACACACACACACAACCATAACTCCCAGGCATCGCTATCTCCTAAGTACTTAGTGAGAGTTACTGTAATGTCTGTTGCCTTCGCTTCTACCCCTTTTAGAGAGAGAGAGAGAGAGAGAGAGAGAGAGAGAGAGATTGAGAGAGACTAATACGCCTCCACTTGGCCTTATCAAGCTCCCTTTCATGCCCAGTTCCACTTCACTTCACATCTTATTCCTTCTTACTGCACTTTCGTTGTTCTTTCTCTTTTTCCGTCTCCATTTTTGGCTGTGACATTGCTTTGCGTCGTGGTTTGTGTTGTTGTTGTTGTTGTTGTTGTTGTTGGTGGTGGTGGTGGTGGTGGTGGTGGTGGTGGTGGTGGTGGTGGAGGGGGTGGTGGAATTGCCGGTTATGCGACTGATACAGTTAGATAAACAAATATACACATACAGATACCTGAACGTATGTGGTTTGCAGGATGGAAAGATTGATTGACAGTTAGATAGATAGATAGATAGATAGGTAAATATTCCATTAACCGTAAGAGTTAAAGTTTACATTAGTTTCTGTCGAACTGATTTATATAATAGGTTAATGATGTATTGACAAAGAGCAAAGGAGACATAGATAGATGGATGCATAGATAAACAGACAGAAGCAGACACACAGATAGATAGACAGCCAGCTATCAGTTATTCCATTGAGGGTATGAGTGAGAGGAGTAGGTAATTATGATGGTAAATAACTCTTATCAAAGCCTGGAGGCCACTAACTGAATTATTTCAGAGCGACTGCCTTCCTTTTTATCGTTTTTACGTCAACATTTACCCAGCCAACACAACCTTGATGGAAAAGTGCCCGTTATTATCACTGGCTTTAATTTGATGGGGACTGCGTGAGAGAGAGAGAGAGAGAGAGAGAGAGAGAGAGAGAGATGAACAGACATATAGACAAACAGGGAGAGAGAAAGACGAGGGGGAAGTGATGAGGCGCAGAAGACAGGCATGGCGAGAGAGAGGAGAAAGTTGACATCATTTGAGAGAGAGAGAGATGACTAGATAGTTTTAGGCTTATACAAACATTTTCATGATGGATGATTCTACCAAAAAGAGGAACCATTTTTTTTCTTTTACGTGGAATCCTTAAAAAATGACAACTTTTATTTTTATTTAGGGTGCGAGTGTAGTTGATGGCATGGCTTGGCGAAAATGCAACTTAATTTATTATTTATTCATTTATTTGTTTATTGACTGATGGTGGGGAGTTCGAGTAAAAAGATGCATATTTATTAATTTATAGTTTTGTGGGGTGAGGATATTGGCATCAGTTACAAAAATACATCTGTTTCATATAACATCCATCAGTCAGTAAAAGTTTGTGTTTAATTAAGAAATCAATTAGAGTGGTTGATCACGTGACCTTCCCAATAAGCACACACTCATCTGAACTGTGATTACATGTCTGGCAAAGGGAAAAAAACAGCTGGATGTGTTTTTGTACATTTTGACAGGGTTGTGATGGGAAAATGTAGGGAGTTGTTTGTGTCAAGGGTAGGACACACACACACACACACCGCTCGCTGGTGCAGTGGTAACGCTCTCGCATGCCAACTGGTGGACGGGAGTTCGCGCCTCGCTCAGGTTGCGAAAAGTTTCACTGACGAAGTGGGTGGTTACTGTCCCCCTGGAGCAAGGGGACGGGTGTGTGCGTGTGTGAAGGTCACAGCCTTGCCCTTAGATCGGACTATATGAGCTCTCAGCTCCCTTCCTGGAGGGTAAAAGCTGACGATCACGACCATCAAGTGATCCTGACCGACCCGGTGAATTACACGTCAGGGGCCATGTAGCCATAATAGGATGCCACCCTAGGGATTACATGGACCACACTCGCTCCCTCTCACTGTCTCTCTCACATTATCTGTCTCTTCTGTCTCTCCATTCCGTCTAACACATGTGCACCATCCTGCAGATAATTCTAATGCCCATATCTGCCTTCAGGACTATTTTACGCACGGTGACGGACAGACACATCCATCACGGGTGGGACAGTGGTCATTACGCATTCGTCCAAAAGAACGCAAACCCAACTTCATTTACACGCCCCGGTGTTGCCATCCCTACACGCCTGTCAACGCTACTCTGCATGCAGTGGCGGGAGGGGGGAAGGGGTGAGGGTTTGATGTAGGGGAAGGGGTGGGCTGGTGGAAGGAGGATGAGCGTTTGGGGTGAGGGGTGGGGATGGGAATGGGGTTGAGGATGGTTGGGGTGGTGGGGGATGATGGGCGGTTGGGGTAAATGGGAGGGGGAGTTATGGTTGTCGAGTTGGGGAGTAAGACTAGGGTGGTTATGGGGAAGGGGAAACTCGCCATTCACTCCCCACGTCGTACTTTGTCTCGCTCTTCATTCAGTTTCTGTCCAGGGACAAAATGATTCACATGTTCGCTTGTTCCAGTTTTTTTACACCTTTTTTTCTCTCTCTCAATTTCTTGCCTGTTTTCTGCCATTTTTTCCCGTTTTCGCTGTCCATCCTTTTGTGTGTGTGTGTGTGTGTGTGTGTGTGTGTGTGTGTGTGTGTGTGTGTGTGTGTGTGTGTGTGTGTGTGTGTGTGTGTGTGTGTGTGTGTGTGTGTGTGTGTGTGTGTGTGTGCGTATCTAGGGCGATGTGATGAATTGGATTTGCTTGCCTCTGATTGGCATTTTTTACTGATTAAGCCACGTGGCAATACCGAAGCGGGTGCACATGCAGCATTGATTAACGCGTACACATGACCGTGCTGAAACTCGTACATGGACATGAAGGAAAATGCATATGACTGATTATTAATACGTATATGGGCACCACTATGGAATACGGTAATTGTATGTGAGAAGGAAGAAAATAACATCACACACACACACACACACACACACACACACACACACACACACCTAAATATCCCGTGTGTGTATATTGAGTCATGGATGGGGCAGCAAAACTCAGCTTTCAAAACAACAAACCGAAATACCAACTTTTGAGAAATGGACCCAAAGTTTACAGTCGTTCAGCCGTATAGGAATTGCCCCTCGCTGGAATAAAGGCAGACCCACACACCTGCAGTTTACCCCAGGCAGCCAAAGTGTATGCAGATAGATTGATAGGTAGATAGATTGATAGGTAGATAGATAGGTAGGTAGATAAATATCGCCATACATTGCATTCATTATAATTTTCAGTAATTGTCTTGCTTTGTTTATATATGCATTTTATTATTTATTTTATTTATTTAGCTATTTATGTATTTATTTATTAAATTGAGAGAGAGAGCGAGAGAGAGACAGACAGACAGACAGACAGAGACAGAGCAAGAGAATGGATGAGAAAGTCTTTCAAAAGCCTACAAAAAGAAAACACCCTTTTGACATGAATATTTACTTCTGACTATTGACTCTTGAGATCTGAATTTTGAATTTGAGTTTTTAACTTTTAGATTTTTGACCTTTGAAATTTGTTTGGCTTGAATTTTACACTTGTACTTTTCAATTTTAACTTTTGAATTTTCAGTTTTAACTTTTGAAACTTGGACTTTGACCTTTCAAGGATGAATTTTGACTTTTCGACTTGCCCTTAGAGAGAGAGAGAGAGAGAGAGAGAGAGGCGCCTGGCATTAACTTTGTAATATATATACCGATATATAACCCAGATGGCATGCATTTTTTCAAAGGTGAATGGCGACAGGCATAACTGACACTTGCTTACACTGGTAAACAGGAAGAGGAGTGAAGCGGAGGGTAACTAGAGTAATTACACCCAGAGAGAGAGAGAGAGAGAGAGAGAGAGAGGGAGAGTAATTACACCCAGAGAGAGAGAGAGAGAGAGAGAGAGAGAGAGGGAGAGTAATTACACCCAGAGAGAGAGAGAGAGAGAGAGAGAGAGAGAGAGAGGGAGAGAGAGAGAGAGAGAGAGAGAGAGAGAGAGAGAGAGAGCATTTTATTATTTTATCAGCATATCTTGGTGCTGGTGAGGGAAGCCTTCATGTGACGGCTTTATTATTATTATTATTATTATTATTGTTTTTATATTATTTTATTATTATTACGGTATTATTATTATTATTATTATTATCATTATTATTATTATTATTATTATTTTGTCTTTCTCTTCTTATTTTTCTTGCTGTTTCTCTTTGGCTTTTAGGCCAGGTTGTCTGTATGCAAGGCTGGACCAGCGTATTAATTATTCAGCTAAAACTCATTATATGCTGGCTTCGTGAGGGGAATTACCTCTCTCTCTCTCTCTCTCTCTCTCTCTCTCTCTCTCTCTCTCATATGTTTTATATTCCTTTTTCTGTGCTTTTTTAACTTTACTTAAAACAGCTGTAGTTTTTCTCCCTCCGCCGTGTTTTTTCATCCTTGTCCTACTTTCTTGTTCTGCTTTTTTTTTTTAGTATATTTCTTATATTTGTGTTTTTTCGTCTCGTGTTTCCGTGTGTTTTGTTTTATTCTTTTTTTTTTTTTACTGTTCCAATAATTTTATTTTCCACGTAACTCAGAATATCAGAATGTTTCCTAAATTGGGTAATGCTGTTAAGGGAGCCAGTCCAGGATCAATAATTTATGCTAACTCGTTTATTAACTAATGCATGTTCTGGTGTGTGTGTGTGTGTGTGTGTGTGTGTGTGTTGTAGCTCTGAATTAATATAATATGGTTGCTGCTGTACTGGTGAAATACGGAGCTCGGGTCGTGTGGTAAATGTATTTTAGTTACACACACACACACACACACACACACACACACACACACACACACACACACACACACACACACACCCTTCACGCCCCTCTCTCACCCCACTCTCACTCTCCCGTCTCACACTCAAACTTCCACCTCCCGTACTCCCCACAAATTCACACTTGCACACCCTTCACACCCCTTCCTCACTCCTCACACTCTCTCAGCCTCTGCCTCATCACCATCGTTCATACACCCCACTCATCCCTACACTCCCCACTCACCCTCACACACCCAATTTCAATCCCCACCACTCACACCCCACTCATCCTCACCGTCCCTACCACTCACATCCCACTGACTCCACGCACCACACCCCCCACACACCCCCACATACCCAACTCACCCTCACAAACCCCACTCACCCCCACACACACCCCACAGCAGGTCGGCTGATTAACTGGTGCACAATTACAAGCAGGTAAAGTCTGGGCATAAATTAAGGTATTCAAAGGGAGTGGCGGGTTATCATGGTGGTCTGCAAAATAGTATAATTGAGTGAGTTAGCTCATTTGCATGCCAGGCAATGTCGGGTTTTACTATATATATAATTGGACTTGTTTTGGCCCAGCGTGTGTGTTTTTATAGATTAACGGCACGGCTTGGTTGACTTGTTGTTCGTCATGTTGAGCTTGTGGATGCGGATAGTTTTATATATAGATAGATTGATAGGTAGATGTATAGATAGGTAGATAGATAGATAGATAGAGATAGACTGATAGATAGATAGCATTCTCAATCTAGCATTGTTCCGCCTAAAATCAAACAATTTTCCTTAGCTGTGAGTGAGTATAGAAGCCTGAGAGTGTTTGTAAACCATCACTGAAGTACAGTATGACACAGTGGTTAAAAATACATAAAGAAAAAGAAAAGTATGAGTGTCAGTAAAAGCCGCACTGCAACACCACGCCGGCAGCTGTCCGATACCTTAAGAAAAAAAGAATCATACATTCGTTCAGTTCATAGACACCTTCCCCTCATCTCCTTACCTCCTTCCATTCCCATACTGCTGCACCCATCTACCCTCTCGCTATCCTCCTATTTTCTTCCCTCCTTCCCCCACCTCCCTTCCCCTACCTCTTCTCTTTCCTCTTACCTCCCATACAATGATTCCCTCCCTAACCCCTCTCCCTTCCTCCCCGCTTTTCCCTGCCCCTTGCCTTCATATATTTCTTCCCTGCTTATCCCCTTCACACCCATGCTCCTCCACCCCCACCCCATCTCTTCCCCTTCCAGACAGACAGACAAAAATACATACGGACAGAAAGAAAGAGGGAACAGACTTTATTACATCGACCTTTATCACAAACAGTCAAGGAGACAGACAGACAGAAATAACAGTGAACAGACCTAACAGCATAGTTCCTAGTCAGTATAAGAAAAAAGGAGACAGACAGAGATAGAAAGATAGACTGGATTTCATTGCCTCTGTCAGTGCACCTCTTGCACCCTGTTTGCCTCGGAGTCATTACTCAAACGTGGATTTATTATTACCCTTCCTGTTTAGAAATGATCCCGTCAGAATAAAATGCTAGTGTGTGTGTGTGTGTGTGTGTGTGTGTGTGTGTGTGTGTGTGTCAATCAAATACATATATCCAACACTAAAAAACTATTTCGTTAGCCATAACCCCCAGCTAACAATACAACATGGCTGTCCCCGTCAACACATGCTGTTTTCATTGCCATTTTTGGTATTATTGTAGGACCTGCGAATTTTGGCTTTGATGAGAGTGAAATGATTTGACAGTGTCCCTGGTTAATGAAGTATTTGTGCTGTTGTGTGACTCGTTATACAGGGATGATGGTCTGCTGGAGAGAGAGAGAGAGAGAGAGAGAGAGAGAGAACTTAATAATAAAGCATACATTTATGTAACGCAGCTAAGTAACTCTACTCTTTTTCCATTAACTTGGCCTAATATTTGTCATCTGTTCGTCTAGGGTGCTGACTTATTACAGTAGATTAACACGAGGATAAAATGCTAGTCAAGAAGAAGTGCTGTGAAGGCAATGCAGAGCTGTAGCCTAGCACTACCTTTCTGCCACTGAAGTGTGTGAAATAAGCTGCAAAACGATCAAAATTTGAGCCAAGTTACGGTGAAAGAACTATAGTAAGAAGTTAAAGACGGTGTTCCTAAAAATCGTCTTTGGAATATCCTGGATAAAACTGTTTATTGTGATGGCTAGGTGTATATGGATAGATGGGATCGATTGTGACAGGCAGGCAGACAGACAAACACAGGCATACAGACAGACACAGATAGATAGACGGACAGAAAGACAGACGGATATTTAAAGAGCTAGACAGGTGGATGGATGGTTGGAGGGATGATTGGATGGATATATAAAATAGATTATAAACCAGGGAATGATTTAATGGGTGGATGAATAAGTGAACAGCAACAAAGAAATACAGACTGAGGAACAAACAGATAAATAGATGAAGATATAATACAGTTCAGGTGTATCTGTCAGGAAAATAACATCTTTTATTTATATTGTAATTTGTAGAAACAGGGAACACCCACACACACTTATTTCTGCCTGTAATGAGTTGACTTTATGTGCTCTCTCTCTCTCTCTCTCTCTCTCTCTCTCTCTCTCTCTCTCTCTCTCGTTGTCCCATCGCAAGAGATACAGGAGTGGTTACTATGGAAACGGCTTGTTAGATTGCCAAAGGTTGGGGGTTGAAAGGAAGGGAGAAGGAGGACGTAGAGGGAAAACAGGAATAGTGTGAGGAATAGGAGGAATACGGGCGTGTGTGTGTGTGTGTGTGTGTGTGTGTGTGTGTGTGTGTGTGTGTGTGTGTGTGTGTGTGTGTGTGTGTGTGTGTGTGTGTGTGTGTGTGTGTGTGTTTGTGTATTTGTTGCGTGCCCATAAGTGTACAAATGTCTACCTGGAATATATATATGCACATGTTTATGTCACACACACCCACACACACACACACACACCCACACACACACACACACACACACACACACACACACACACACACACACACACACACACACACACACACACACACACACACACACACACATACACACAAGCGCTGTCACAAAGTCGCATCAAAAGCGTTGGCTGGCAAATCCTGACATCCATCTCACGCTAGGATGGAGAGAGAGAGAGAGAGAGAGAGAGAGAGAGAGAGAGAGAGAGAGAGAGAGAGAGAGAGAGAGAGGTGGGGGGGGTTGGTAAAAATATTAAAACTTTTTCGTGGCCATGTTTTTGGGTGACACTGGATTGGTGTGACCCGCCCCCATGTTCCCTTACCCTCCCTCTCCCCTCCTTCTCCCCTCCACTGCCCCCTCTATTCCCTCCCCCCTCCCGTACCCTCGTCTCTGCCCCTATTCCCCTTTCGTTCCTTCTCTCTTTCGTGCCTCGCCGCTGTCTTTCTCTTCCTCCTCTCCTTCCCTCCATTCCTCTCTCCCTTCCACTCTGCACCTCTCTTCTCATCTCTTCCGACTCCCCCACAATATCTTCCTCCCTCCCTTAACCCCTTCATCGTCTCTCTCTTCCCACCCCCTCAACCTCTCACTCTCCCTTCCGAATTCCTCTTCCCCTTCCTTCCCCTTCCCTCCTCTCTCCCTCTACTCCTATCCCTCCACCCTCTCCTTCCTCCTCGTCCTTTCCCCTCCTAAAGTCCCTCCCTTTCCCACCTCATGTTATTCCTCCTCATCTTATCCCCATTCACACACACTCTCTCTCTCTCTCTCTCTCTCACACACACACACACACACACACACACACACACACACACACACACACACAGCCAAAAATCCCACTATTGGAGCGAGTCTGATATCGTTTGATCTGGTGGATCGACACAACAAAAATGGTCGCGATCACTGTTGAGTTGGTGATGAGGGGATGACCTTGTGTTGGTGGGGGGAGGAAGAGGGAGAGTGATCGGAGGGGGAGTAGGGATGGAGGGAGGGAGAGGGAGGGCGATGGGCTAGGCAGCATGGGGAGAGGGGAAAGATAGTTGATAGGAATGCCAGGTGAGAATAATGAGTTGGTGTGTGTGTGTGTGTGTGTGTGTGTGTGTGTGTGTGTGTGTGTGTGTGTGTGTGTGTGTGTGTGTGTGTGTGTGTGTGTGTGTGTGTGTGTGTGTGTGTGTGTGTGTGTGTGTGTGTGTGTGTGTGTGTGTGTGTGTGTGTGTGTGTGTGTGAGAGAGAGAGAGAGAGAGAGAGAGAGAGAGAGAGAGAGAGAGAGAGAGATTTAAAAAAGATCTCAATAAAAGAAGAATTACCAAGGTCCAGACTGGGAATCAGAAAGACCTAATCGTTTTTATAAGTGCATTGTATAGAGCAAGAGTTAATCAGGCCTCGTTTGCCGATCAAACATGACATACTCGTCTGAAAAAACACACAAAAACACACAAACGCAGCGCATTGCCCTACGATATCCCAGGCATTAGTGAAGGAAAACACTGACTTGCCAAGAGGTATAACCCACGCACACACGTAATCATTTTTCCTGCCATGATTTGCCGGTTTGAATGGCCTGATTAAAAAATAGACTGCAAGCAAACGGCGAACAGTAGGAAAGCAGAACCATTCTTACATTCTAAAGAAAAAAAAAAGGCTAAGAGGTAAGAGTCAAAACAATACACAGCGCGTCTGGAATCACACACACACACACACCAAAAAAAAACTCTTTACCCCCCTTCTTTTTCAACCCTCCCTCTTTTTCACCTCATCCATCTCTTTCATTTTCTCCCTCTCTCCTACCTATCTCCCTCCCCCATCCCCTTCCGTCTAACCTCTAACCGTTCCACTCTTCTTCCCCTCCCTTCCCACTCTTGTCCTCTCACTCATCTCCATTACAGTGCTTCCCATCCACTCCTTCATATTGCCCTCTTCCTTTTCGTTTCCTCTATTTCCCTTTCCCCTCCCCTTCCTCCTTACTTACCCTTCCCTCCTCTCTTTCCACTCTTCCCTCCACTCCCGTCACCCCATACGCTTCCTCTCCTCCTCCCCTTCCCTTGTTTACATCCAATCCTCCTCTGTTCCTCTCTCTCCCTCCTCTTTCCTCTTATCTCATCTCCCCACCCCCTTGTTCTCTTCCCATTTCTCCCTACCTCCCCTCCACTCTCACCTATCTCACCACCCTTTCCCTCTTATCCTCTCCTCTTCCCTCTTCTATCCCCTTTACAAATCCTCTTATCCACTTGTCCCTCTCATTCCCTTCTCCGTTGACGCTCCCTCTCCACTCCTCCCTTCTTCTCTCCTCTACTCCACTCCTCCCTTCTTCTCGCCACTACTCCACTCCTCCCTTCTTCTCTCCTCTACTCCACTCCTCCCTTCTTCTCGCCACTACTCCACTCCTCCCTTCTTCTCTCCTCTACTCCACTCCTCCCTTCTTCTCGCCACTACTCCACTCCTCCCTTCTTCTCTCCTCTACTCCACTCCTCCCTTCTTCTCTCCTCTACTCCACTCCTCCCTTCTTCTCTCCTCTACTCCACTCCTCCCTTCTTCTCTCCTCTACTCCACTCCTCCCTTCTTCTCGCCACTACTCCACTCCTCCCTTCTTCTCTCCTCTACTCCACTCCTCCCTTCTTCTCTCCTCTACTCCACTCCTCCCTTCTTCTCTCCTCTACTCCACTCCTCCCTTCTTCTCTCCTCTACTCCACTCCTCCCTTCTTCTCTCCTCTACTCCACTCCTCCCTTCTTCTCTCCTCTACTCCGCTCCTTCTTTCTTCCCTTCTCTACCGTGACCCCCACCCTCTCTGTTTCTTCCTTCCCCCCTCCCCATAACTCTCCTCCCTCTCTCACCTTCCCCCTCCCTCACACTTCTTGCCTACTCCTACCTCTATGGAAGGAAGGATAGTGGGGTTGGGTTTTAGAGAGGGGAGATGGGGAATAGGAGGGAGGAATGAGGGAAGAGATAGGAGAGGTGGGAGAGAGAGAAAGGGTGAGAGGGGAGTGGATGAAAGAGTGAGAGGAAGGGGAGGGTTAGGGATGAAAGAAAGGGGGAGGGGAGAGGGAGGGGAAAAAGGAAGGATAAGAGACAAAGGGAAGACGGGGAAAGAAGATGTAAGAGTTAAAGGGAATGGGAGAGTTGTGACGTAGTGTGTGTGTGTGTGTGTGTGTGTGTGTGTGTGTGTGTGTGTGTGTGTGTGTGTGTGTGTGTGTGTGTGTGTGTGTGTGTGTGTGTGTGTGTGTGTGTGTGTGTGTGTGTGCGACTTGTATATTTGCTGATTGGTTGCTTTGGGGGGGGAGAGAGAGAGACAGAGAGAGAGGGAGAGAGAGAGAGGGAGAGAATAAAATGCGAGCTCCAGAGGTACTATTGCATTCTGGAGTGGAGGAAGAGAAGGAGGAAGAGTAGGCATGAGAATAAGAAGGGGAAAGGGAGCTAGAGAAGGAGAAGAAGTGGTAGGAGTAGTTGTAGAAGTAGTAGTAGTGTGAGTGGGAAGCAGAGGAAGAATGAGTAGGGAGCAGGAAGGAGGAGATGGAGGAGGAGAAGGGATGATGTAAGAGGAATATGGCGAAATTATTGAGAAGAAAATGAAGAAGGATTAATTTCAGAAGGCAAAGAAATGAGAAAAACAGGTAGGAGGAGAGTCTGATTAAATCTGAGCATCTGTCCCTGTCTGTAACTGTTTATTCGTCCATCTGTCTGTGTGTCTAGTTTTGTATCTATCTGTCTATCTGTCCATCTATCCATCTGTCTGTCTTTCTAACAATTTACTGTATATCAACCATTCTTTCTCTCGATTCATTATCTATAAATTTATTCAGGGCAGCATCCTGATACGGGTGTCCTCAATGACAAAAACCATGCGCAACTATATCTGTCCCTATTCATCAACGCCCTCCCTCCTTCCCTCCTCTTCCCCCTCCACTGCTTCCACCCTTCCCTCACCTCACCTCTCCACCTCATTCTCTATCCTCCCCCCCCCCCAGCCCTCATAGCCAGACCACTCCAACCCTACCTTCCCTCATTCTCTCCCTCACAATACTCTCTCCATTTCATCTCTCCTCCTCGTTATTACTCCTCTCCTCCCACCCGCAAACTCTCCTCCACAATACCCCCTCCACCTCGTCTCTCCGCCTCGTTCTCCATCTCCTTCTCCTCCCACTCTCACAGTCGGTGGAGGAGGGTATTGCGTTGAGGGTTGAATCCAGGAAGAGGCAAGGCCAGGGTCTGCTCCAATTTCACCCTTATGGACCCCCTCAGTAAGGCCCAGTATCCCGAAATTTTAATCTGATGGATGGTTTACCAGTTAGACTGTGTGTGTGTGTGTGTGTGTGTGTGTGTGTGTGTGTGTGTGTGTGTGTGTGTGTGTGTGTCAGTCTCCCTACCTATCTGTCTTCATTCATCTGTTTTTGTCTGTTTGTCTGTCAGTCTGTTAACCTATATCTACATCTTTTTATCTGTGCCAGTCTGTCAACAATGTAAAGTATACCAGTCTGCCTACTTGTCTGTCTGACAGTCCATCTGTGTGTAGCTATCTATCTGTAATTTATATCCATCTATCTATAGCTCTCTGTCTGTGTTTATCTCAATTCATCTGTCTATAGCTATCTGTCTATATCTGTTTCTATATACCTGTCTGTCTTTAAAGGTTAGAATAAGAGTAAGGAGTGGAGTAAGGTAAGAGTATCCAACACTTCAGTCAAGGTTCGTATCCTCGTTTGTCAGGCTCACGGCATCTGTCTACCTGGGACCACTGTCTGTCTAGCTTTATCTATCTGTATATCCATTTCTCTGTCTTTCTGTTTGTATTTGTCTGTCTCCATCTGTCTGTGTCTGACTCTGTCCATCTGTCTGTATCTTTCATTTCCGCCAAAGCAGAGGAAGATGAGCAGGGAGTATTTATCTGTACACATGTAATATCTGTTTATCTCTTCATCCATGCACCTGTGTCTGAATGTATCTGCCTCTCTGTATCCGTCTTTTTTCATTTCCTCCTCTTCCTTTCTTCTCTCAGCCTTCCTCTCCCCCCAGTCCTCATATTCCCCGTCCCCCCTCTTTCTCCTTCCTCCCTCTTTCCCCTCCTGCCCCTCACCAACACCACTCCCACCATCTCGTTTCCTTCTCTTCACCTCCCCTTTCTTTCCCCACTAACCCCACCCACCATCTCCTCTCTCTCTTCCACAACTTCTCTCTTTCTGCTCTTTTACTATCCTCCTTCTCCCCGCATCCCCTCTTCTCCCACCACATACCCCAACCTTCCTTCCTTCCTTCTTCGCCCTCCCTTCCTCTTACCTCCTTCTTCCATCCTTCCCCAGCCTTCCCCCATACCCCACATCATTAAACCTCTCCCTCTTATTTTCAGCTCTTCTTCCCTTCCTCTCTTTCTCCTAGCCCTCCCCCAGTCCCAGGTCCTCTTCTTCCTCCTCCCCAGCTCCTTTGTGCTCTCCCCCTACCCTCAGAGCTCCCCCTTCGGCTTCACTTCTTCGTTTTTTTTTTTTTTTCATCTTTTCCTCTCCTACACTCCAACTCCTTTTCTTCTCCCTCTTTACTCCTACCTCCCTCCTCCTCCTCCTCCTCCTTCTCTCCTCTTCTTACCTCTTTCTCTCACCTCATCTTCTCCTTCGCTTTACCCCCACCTCATCTTCCTCCCCCTCCCCTCTGCTTTCCTTCTCTTTCTTATCTCTCTCCTTCCTCAATCCTCCTTCCCATCCCCTATGTCCCCCTCCCCCTTCCCCCCTTCCCTTCTCTCCCCCCCTCGTAACCATTCCCTTTCTTAGTTAGTGATACTCGTGGCGGTAGTTAGGAAGTGAGTAACTGCCGGGGTGAACTACCCACTTCAACGACGCTTGCCTCCCCTCCACAGCTCCCAGGGGCGTGGATGATGGGGGGAGGGGGGAGGGAAAGGGGAAGGATAGGAGGAGAGGAAAGGGAGAGAGAGCAGAGGCGATAGGTAGCGAGGTAGATGAAAAGTAGGGTGTTGGCAAAGGGGTGTAGAATGGTGTGGGTGTATTAGCAGTTGATTCCATCGTAAAAGGTGATGACACTTGGCTCTGGCTGGTGGGTGACCGAGGCCTGGATTTGTTGCATTACGGGAAGAGAGAGAGAGAGAGAGAGAGAGAGAGAGAGAGAGAGAGAAAGAGAGAGAGAGAGAGAGAGACTTGGTTGAGTGGATATTTGCGTGTACTTGGATGTGTGTGTGTGTGTGTGTGTGTGTGTGTGTGTGTGTGTGTGTGTGTGTGTGTGTGTGTGTGTGTGTGTGTGTGTGTGTGTGTGTGTGTGTGTGTGTGTGTGTGTGTGTGTGTGTGTGTGTGTGTGTGTGTGTGTGTGTGTGTGGTCAATAAAGGGCGTTAATAATTTGCATACCTAATGCATTCACGTGAGTGTATGTGAACCTGCGCACTTACATCAAGATACGTTCGTGTGTACGTGGATGCAAGACAAAGGAACAGGATGGGTAGAAGGAAGGATGGAAGAAATGATGAATAGATGGATGGGTGGATGGATGGATAGATATATTAAAAAAAGATAGATGGTTGGATGGATGTATCGATGGATTTGTGGATGGATGGACAGACAAAAGGACGGATGGATGGATGGATATGTAAAGAGAAAATAATTAAGCTGAACGCTGTATGGATGGATGAATAGAAAGATGAAGGGTATACTGAGAGAGAGAGAGAGAGAGAGAGAGAGAGAGAGAGAGAGAGAGAGAGAGAGAGAGTTAAGAACATTGGCTACACGGGAAGGGTCGGTCCCAGCGGTGAGAATGGTGTGTTATGGTACGTGTGTGTGTGTGTGTGTGTGTGTGTGTGTGTGTGTGTGTGTGTGTGTGTGTGTGTGTGTGTGTGTGTGTGTGTGTGTGTGTGTGTGTGTGTACTCTATATATATGCGTGTATGTATGTGAACGTATTTAGATATGTATACTTGCCTGTGTCAGTCATAATGCCTCTTTCTTTACATTATCAAGTGTGTGTGTGTGTGTGTGTGTGTGTGTGTGTGTGTGTGTGTGTGTGTGTGTGTGTGTGTGTGTGTGTGTGTGTGTGTGTGTGTGTGTGTGTGTGTGTGTGTGTGTGTGTGTGTGTGTGTGTGTGTGTGTGTGTGTGTGTGTGTGTGTGTGTTTAGTGAATAGCGTCATTACAGGATTGGCAAGGCGAATGGAGCCATTTGGTGTGAGTCAGGGAACCAATGGGGTGATCTGACACATATCACGGTGGACAGAGAGAGAGAGAGAGAGAGAGAGAGAGAGAGAGAATGCTAAAGACGCTGAATGATTAGTGAATTTATCCAGTAACTCACCATACCACAACCACCACACTACCACAACCATCACTACGGCACAGTACAACACAGTACAACAGTACATCACACCAACACTATTCTACACCACACCACTACCAGTCAAGAACAAATCTTTTCACCACCACTTCACACTACACAACACAACTGCCTCTACCACACTATTCCATACCACACACCACACCACACCACACAGCACACCACATCACATCACAGGAAAGCATCAGAACCCATGAGACGATGATAAATGGGGAAGGAGGGTGATCGTGACGTGCCTGGAGCTTAGTAACACCACACCACCATGCAACACCACACCACACCACACCACGCCACACCACACTACACCACACCACACCACACCACGTGAGAGAAGAGGAGATGCTGATAATGAGAGGGAGAGATGAAGGACCAGAGGGAGAGCGTGACTTTGCCGCAGCAAGGATGGGTATCTTAAGGTCATCTGCCATAATGCACCCTAACCCTCCCCCTCCCTCCTCTCACACCACCCTATCCTCTCACCACCATCTCTATTTACCCTCCCAACCCTCTCGTCTTCCCCCTCCTATCCTTCTCCCTCCCCCCCCTCTACTCCCTTTTTCCCTTCCTTTATCATATCCTCCCATCTTTCCCCTCTCTCCCCCCTCTGCCTGTCTGCCTTTGTATCACTGTATGTCTGTCTATCTATCTATCTGTCTGTGTATCTGATCTTCTGTTCCCCGTCTCCTCTGTTTTTCTTTTTCCCTTCCTTAACCTCTTTCACCTCCTGTAATTTTCCTTTCCCCCCCTCTCCCCGCATTCCTTCGCTAGCCCTCTTTTTTTTTAACCATCTGTTTTCTTACTTTCATTTACTTCCCTCCCCTCTAATTTTTTTCCTCCTCCCTCTTTCTCCTCTTCCCTCCTTCTCCCAACCCCTCATCCCCTCGGCCTTTTTTCTCCACCTTCCTTACCATCTTGCGTCTCTTCACGGCATTCCCTTATCATTTATCACTTCTTTCCTAGCACCTTCTCGTCTCACCCCTCTTTCACCTCCACTCATCCCCCATTTCCTCCCTTCCCACCCTCTCATCTCCTTTTCACCTCTCCCCTTCCATCTCGTCATGTCTCCTGTCTTCGTAGGATTTTCCTCTCTCACCTTATCCCATTCTCTTTCCCTTCCTCCTGTCTTCACTACCTTCCCCAAGTCTTCCTGGCCACACTGTGTCTGAGGCTTTCGGTCTCCTCTGATTCACATCCTGAATTAAATATTATAGCCCGCTAATACATCTACCCATTCCATGTGAAAGGAATATGGAAAACATATAATGATGATGATGATGATGATGATGATGGTGATGGTGATGATGGTGAGCTGACAGTGTGATGTACTGTACCATAATAAATGAGAGTCTGTACCTCGATAGATAGATGATGCTGAGCGATGAGACACGTGTACCGTAGTTGTGATGTATCGAAGTGAATGAGAAAGGAGACCGTGATGTACTGAAGATGATGAAAATCCTGACTTAATGTACCCAAGATGCCGACAGTCCACACCTTGATGTAGGCATGTAGCAAAGATAGAGTCTGTGAGGCAAGGAAGAAGATAGTGGGTGTGTGGGGAGATGGTGGGATGGCGGTGTTGTGTGGGGAGATGGTGGGATGGCGGTGTTGTGTAGGGAGATGGTGGGATGGGGGTGTTGTGTGGGGAGATGGTGGGATGGGGGTGTTGTGTGGGGAGATGGTGGGATGGGGGTGTTGTGTGGGGAGATGGTGGGATGGGGGTGTTGTGTGGGAAGATGGTGGGATGGGTGTGTTGTGTGGGGAGATGGTGGGGTGGCGGTGCTGTGTGGGGAGATGTTGGGGTGGCGGTGCTGTGTGGGGAGATGTTGGGGTGGCGGTGCTGTGTGGGGAGATGGTGGGGTGGCGGTGCTGTGTGGGGAGATGGTGGGATGAGGGTGTTGTGTGGGAGTGGGAGCCGTGGACCTGTTCTGCTCAAGGTCAAGGAACCTCATTATGCTATGCTTATCTCAGTCCATTCTCTCTTCCTTTCTTCACCACTGTCTTACTTTCTTTTTCTTCCTGCACTCCATCATTCCGTCTCTCTTTTGCTTTAGTCCATCTTTCTCCCTTTCCTCATGCCTTTCTGTCATTCTCTAACTTCATTCTTCCATTCTTTCTTGTTTTGCAAACTTCTTTCGTTCGTTCGTTCTTTATTTTCAATTCCCTTGCCCCTTCTCTCTTTGGTATAATACCTGGCAGAAAGAGGTTGGGAGAGAGAGAGAGAGAGAGAGACAGAGAGGGAGAGATTGTAAATAAACCCAGTCCTCTTCGGCCCCCGTGTCGAGTTAGCGGGGGGTCGAAAGCTCTCAAGACAGGTAGCCGAGCCCTGCCTTACCCCCTCCACCTCCTTGCTTACCCCTTCCCCACTACTTCCTCTGCCCCTCCCCTCTTCCTGCCTCACCCCCTCCCTGCCTCATCCCCTCCCCCTCCCCTCCCCCTCCTGCAGCACCATCCCCATGCCTTTCCATTTGTGTCTCACTTTTTCCACCATTCATCCCTCACCCCCCTGTCCTCTCCTGCCTCATCCCCTCTCACCCTTCCCTGCCTCACCTATATCTGCTTAACTCCCTCCCCACCTGCCTCATCCCTCCATACCTCACCCCTCTGTATCACCCCTCCCTGCTTCACCTTTCCCTGTTTCAGCACTGCCAGCCTACCTTCCACTTCACACCTGCCTCACCCCTCCCTGCCTCACCCCTGGCTCACTCTCACTGCCATATTTCATTTTTGATTGGAGCTGCGATGGTACCTAGGCCGGTTACTCACAGGAGGGGGTGGTAGGCAGGGAGGGAGAGGAGTGAGGGGAGATGGGAGGAAAGCAGGGTGGAAGGGTGATAGAGAAGGGTGTGGGGAGAAAGGCAGCAGGAGAGAGAGAGAGAGAGAGAGAGAGAGAGAGAGAGAGAGAGAGAGAGAGAGAATGGGGAAGCGACCAAAATTTATGACCTGCGGTGTGAGGATGATGGGTGGCAGGAGAGAGAGAGAGAGAGAGAGAGAGAGAGAGAGAGAGAGAGAGAGACGGAGGTGTGAAGATACATGAGAGGGGGGTAGCTAGTGATGGGGGGCGAGGGAGGGTGGGGGTGGCAGGGATGGGGTGGGGTAAATAAGCTCTTAGTGTGCGGATGGGGCAGGTTTGAGGCGACGAGAGGCTCCTCACCGCCAACTGTGGCCACGCACGCCACACACACTAACACACTACACTTTTGTCACACCACAAAATACAGACATCAGCGCCAGAATGATATATTTTCTCTGTCACTCTCGCTCTCCTTCACCACCGAGTCGACACATTGGCTCCACAAGCAGAGAAAATACTGGCACGACGAGAAAAAGTCCTCGACTCTTCCCTAGACGGAGAGAAAAATTCCACCTGTATTCCCTAGGCAGAGAAATTCTTCCGGTATTCCTTAGACGGATAATTTCCTCTAGTGTTCCTTGGATGAAAAGAAAATTTTCCCCATTTCTTTCCCTAGACAGAAAGATTCTCGTTTGAGAGAGGAATCTTCGATGGAAAGAAAAATTCTTCCATTTTTCCCTATGCGGAGAGATTCCTCCAGCCTTCCCTAGATGGAGAGAAATATTCCTCCTTCCCTAAACGACGCGAAATTCCTCCTGCATTCCTTAGACAAAGAAACTCTTTCAATACTCCATAGACAGAAAAAAAAAATCGTCTATTCTTTCCATAGACCTAGGGAGTCTTTCGTTCGGCAAAGAAATTCGCTCAGGATCCTTGCGGTCTCCAGGTAATGCTATTAATCTTTGAGGAAATCTTTTTTGGCCAAAGGGTCACTGAATGCTGTGTCTTACCTCCCAGAGTTACAAATAGCACTCTTAAAATACAGTTAAAAAATAAGTATTCATGGCCCAAGTTAAGCAGTACATAAAGCCTTTTTTTTTTTTTTTTGAGCGTTATCGTTTCATGGTCTCATTGATCATAATTTCCAGATGTATATACTTATTTGTTGATGAGTCAACATTGTTTAGTATTATTCGTGTCCCTAATTATGCAGTTCAGTTTTGAGTCCGAAACAGCAAGAGACAGCAACTGATTGTATGCCCCCTTTCTCTTTCCCTGTCATCCTCCTTCTGCCCCTTCCTCTCTTCCCTCACTCTCTCTTCTTCCATCCCCCGTCCTTCATCCGTCTGTACTTCCCCATCCCCTCTCTCCCCACCCTCACCTACAAACACACCTTGCGTCCTCACTTTCCGGATCTCCCGTACCAGCCTGCCCCCCTCTCTTCCAGCACCCTCCTCTAGTCTCCTCTCCTTCCCCCACCCCATCGCCCCATTCTCCTCTCCCCATCCCGCTTCCCCCACCCCTCCCCCTCTGCCACCCCTCCCCCTCCCCCTCCCCCACCTCCCCTGCTGATTATGCACAGCTCCGAGCCCTGATAGTGGACACAAATCACGGTAATTACTCTGAATGAAGTCATTAATATATTTTCCGTATGAATCATGGAAATATTGAAGGGCGGGCTATACTTAATGAAAGATTAATGGCACTGTATTGGCTGGACTCATGTTTGCTGCTGTTGATGAATAAATACATACATACATGCATGCATACATACACTGATAGATACGCAGTGGTAGACAGACAGATAAACATGTTGACAGTGGCTGATGAATGGCTGTATATATATCATTATCATCATCATCATCATCATCATCATCCCGCCTTTTATTCCCACCTGTAGATGGGGTGAGGTAGGGTACACTGTGTATGCCCGATGAAATGGGCAACACACTCATTCAGTAACTATTCAAGCCCCCGGAATCCAGGCTTCACCTCGTATAGCTGCCGGTACTAAAATAAAACAACTTAGATAATGGGTAATCTCTCTCCTGGTCGTGTCTTCTCTCGCATTTATTCCAGCTAACACCATGCAATTTAAGGGATCTGAATGAGTCCTAGAAGTCTGTGATAACTTGTCATAACAATACAGTAGCATCTAAAGACATCACATAACTCACAAACTGGTGAATGTAAAACTGGTATGGTGCAAGTGACCGGCTTTCCACACCACAGGATGTTCTAGGCCAAACCAAACCACCACCGCCTCCAGCTGTGTAGGTTCCTGTGGTTGCACCCGTACTGGATAATTACTTGACTCACTGGTGAAATTATCAACCCCTTCAACCCTTCCACTTCCCAACCTTTCTTGCACAATACTTCGTGCTGGTGAGGGACCCCATCGCGTGGTGGCACTGATATGACCGAGCGGTGAAGCTGTCAGATTTTACAATCGTCCCTCAGTTCCCTCCCGATCCTCTCGAAAAAAGGACGGTGGACTGCAGGAGGAGGGCTACTGCAGCCTGCAGTCCACTGGGCTACGTCCACATGAGTCTGGGGTTGCCATTACTATACTGCTGCCCCATTCTTCTTCTTATTATTATTATTATTATTTTTTTATAATCTGACTCCTGTGACTCACTCAGCTGAGAGACAGATAGCTAGATCGATAGATAGCTAGCTTAATCGAGAAAGAGAGAGAGAGAGAGAGAGAGAGAGAGAGACAGAGACAGAGACAGAGACAGAGACAGAGACAGAGAACGATCCTACCAACCAACTCCTTTGAGTATTACTGGTTAGTTTAGCAAAGGTTTTGATATTTTCTAACACTTTCCAGGCAGTACAAGGGACCTGTTGACCTGCTGTACCTGAAATTTTGTATACATGTAGCTTTCCTCTTTTTTTTTTTTTTTTTACATATATTCCACTGTATGTTAACATTTTTAAAAATATATTTCCTATTTATCATTTTGAACACCAAATTCCATTCCTCTAACATATTTCCATTTCTTTCCCACTCATCACCTAATCACCTCTCTCCTCTCTCCCTCGCCCCTCCTCTCCTCCTCCCCCTTTTACCCATCTCCCTTTCTCCCTTCCACCCCTCTCCCCCTCTCCCTCCTACCCATCTCCCCCTTCCATCTCCCCTCTGCTCCACATTGCATCTATGAATATTCACCCCATTGCCTCATTTTTGCTCCTCGCTTTTTCCTCTCGTATTTCCCCCTTCCTTTTCCCGTCCTCTCCGCCTTTCACTTATATTTTACTTATTTCTACCCCTTTCCATCACTCTCTCGACCCACCCACTCTCTTAGATATTGCTGCCCCCCCCCCTCTCTCTCTCTCTCTCTCCATCGTTCATCTCCCCTCTATCATCACCACTGTCTTTCTCCCCTTTTTACTACTTCCTTTATCACCTTTCTCTTCCGTCCCTTCCTTCTCCCCTCCATCGTTTCCCTCCACTTCCTCCTTTCTTCATTGCTTCCTCTTCCTCCTCTCCTTCTTCACCTAGTTCCTCTCTCTCACCTCTTCCTTCCCTCTTCTTCTCCTTCCCATTCTCCCGTTCCTCCATTTTCTAGTCATCATCATCATCACAATCCTATTTCCGCATCAGTGTATGATAGGATAGGGTGTTCAGACACAGGACCAAAGGTAAGCATAAAATGAGAACTATCCTCATAATGGCCAGTAATAATGGGTCACTCTTCCATTCATTCATTGTTCAGACGTTCCTAAGTGATAATATTTTTGTAAGAGTTTATATACCGTTCCTATGTAGTGCTTTATACGTTCTTAGTTTTCTCCCATCCATTAACTAACCAGTAATAATTTAAATAGCGTTTTGTTTGTGATATATCTATCTTATATATCGTCACTTTGCCACATGAATACGGACGGCACAGGTAAAGGAAATATTTGAGATGGAAATACTACTCGACACTTGCATAGCTGTAATGACTTTATCAGCGAGGCAGAGCAACTTTCTTTGTCATTGTTGTGGCCTGTTTTATATTACGTGTGTCTGATGGGAATTGGCTTAGTTTATGACTGGCTGTGTGGAGCTGGTATGGTGGAGTAACTTCAGAACGAGATGCCTATCACTTAGGAAAGGAAGACGCACTTTTTTTTTTTTTTCGTTCTATTTCCGTCTCACTTTCAATTCCTGTCTTCATATTGCAATCAGCTATTTTCGCCTTATCCTTTCTCGTTCCCCTCCAGTTCTTCTTCCTCGCCTCTTGTACAGCCATCTACTCCATCTCCTCGCTTCTCCTCCCTCTTCATTCTCGTCTTCGTCGTTCTTTTGCTCTCCTCCTAGATTCCTGTCTCCTTCTTCCTTCTTCCTTCTTTCTCCTTCTTTTCCTCTTTCTTCTCCCTGCCTCTCACCTCCTCCTCCTCCTCCACCTCCTCCTCCTCCACCTCCTCGTCCTCCTCCTCCTCCTCCTCCTCCTCCTCCTCCACCTCCTCCTCCTCCTCCCTCCTCCCTCTTTTATCTCTCCCTCCCTCCCCATCCTCCTCACATCTATCACCCTCTCCCCTTCTGGACGGCTTGTCACTCTCAGACGCCTTCTATCTCTTTTCTTTCCTTTGCTATTTTCCCACATTTTCCTTCTTTCCTCCTTTTCCTCCTCTTCATTTCTCTACTCCAGCTCCTTCCTCCCCTTCCTTCTCCACATTCCCTCCCTCTCTCCCTCCTCCTCCCTCCCTACTTCTTTCCCTTCCTCTCTCTCTCTCCCTCTTTCCCCCTCCCCGCGTCTTTCTCACCAGCTTATCCTTTTAGTAAGATGAAATATGCATCAAGTCAGATTCAGTGACAGCACTACTTACACACACACACACACACACACACACACACACACACACACACACACACACACACACACACACACACACACACATTGCCCCCCTCCCCCCCCTCTCTCTCTCTCTCTCTCTCTCTCTCAAGAATCTGACAGGTACAGTAGAAGCACTTAGCCATGCCTCTCTTTTCCATGCGTTTCCTTCATTACACCTCTCTTTTTCACCTTTCACTCCTCCAAAAACACCTCCCTTCCCCTTCTCTGTTTTCCTTTCGCCCTTCCTTTCCCTTCTCGCCCCTTTTTATTTCCACTCCAGCTTTTTTCTCCCTCCTCCCCTTTCCCTTTCCTTTTATTTCACACTTTTTCTCCATCGCGTCCCCTCTTATCTCTTGTTCGACTAAAATACATAATCATCTGAGAGAGAAGGAAAAGGAAGAGGAGAGGGAAGAGAGAAGGAAAAGAGAGAGGAGAGGGAAGATAGAAGGAAAAGGAAGGGGAGAGGGAAGAGAGAAGGAAAAGGAAGAGAGGATGGAAGAGAGAAGGAAGAGGGGAAGGAAAAGGAAAGAGGGAAAATCAGGCAAAGGAAAGAGGGTACAGAGGGGCTGGAAAGTTTCAAAAGTTCGGGAAAAATGAATGAAAGAAACAGGTCTCAGTTCCTACGCCTGTGTCGCTCCCGAAGTAAAAATGATTGGAAACGATTGGGAAGTTTTAGTAAAGATGAGAAAATGATTATAAGAGCTGAGAGGGGGCGAAGAGGATCAGATGAAGCGAAGTTTTAGTGTGTATGTGTGTGTGTGTGTGTGTGTGTGTGTGTGTGTGTGTGTGTGTGTGTGTGTGTGTGTGTGTGTGTGTGTGTGTGTGTGTGTGTGTGTGTGTGTGTGTGAGAGAGAGAGAGAGAGAGTGAGAGAGAGAATTTCCACCAGGTGTGCCTTCAAAATTTTCCCATATTACCGAAGAAGACCCGAATCAGCGTAAGAAATAGTAAGACAGAGTAAAGAAAGAAGAGAGAGCGAAACACAAGAAACGAGAAAATGAGAAAGTGAGATAATGGAGAGAAAAGCGAGTGCCAGCTGGACCCAACTGTTGCCAAAAGAATAACAGGAAAACGGCTGAACGAAAACCGAAGCCAAAAACAGTGATAAAAGGGGGAGGAAAGACCCGGAATACTGACTGAGGGATAGACGGACGGGGTAGTAGATAGACAGATAGATAGACAGGTAGACAGGTTGATTGACTGAGCGATAGATAGATAGAAAGATAATGAGATTGAAAATTTCATACATAAACAAAACATACGGTTCATCATACCTAATCGGTCTTAATATTGAGAGAGAGAGAGAGAGAGAGAGAGAGAGAGAGAGAGAGAGGGATGAGAAGGGTGTGAGAAAGTGAGAAAAAAGGTATTTGGTGTCTCGCAATAGCAGAAAAATGTTGGAACACTCGACGTTCTGGGAGCGCCCTTGGGGTGGAGAGAGAGAGAGAGAGAGAGAGAGAGAGAGAGAGAGAGAGAGAGAGAGAGAGAGAGAGAGAGAGAGAGATTCCAACCAATAGTAGGCTGAGGCAAACGGACAACATTTCTTAAACAAGGAAGAGAAAGAAGTTAAGCAAAATCTTGTCTTGGTAGCTTGATTAAAAGGAAATAAAAGCGTCATCGCATGAAGGGGTTAAAGAAAGCTTCCTCCCTTCCACAATCCAACTCTCAGATCTCTTGTGCCTTTTTTCTTTCCTCTCCTGCCTCCCATCTTCTTCCCTTCTCCCTCTTTTATGGACCTGCCTCCCTTCCCCTCTTCCCTCCTTTATCACCTTCTCTCCTCTCTCCACCTTTCTTTGCCGCAACTGCTCCTTCTCTCCTCTCCTTTCTCTCCCTCTCCTCCTTTTCCCATATCTTCTTTCTCCTCCCTTTTTTTTCTCTCCCTTTTCTTTCTATCTGTCTCTTTTTCTATTTTTGTTTTTGTCTTCATGTATACCTTCCTACTTATCAATCATTCAGTCTATCTCTCTATATGTCTGTCTGTTGCCACGGACTCCAACCCTCAAATCCATATCTTCTTGCTTCCACACTTTCTCTCCCTGCCCCTTCTCCCTCCTTTATCACCCTCTCCCCTATCTCCTCTTTCTCCCCTGTCCTCCATTGCATCAGATTTGTCATCCTTCCCTCTTCTTCCTCTCTTTCTCCTACCCGTCTCTCCCCTCTCCTTTCTGATGTCTTTTTCTCGTTTCTTCCTTTTTTCCCTCCTTTATTGCCCTCTCTCCCCTCTTTCTCCTCTTCACCTCTCCTCCACAGACCCCATCCCTCCCTTCTCACTTCCTTCCTTCTTTTCTTTTGTCTCTCCCTTCCTGTTCTTTCTCTTCTCTTCCATTCTTCCTCTTTTTATCACTGTCCCACCCCTCTCTTTCCTTTTCCTCCATAGAACCAGAGACTTCAAAATCTCTATCCTTCCTCCTCCCTTCCCCTCCCCTTCTCCCTCCTTTATCATCATCCCTCCCCCCTTCCTCCTCTACAGCCTCAGATCTGTGCCATCCTTCCCTCTGCCTCCCCTCTCCGTCGTCCCTTTCTCTCCATTCTCTCTCCTTTCTGTTCTTTCTCTCCCCTTCCTCTCTCCCTCTCCTTTATCTCCTTTTCTCCCCTCTCCCTTCCTTCTCCTCCCCATCCTCAGATCTGTACTATGGATGGTCAGCGATGGAGAGGCAACTTTGACTGTCAGTTCGAGGTGCATGGAGTTTTTTTTTTTTTTTTTCCACCAACTAAACATTTTCGCCCATTTTCTCCCCTACCTCTCCTCTCATCTGCCTACCTGCCTGCCTGCCTGCCTGCTGCGTCTCTGCCTGCCTGTTTCTTTACCTTCCTACATATGTGATTCCTTTCCTTCCTGTTTCCCTTCCTTCCTTCTTTCATATCTAACTTTCCCTCCTTCCTCCTTGCCTGCGTACCTGCCTACCTACCTATCTGGCTACCTACCTACCTACCAGCTTAATTCCTTGCCCATCTGCTCGGTCACCTGACTGCATGCCTACCTGTCTGCTTCCTGTTGTGCCAATCTTTTACCCATTTATTTGTCTTCGTTCCTTTCTTCCCTCCGTCTTTCCTTCCTTCCTGCTTTTTTTTTTTTCATGCCCTCCCGCCCCCCGTGTGTGTTTTTCCTTTTCTCTCATTTCCTATCCTTTCATTCCCTTCTACCTGTATTTTTCCCGTCCATCGCTCCTACCTGTGTCCTTTCCCTCTTGTTTTCCAGCCTAGTTTCTTACCTCACAAGCTGCCTATCTGCTTGCCGGTCTGTCTGCTATGTAACTGCCTACCTACAAATCAGCCTACTTACCTGCCTGCCTACTCACCTGCCTAACCATACAGTATCTACTTATCGATGTCTGTGTATATCAGTTTGTATTTAACAGTCTCTGGATCTGCTGCACTATCTATATGCTCAACTAATTATATATAGCTTATATTTTTAGTATATCCAATTTACCCCAGACAATCTCTATACAGATCAGTGGGCCTCCTTGTTATCTATATTTTCTATGTACATCAGTGGTCAGTAATGCTTTTAATATTCATGTGTGGCTGTGAACTAATAACGGCAGATTACAACCCTTCCACCCCGCATGATGGTTAATGGTTAGGTCAGCAAGATTTCATAACCTGTTGACTCTGTTTGCAAATGATCTAAAAGAAGTATTACCACCAACACTACTTTCTCCCTTCCCTCTTATCTTTGTAGCTTTCTTCCCACCCCACGTTCCCTTCCTCTCTTCCTGCAGCCATTTACCTTCCTTCCTCTCCCACTCAGTATCTCTTCCATTACTTACCTCTCTTCCTCATTTCTGTTCCTCGCCATTCCATTCCATCTCTTTATTACTCCTTCCATCTTCTTCATCCTCCATTTTATCCTCTGATCCCTCCCTCTCTCCTTCCATCCCCTCTGCCATCTTCCGTTCCTTCGGTTTCCTTCCTTTTCGTCGTCTTCTCTCATCCCTATCCCTGCCTTCTTTCCATCCTTCTCCTTCCCTTCTGGTAACCCCCACGTCTTACATTCCTTCCCTCATTTCAGCGTGTTTTTTTTTTTTCATCATCCCAGCCTGCCTTCCCTGCGTCCTTCTCCTCCTCCCACTGCCTTCCTTTTTTCTTCCACTCCCACCCCTCCAACATACCATCGTCATATTTGTCTCCCATTCCCTCCCTCCCCCCCTCCCTCTCTTTCTTACCCTGTCTCTCCTGTTCCCTTCATTCCTCTGTTCTTCTCCATTTCTTTCTCCACTCCCTGTCCCTCTTCCCCTCCTCCCCCACTCTCCCCTTGTTCCCCCACTATCCCCCTACCTTCCACCTTCCCTACCAAGTCCTTCCCTTCCACTCCATTTTTGTCCCTCACCCTCCCCATCCCTCGACCCCCTCCCCCTTCGCCTAGCCCCGCCCTTCTACGCACGAGCCTGTCATTAGTGCAAGAAACAGGTTTTGAGACGGGGGAGGGAGTGGGAGAGGGGTAGGTGGGGGAGGGAGATGGTGGAAGAGGAGGGGAGGGAAGAGGTCGTGCCGTACTGGATTGAGCGAGAGGAAAAGGAGGGAGGGAGGGAAGAATAAAAAGGATGGATAGAGGGATCAAAAGTAAGGAAGGAAGGTGGATAGAAAGAATTGAAGGAAGGAAGGAAAGAAAGGAGGGAAAGGTTAGAGGGTTGAAGGAAGGAGTGAAGAAGAGAAAGGAGGGCTGGGATAGGTAGGGAAAAAGGAGAGAGAGAGAGAGAGAGAGAGAGAGAGAGAGGCAAAATTAGGCGGTAGAGCAGAGGGAGGTTAAAGGTTAGGAAATATTTTAAGGTGGTTGCTATTGCCTTGATGTTTAAGTGAAGCTAATTGGGAGTAAGAATGAAAGTGAAGGTAATTATAGATAGAGATAATAGTGAGGTAAATTATAGCAATATATTAACACTAGAATGTGGTACTAATCACGAAGAAGTGGTATGAAAACCAGATAGAGCCTTAGTATTGTCTTATTCTACCATTGAGCTGTAAGAAGGTATTAACATTAGAGGATGGTGCTAGTAACGAAGAAGTGGTATGGAAAGGCTGTACTGTTGCCCTGTTTTGTCGTTGACCTTCGGGAAATAAGCTGCAAAAGTAGGGATATCGCCGAGTTAAGGTGGACGAGCTGTAATATTTGGATTATCGTACCTCATATTATTTATTTAGCTTTGCTTCACGATATCTCTGTCAATCTCATCATAATATCACTCATCCTCATCTGTTCAATCTTCATTCAACTTTTGTTTTATCTCCTCAACCTGTCTTACCGCCCTACTCAACTTCCCATAGTCTCATCCCGCTTCACCTCACCTCACTTCATTTCAGGTCACCTAACCTGACCTGACCTAACCTGACCTAACCTAACCTAACCTAACCTAACCCAATCCTAAACTTAAACCCAACTCAACTTCGTCCCGCCTAACGTAACCCAGCCAAATCTCACCGAAGGTTCCTCCACCTGGCCTAACCCAACCTAACCTAACGAAACCTAACCAGACCAAACCAGCCGCACCTAAACTTAACACAACCATGTCCCGTCCAACGTAACCTGGTCAAGTCTCGCCTGAGGTCACTCCACCAGGCCCAGCTCCCATGTTTGTGTAATTCCATATGTAAACTCTATCAGTAATATCTCCCTCAAACTTTTGTATTACGTAATGTGGAAAGATATGGGAATTTAAGTGGTCCCTCCGTCATTGTTTTATTGTGTAGCTATCCATTTTATACATGACAGGATTTTGAAAAGAATTCTATATAATTATCCAGTGCTTGTATCATAAGGGTCTTAAAAGATGTTAGTGACTGTATTTTTTCAGTACCATCGACTCCATTAGTCTTTGTCTTTGAAATATTTCCTTTATAATGTGATTTGTTATTTGCATATAACTTTGGAGTTCATTTCCTCGATTCCCTACATTTAAAGTTTCCGCCCTGGGGTTGGGTAAGGCATATAATAAAGCTGTTAACATCAAAATTCACTCATCACAACCCCAGTTCCTTCACTATGACTCCACCCAGCTCCCATTCAGCCCCACCCAGCTTCATCCCAAATCCCACCCACCCGCATACCGCCCAACTCTCACCCTCCCTACTTTCACCCTCTCTACGTTCACCTTCTCTCCTCCTCCCCCACCCACTACGTTATTCTAGCTCCACTTCCACTCCACTGCCTCCCACTCCACCATTCACCCTAATCCCATTTCACTAACCCCACTCAAATCCCGTTTCTTCCCACATTCTCTCCATCCCCACCCTATCCATCCCCATCCCACCCCTTTCCCTCTCTCTTCTTCCCCACCCCATTACATTATCCCTTAACTATCACCCTGTCTTCTACCCATTCATTATGCTATTCCACCTAATCTCTCTCTCTCTCTCTCTCTCTCTCTCTCTCTCTCTCTCTCTCTCTCTCTCTCTCTCTCTCTCTCTCTCTCTCTCTCTCTCTCTTCCTCTTGTTTACCTTCCTTCACCTCTCCCATTTATTGAATTTTCTCTCTCCTTTGTCATCTACCAGCCCTCTTCCTCTCCCCTCTCTTCCCTTTCACTTCATTCTCCCCTCCTCGTGTTTACTACATATTCTCTTCTCTCCCCTCTTTATCAGTTCCTTTACTCTCCACTTTCATTGTTTTTCTGGTTCCTCATCTTTTACGTCATCTTGTATTTCTTATCCTTTATTTTCCTCTTCCTAGTATTCTCCTTCTTATTTCCTTTTCTCCATTTCCTTCTATTTTCTTCATTCTTTCTGCATTGACTGAAAACTTTGCCATAATTATTTTCATCATCATCATCATCATCGTCATCATCATCTACTCTCTTGTTTCTCTACCATTTTTTTTTTTTTTTCAATTTTCTCCTATCTCTTCTCGCTATCCTTCATTTTCCCCTTCTCTCCTCCCTCATCATCTCTCCCCTTTCCCTGCTCCCCATTTATTACTCCTCTTGCCATCATCATCACCCACTCCATCTTTCCATTCAGTTTACTTGCTCATCAGTTCCCCCCCCCCTCTCTCTCTCTCTCTCTCTCTCTCTCTCCCCCCCGCCTCATCACCGCCAGTCGTTCAACCTTTTCACTTTCAAGAGGGCCAGATTTAATAAGACCCTCACTTTTACCTTCACCACGCCTTATGGCTGGGAGGGATGGGGCGTGGGGAGCGGAAGGAGTGGGGAGATGGAGAGAGAGTGAGGAGAGGGGAGGACAGGAGATGGAGGGAGAGAGAAGGAGGAATAAAGAATGTGAATGGTGAATTAATGTGAAGGAGAAATGGAAGGGAAAGGGAGTGGAAAGGAATAGTGTTTGGTAGAATAGGGGGGTGGAAGGGACAAGGAGGGAGGGAAGATGGAAGGGGAGGGAGATGTTGGGAGGGAGTAGTGCAGGTGGCGGAAAAATATATGTGGTGATTATAATGTGAGGGAGAGATGGGAGGAGAAGGTTGTATGAGGAGAAAGCGGAGGAAAAAAAAAGGGAGAGAAGAGTAAGAGGATGAAGGGTGGGGGGAAAGACTAGAGAAGATCAGGAAGAGAGGGGAGAATGATAAGGGCAAAGAAATGAGTAGAAGAAGATTTAAATGAAGAGAGGGAAAACAGAAGGATGGGGAGGAGAGGAACAGAAGGTAAAATAATAGTGTGGGGGAGGGAAGTACTGGAAAAAGGAGGGGAGAGAGAGAATGGGAAGAGGGAGGGGAAAAAGGGAAAAGAGAGGGTAGGGGTGGTGATGGGTGAGGGGTCCTTGGGTGGTAAGTGTCCTTCCATTCGTCTCCACCAAAGGGAACATTTCAACCCAGTGCTCTTCGTTCTTTTGGACCTGTTTCGTCTTTTGTTGTTTACACTATTTCGGATTTTATTTTGGCTGCTTCGTCTGTTATTTTTTTTTTTCGTTTCTTCTTGTGGCTATTTCATCTTTTACTTTGGCTGTTTTGTCTTTTTTGCTCTTCCGTCTTTTGTTTATCGTTTTTGTCTTGTTTTGGCTGTTTTGATTATATCGTCTGATGCTTTGGTTATTTTCTCTTATATTGGCTGTTCCCGTCTCTTGTTGTGGTTATTCCCTCGGTTATTTGGCTATTTTCCCCCTTCCTTGGGCGTCCTGTTTCACAGAATGTAAATAGTAGAGAAATCATATGGAAATAATAACTCAATAATAACATCTATAGAAAGCGATACTAGTGAAGGAGTGAAATGAGAAAATGATAGTATAAATAGAAGTGTAATAGTGAAATATGAAAATGATGTATCAGTACCGTAATAATAGTACGGTATAAATGAAACAGTAAGCAAAGGTTATACCAGTCAGTATAAAAGTCATAGAAGTAACACTAGTAACAATACCTCTATTTCGGCTCAATACGTGGCATACCGGTATGATTTTCTTGCTGGTGTGTGAAAGGTTAAGTGCTCCATATATCCGTGGGTGAGGGACCTTTGTGGGCGGGTGGGTGGGGTTCATGTCAGTATAAATGTCTCAACTTCGCCCTCTCACCCACACACCCATGTAGTTTTTCATCTGTTTTCCACCCAGCCGTTCATTCATCGCCCACTCATGCGTACACTCACCGCAACATCCACTTTCCCTGTTTCATTCATCTCCCCAATGCCTTTCAAGGCATTTTCCACCCAAATACCCATTTTTCAGTCAAATACCCACTTCTTCATCCTCCTATCCTTCTCTCCACCCGTTTTCATCCAGTTTTCAACCCGACCTCCAGTTTTTTACCTAGCAATCATTCACCCATCCACACAACTTTACATTGTTCACCCATTTATCAACCCATCTATCCACTCACCCACCTGTTCCTCACCCACCCATCTACCCACCCAAACCCCCATTTCTCATTCACCTACCTACTCATCCGTCCTCCTTCCATCCCTCCCAACCAGTATTCATCCATTATAAACTCACATATCCATTCAGCCATACACACTCATGCCACATCATCCTTTCCAGCCAAACACCCTTCCTTTCTGACCTGCCCATCTATTTCTTATTAGTTACCCACCCATGCACTTATTCCCTACCCACCAACCCACACATCCACCCACTCATCCCTCTCCAACTTCCTCCTTACCTCCCTCAAAACCTCACCTCTCCATTCCTACCTCACTCTTCCTTCCGCTCAACCTTTTCTCCCTCCCCTCCCCAGCTCCAACTCTTATTTCCTTTCACCTTCGTTCCGTCATCCCCGGCATTTACTATTTCTCTCCTTATTTCATTCCCTCTTCCTACTACCCTTCCTCTCATCCGACCCTTACCTCCTCCCTCTCTCCCCTCGTCCTTCCCTCTCACAACCCCACCCTTTTCACCTTAACCCCGTCACCCCAGGCATTTACTATTTCCATGCCTATTTCATCCTTTCCTTCACTTTCCCGTCCCCTCAAACTACTCTCTGCCTCTCCCTCTCTCCTCTCCTTCCTCTTCCATCTCCCTTTCTGACCATCCCTCCCCTTCCCGCTCTTTCCTCTTTCCCCCCTTCTCCCCTCTCCTCCCCTTCTCCATCACCCCCACCCTTTCACCTTCACCCCGTCATCCCTGGCATTCAGTATTTCTCCCCCTGTACCTTATGAGTGAAGGGTGTGGCGCTCTCAGGCACTCTTTGATCTTTCACGACTTAGCGTAGGAACCGTACGAGAGAGAGAGAGAGAGAGAGAGAGAGAGAGAGAGAGAGAGAGAGAGAGAGAGAGAGAGAGAGGAGGGTGGTATCAAATTCTTAAGGACATCAGATTCAGTACTAATAGACTGAAAGATGACCAGAAAAATAAAATTGAGAACCACGTTGATTTTAAAGAGTCTTTCTGTTTGTCCGTCCGTCTATCCTGTTTGTCCGTATATCCTGTTTGTCTGTCTGTCCTGTTTGTCAATCTATATATCTGTCTCTTTGCCTATTTGTCAGTGTAACTCATCTTGCCGGCTAAGCACAAAACGGGAAGGAGGCACCGGTATATATGTTCAGTAAGAAAGGTGGATGTGAAAGTGTTTTAGTGGGTATATTTGTGTCAGAGTTTGTATCAACATCAGCAGAACGGTGGAGAATATTCAGTGGTGTGGAAAGGACATTATTTTCCGCCAAACAACATGTACTTATAATGTCAGCCTCGGCTCGGGTTTCCAACTTTGACTCCAAGGATATGTTAATGATATTCAAATCCTTATATTGCTTTCTGCCAACAGGTGAGAATTGAAATTGCTACTGTGTGTGTGCATGTGTGTGTGTGTGTGTGTGTGCGAGAGAGAGAGAGAGAGAGAGAGAGAGAGAGAGAGAGACAGAGAGAGGATAATAAAGCAACAAAAGGGCATATTCGAGTAACATATGACGCCCATTTCCCTCCCACTCCCCACGACACCTCCATCTCACCCACCTCTCCCTCATAACCTCGTCTTTCTCCCCCACCTCCCCTTCTCTCTCCCCCTTCCTCCTTCTCACAAAGAAAAAGGAAACAAGAAATATTCCGGGTGTTTTCATGTAGTAACATCTTCAGGAAATTTTCTTTTCTTGTGGATATTTTATTATTCATGTGCACCAGTTGATTGTGTGTGTGTGTGTGTGTGTGTGTGTGTGTGTGTGTGTGTGTGTGTGTGTGTGTGTGTGTGTGTGTTTATTTACGTATAAGTGTCAGTACCCTCTCTTTCATTCCGTCTCATCACCTCGAGTCCTTTCCATCTCACCACTTTAACTTTATATATCTTTCTTACCACAGCCCTTAGTATTGTTCTTCCCTGTACTCCTATCTATTTCTCCTCCCTTTCTCATTATCCCCTCCCCATCCCATTATCACTTCCCCATCCCATTATCCCTTCCCCATCCCATTTACCCCTCCCCATCCTATTATCCCCTCCCCATCCCATTATCCCCTCCCCATCCCATTATCCCTTCCCCATCCCATTTTCCCCTCACTCTTACATTCACCCATGTCTCTCTTTCCCTGGCACACAATTCCGTGCCTGGCTCCACCAACAACCCTGCCACACAATACCCAGTCGTAGCGGGACACATTCCTCTCCACGCTGACCATATTTTGTCCTCTGCCCCGAAAACTGATTTGCCTGTGAGGTGAGCCAGGGAGGAAGGAGGATGTGAAGGAAGGAGGACAGGGAGAGAGGTGACGGAAGATTGAAGACGTGAGCGAAGGTGATGAAGGAGGGAGGAGGAAAGAGGAGGAGAGAGGCAGGGAGGGAGATGCTGGAGAAAGGAGGAGGAAGGAGGGACCGGGGAGGAAGGAGTAATATCGTTATTGTGTAGAAAAGATTGGAAGGCGCTGGTGTGTGTGTTTTTTTGTCTTGGTGTTGTTGGTGGTGGTACGAGTATTGGTGCAGTTTTTGTGTTTCTAAATATGATTGGCCTCTCCATTGATTCTTTCACTACGTGGTGTTTTCATAACTGCTTCAGCGCGAGGACGTCCACACCTGTCCACCTGTTCGTGTTTTAATTCTGTTCTTCTCTCAACAACTTTTTTTTTTTTTCCACTTCTTTAGCTGTATGTAATTAATATCATCGTTTATTTTATATCAACCAGCCCGGCTGATTACATTTACTGGCATTAAATTTCCAGCACGAAGATCGCATTATCCTGGTAATTAAAAGGTTTAATTACACACACACACACACACACACACACACACACACACACACACACACACAGGAGAGCATGTTCACTCCCTCATTCTATAATTTTCCAGTCATTTGCTTCCCTTTCTTCTCCCGTAGCACCTCATCTCCACCCCTCCTCTCTCTCTCCCATCCCTCTCTTTCCCTCTCCCTCTTCTCCCTCCTCTCCTTCTTTCTTCCTTCTCTCTTATGTCTCTAGTCTCCTTCCTCCATATCTCTTCCATATTTCCAGCCATTTAATTCCCTTTCTTCGTGTCCCACTACATTTCTTTTTCCCCTCTCCCCCCATCCTGTCTTCTTTAACCCCCTGTCCTCCCCCCTCCTTCCTTCTCATACTGACCCTCCCATCCATGTCCCTCCCCCCTCCTTCTCTGTCCATCTCTACCATCTCCTTCCTCTTCCCCTCTTTTTTTCTTTCCCTCCTCCCCTCCATCCTTCCTTTCCCTCCTTCCCTCCATCCTTCCTTTCCCTGTTCTCCTCCCAGTTCTTCCCTCCCCTCTTCCTCCCCATCCTTTGTTTCTCTTCTTTCTCTCTCCCCCTCTCCTCTATGCTGCTCTGCTTTCCCTTTCCCTCCTTTCATTCTCCAGACATTTCTCCCTTCGACATCCTTTCTACTCACTTTTATCTCCTTCCTTTTCCCCCGTCTTTCACTTTCCACTGATTTGCATCTTTTTCGCTCTTCCTCCATCCTTATCCCTCTCCTTCCATCCTTTTCTCTACCCCATCCCTCTCTCTTCTCCTCCTTCCCCTTCTATCTCCCCCTCCCTCATCCCTCTCGCAACTCTTTCTTTGCACATACCCCCTCCAAACACCTGATATCCACCCCTCCTACGCAGATCATACTAACACTGCACCCTTCCCTATCCCTCTCCCTTCTACCCATTCCTGCCCCTCTTCCTTCCCCCCCCCCTCCTTTAGTCCATTCTGCCCTCTTCTCCTCCCTCCATCCTTCTCTCTCTCCCCCCTGTCTTCCCTCACTCTTTTTCTTGGCACTTGCCCCACGCCTCTCCAAGCACCTCACCTTTCACCCAAACACAGCATTGCCCTTTTCTCCCGTTTCTGCTCTTTTCTTCCCTTTGCTCATTCATTCTCCCCTTTTTTCTTTTTTCCTCTCTACCTCATCATTCCTTCCTCTCTCATTTCCCACTGTTCTCGTTCTTTATCTCCTTCCCTCCTCTCCTCTCACCTTCTCATCTCACTCCCCATTCCCCCCTTCCTTCATCCGTCTGTCTTGGCACCATCCTCTCCCCATCACCCGCCATTCCCCCAACACACCCGCCCTGCCTCACCCTCGGCACCAGTATTTATGGACAGGGATCCCACTCGTCGTTTTTATGTCGCTTCGCACCATCGGCGCCCTTTCACCGCCCTTCATTGCCCAGATAACCCTGTCGTTTGGTCCTGATGGCAGGGGAGAGAGGGCGGCGGGAGGGGACAGAGGAGGCGTCGTTTTTCAAGAAGAGGAAGCTTTGTGTGTTTTGGAAAAGATGGGTTAGGTGTGGGATGGGGATGGGATAAGGAAAGGATGGAAGAGGCAGAGGAATGGCTGTTTTCAAGAGGAGGAAGTTTTGTGTGTTTGTGAATGGAATGGGTTAGGTACGGGATGAGGATAGCAGAAAAAATGGATCGGATAAAAAAGGAGAGGAAGGATAGGGAATAGTAACTGGCTTGGAGGAAACCATTAGGCTTGTCAGTCAGTGTAAAGCCACCTGAAAAGAAAAGAAGAGTAATAAAAAGTGACAAGAAAGATGGGAGAAATAGGAAGAGAGGAGGGCAGACACAGAAAAAGAATGATAAATGTGAAAGAAGCAGGCAGCCCTATATCAAGTGAGTGGATGGTGGTCGCCACCACTTACCGCCAGTGGCAGCTCAATGATGATGATGATGATGATAATAATACTGATAATAATAATAATATCATAATCGTAATCCATTATTATTATTATTATTATTATTATCATCATCATCATAATACCTTCCATTACTATCATAACTGCAGCAATATGCTAACCACTGTCTGTATTAGCCTTGATAAATTCTTCGGGAGTTAGCACACAATACACTGACAGGAGCTAAAAGACTGGAGTATGCAGGTCATTTACTGCCTGCCAGATATTATGCTAATGAGAGAGAGAGAGAGAGAGAGAGAGAGACAGACAGACAGACAGACAGACAGACAGACAGACCATAAAATCTCTCCTCATGGCCCTTACGGATGTATTCATGAACCCGTCAGAGCAGTAAATAATAAATATCGATAAACACGTCAGTTATTCATCAGGATAATGCAGAAGCCAAATATTTTACCAGGTTCAGAAAATCACTTCACTCTGATGACGGGTTATTCATTTTATTCATGCTGTCTTAACATGAATTTATTTAGATTTGGAGAGACTTATGGACCTGGAGGAGTTAGAGTTGGGTTCCTTTAATGCATTGACTACTAGTGTGTGTTTATCTGAATATTATTGTGTGGTAACAGTAGGAATGAAATATAAATAACGTCCAAACCAACACACACACACACACACACACACACACACACACACACACACACACACACACACACACACACACACACACACACACACACACACACACACACACACACACACACACACACACACACACACACACACACACACACACACACACGCACATACACACCGATTTTCCCTCCCAACACATACCCTCTTCGCTACAGTCCCCTTATCAGCAACCCTTTTTCCCTCTCCGTTCGTTTCCCTCCCCTCCTATTCCCTCTGTTTCCAACCTCTCCCCTTCCTTTCCAGCCTCCCTCCCCACAACATTTCCCCTTCTCCGCCCCCTTCTTCCCCTCTCAGTCCCCTCCTCACCCCCTTCTTCCCCTCTCAGTCCCCTCCTCCACCCCGTTCTTCCCCTCTCAGTTCCCTCTTTCACCCCTTCTCCCCCTCCCCTGCCCACTCCCCAGCTGCCTGCCTGATCCAGATAATCAGTAGGGGCACAAGCATCTGGGCTCGGCTATTACCGCGGTCAAATCGCATCAGGCAGGATTTTTGCCTGGCTCTGCCGCGCTAAGGGACTTGCCTCTGCACACACTCACACACGCTCCATTTCTTGTCTTGCTTGCTTCCCCTCACACTCTGCTTATTTCAACGCCCTTTGCTTGCTTCAACGACTTTGCTTGCATTCTTGCCTTCCTTCGCCCCTTCCTTGTTTGCCTGCTTTGTTTTTTTTTCTCTCTGACTCCTACTTAGACATTGCTTTCCTTTCTTTCCTTCCTTTCCAGCGCTGCTGGCATTCTGGCCGTCGTTGTTTTCCATCTCTGCTTGTTTGGTCATTGCTACTTGTTTCATTCCTTTAATTCTTTTTTTCCTACCTACTGATTTCTTTCTTTACTGGACACCCCTGCCTGAACTCTTCCCTTCCTCCTTTTCTCAAACTGCTTGCATGAACACTCTGCCTGCTTCAACACTCATGCTTGCTTCCTTTGCCCTCTTCTGTGCTTGAACACTTTGCATTCTTTTCAGCACTCTTCTTGCATGAGCACTACTTGCCTGAACACCGCTTGCTTGAACACCATTTGCCTGAACACTGGTTGACTGAACACCATTTGCTTGAATAGTGTTTGCTTGAAAATTCTGGTTGCTTGAACACTGCTGGCTTTTATTCATTTTTTTCCTCAATTTTCTGCTTGCTTTTTTTCCTTTCCAATACGCTGCTTCCACATACCTGCCTACCTTCTTTCCTTCTTTCGTACCTATTTACATACCTTTTTCCAACTTACCTAATTGCATCATCGTACCTGCCTGCCTGCCTTCCTACCTACCTACCAGTCTTCCTTCCTATGTACCTATCTAAAATTCATTCCACTTCCCCACTTACCTAGCATCGTACCTACCTATCCACACACCTTCCTTCCTGCCTTCGAACTTACCTACCTACCCTCCTACCTACTCACTTGACTACCTACCTACCAACCAACGTACCTACCTACCTACCTACCTACCTACCTACCGACCTACCTACCAAGTCACCACCCATCCTCTCCACTTTAATCTGGCAAAAACTCCCGGGTCGTCCATTTCTCCTGCCCTATCATCACCTCCTCCACCTTTGCCATTTACCCTCGTTCATGCCACTTATTGCACTCTTCTCCCTCCTTCATTCCTGAGAGAGAGAGAGAAAGAGAGAATGTTTTTATTTTTTTCCCACTCCTCCTTCCTCCGTCTCTTCCTCTTTCTTCTCTCCTCCGTCTCCTCTCCTCCCCTCTCCCCCTTTTCTCCTTCCTACATCCCCCGTCTTTCTCTCCTCTTCCCCCCTTTTTCCCGATCTATTTTTTCCCCTCTCTGTCTCTCTTCCCTTTCCCCCTACTCTTTCTCTTTTCTCTTCTCTCCTCCCTCCTCCTTCTCGTCCACTTACCCTCCTTCCCCTCTCCTTCCCATCCATTCTCTTTTCTTCCATTATTATTTTTTATCTCTCATCCTCCTCTGTTTCACCTTTTTTCTCTCCTCCCCCTTCCCTTTCCTCCTCCCCTCTTTCCCCCTCCATTTTGTGGAGAATGTGGCGTACCGACTCTCAAGCACGACTCAGCCCCTTCCCTATCTTTTTCTCTCTTCCCCTCCTCATTTTCTCTACCTTCCCTCCCTCCATCGTGCTTCTCTCTTCCATCCTTCTTCCCCCCCCCTACCGCGTCCTCTCTTTCCTTCCCTTTTTCATCTCCCCTTTCTCTCTTATATTTCTATCCTCTCTTCTCGTTCCTTCTCCCTTTCCATCCTCCCTCATCCTCCTATATTCCATCCTTCTTCCTCTCCTCCTTTCCTTCCTTTCCTCTTCTCTTCCTCTTCTAATTTTTCTCCCTCCTCGCCCTACCTCGTCCACCTCTCTTCCATCCTTCTTTCATCATTTCATCCTCCTTCTTTCATCCTTCTCATTTTCCCCTGCCTTTCTTTTCCTGTCGTCCCACTTGTTTCTCTCCCTGCTCTCCCTCACATATCTTCCTCTCTCCTTTCTTTCTTGCCTGGATTCTGAAAAACTGTTTCAAATTATGTTTTCATCTGTCCTCCTTGCTTCCTTGTTCTTTCTTCCACTTTACATCTTTTCTTACTTCCTTGTTCCTAGTTACTCCTCCTCTTCCCTACCTCTTCTCACCTTTTTCTTTTCCCCATTCTCTCTCTTACTCTTTCACTTTCCTCCTTTTCTCCAGTTACTCTTTTCTTTTTCATTTGCAGTTTCTTTACTCTTCCACTTTCCTCCTTCCCTGTTATCTCTTTCCATCCCTCTTTCTTACCTCTTCTCCTCACCCCACATCCTCCTCCCTCCATCTCCTCCTTACATAATTCACGATTCTCTCCTCCCAATCAAATGTTTCTTGCATTTAAGTTTCCTCCCTTACCAAATCCTCCTCCCTTTCCACCTCATCCTTTTCCTTCTTCCTCCACACTTCTGCAATCTCCTCTGCTTTTTAGACACGCACGCACGTAACTACACACACACACACTAATAAGTAATGACACACACACACACACACACACACACACACACACACACACACACACACACACACACACACACACACACACACACACACACACACGCCATTAAACCCCCCAGGCCAGCACGACTCCTCCCGCCCTAGTACCGCACCTTCCCATGTGAACCTGTGTGTGTGTGTGTGTGTGTGTGTGTGTGTGTGTGTGTGTGTGTGTGTGTGTGTGTGTGTGTGTGTGTGTGTGTGTGTGTGCAAGTGAAAGTATTAAGAATCGCCTAGGTGAAAGTGTGTGTAGTACATGGTTGTGTGTGTGTGTGTGTGTGTGTGTGTGTTTGGGGGGTAGTGGGGGAGGGTAGGCTGCTTTTAATCTGTGTTTGGTATTGTTTCCTATCTCGTTTGACTTGGAGGATTCGCGGACGAGTGATTGTGTGTGTGTGTGTGTGTGTGTGTGTGTGTGTGTGTGTGTGTGTGTGTGTGTGTGTGTGTGTGTGTGTGTGTGTGTGTGTGTGTCACTTTGAGTGCGAGAACGTACCTGTCTGTACAAGAGAGAGCCAGCGCGAGAGAGTAGAATGAAGTCTTTTGAACGTGTGTTGCATTGTTTGTGTGTGTATTGGAGAGCGAGAGAGAGAGGGAGGGTGAGTGAATGAGAGAGGGACAAAAGAGATTGGTTGTTGGTGTGATGCAGTTGTGTGTGTGTGTGTGTGTGTGTGTGTGTGTGTGTGTGTGTGTGTGTGTGTGTGTGTGTGTGTGTCGTTTTGAGTGAAGAGAAAGGACGTGTCTGTTTATTAGAGAGAGAGAGAGAGAGAGAGAGAGAATTATAAAGGCATATTGTGTTTAACTCTGATATGCAGTATTTTCACAGTCCATTAAGCACGTGTTTATTGTGAATAAAATTGACTATTGAATTGGGTGATAAAAAAGTATATTGAAACAGATAAAACCCTGTATGCAATTGTCCAGAACGAATTGGCTGGACTTGATTCTCTCTCTCTCTCTCTCTCTCTCTCTCTCATTTCCTCGTCATGTCGCTTCCCCTTCCATGTAAAATTCGTGCAAGATGGAGGGATGAAGTGAGGAGGAAGGGGAGGAGGGAAGGGGGAGCGGTGGAGGGAGGGAGAGAAGATAAGATCCTGGTGTCTTACTCGGTGCTGAGAGAGAGAGAGAGAGAGAGAGAGAGAGAGAGATGCCAAGTACAATATGCTTACAGATAATTCATATTAAAATTGAAAGAAGGGAAGGAAATGTTGAGACTCAGTGAGTAATAAATTTAAGAGGCCTGAAGGAAACGATGATTGTCTTCCTCCATTCCTGTACATCCTTTCCCCTTCTTCCTCCTTCTCCTCTCTCACACTACAGTGATCTCCTACCACTTCCTCTATGTACTTCCCCCTTCCTCTCTCTTCCCTCCTCCGTCCACCTCTCTGTCTTCCTAATTGTACCTACCTAGTTCCTTCCTTCCCTCCCTCCCTTCATCCCACCATTATCTTACCCGACCCTTTGACTTTACGTCTCCTTCTCTTTTTTTATACTTTTTTCTCTACCTCTCTCTCACTCCTCTCTTGCTGGCTTCTTTTCTTCATCCCTGTCTTCCTGTCCTCTTTATTCCTTCCTGCTCCTGTCTTCTCTCCCCTCCCCCATGCCTCTTTCTCTTCGTCTCCATTTCATCCTTCCTACCCTTCTCCCCCTGCTTTCATCTCCAACCCCCTCCGCCTCCCCTCTCCTGCCTCGTTGTCTTCCCCCCTACCTCCTACCACCTCTCTCCATCTCCATCTTCAGCCATCCTCTGCTTTCATCTCGTCCTCCTCTTTCTGCCTCGTTATTTTCCTTCCTCCGTGTCCCTCCATCCCTCGTTTTTTCTCTCTCCTTACCCCTCCTCTCCTCCTGCCCCCATCTTCTACCATCCTTTGCATCTTCCTGTTCCTCTTCCTCATTTCCTCCAACCTCTGTCTTTACCTCCCTCTGCCTCCCCCTTCCCTGTCTCCATCTTCATCCCTGCCTCACCCCTCAGGCAGTGTCAGGCAGAGACCGAGGTGCACGAAATCTGTGGTCTATTGTTCTCTTCGCCCTGGCAGGTGTGTGTGTGTGTGTGTGTGTGTGTGTGTGTGTGTGTGTGTGTGTGTGTGTGTGTGTGTGTGTGTGTGTGTGTGTGTGTGTGTGTGTGTGTGTGTGTGTGTGTGTGTGTGTGTGTGTGTGTGTGTGTGTGTGTGTGTGTGTGTGTGTGTGTGTGTTTTCGTATCGTGTGCCTTCATGCTTATGATTTTTTGTGTGATTCCGCTTCCATGCATGTATGTGAGTATTCGCCTGTTATTTCCTTGGGTTTGAATGTATGGTTATTTGTGTGTGTGTGTGTGTGTGTGTGTGTGTGTGTGTGTGTGTGTGTGTGTGTGTGTGTGTGTGTGTGTGTGTGTGTGTGTGTGTGTGTGTGAATAAGCAGAATTAGTGTGCAAAGATGAGTGTAACTTCCTTGTCTTCAGGAAATAATTATTGTACACTCGGGAAAGAGCATCCCAAGTAATACAGCGTTGGTCATCTCGGTGTGGTTGGTATATCTGATAGTGAGGTGCATCTTTAAATAATGCCGTAATATCATATGGATTTGTCTGTATGGTGCTATATGCTCACAACGCCATTTATATATATTTACGGATCCAAAGGCCAGGTTTCACAGGTTTCGGTTCTTATGTCATATTGTCAAACGCTTAACACCTTCATTCCAATTACCTGTTTCTAATTTATTCATTGTATCTGCAGTGATATTCAGTTAAGGGGAGAGTTTTCAAAGTGGATGGGTTAGATATTGTGTGTTGTGTATCAGTTCATAGTAGGTCCACTGCAGGGTTGGACCTTCTTCTGGGATTAAGAGTGATCGCCAGAATTACGCTTTCCTATGCTGGCGAAGTGAGAAACGCGGAAGGGATGTCTGTAGGATAAGTATTGCATGTGAAAATGGAAGTATTACTGTATGTAGAACAGAATTTTTGAGTTGGACGAATTAGATGTAACCTTCATTATGCGTCCCAGAATTTGGATGCGTTCTTAGACTACCTGAACTTACGTGAAACTAGAACAAACTAAGAATAACGTTGTCGTCCTGGAAGGGTTAAAATGTATGAAGATGTTGACGAATCCTCAGTGTGGACGACAGTTTTGCCAAATATTTTACCTGTTCTGCTTCTCACATCCCTCTGCTGCCTAATACAATTGAACTGAGAGAGGCTTGATATATATCTCTGCCCATAGATGTTTCTCTTTGATATGATACATGAGGAAGGAAAATGAAGGACACGCCCTAAGTGTGACGTATATGCAGTGGAATAATACCACGACCTTTGACCTTGAGTGAGCCTCTGAAGTGTGTAGATGTAGGGGTGATGAAGGAATGGGTGAGTAGCGAGGATGAAGGACGAGAGGGAAAACAAAAAAAATAGTAACTGAAAGCCCTAGATGGAGAAGAGTGGATGGAAAAGGATGATAAAATAAACAGAAATTATCATCCTGTATTTTTTGGTGTTCAGTGTTTTTTTTCCTCAATGTCTCTGTCAGTTTCCCTTTCACAATATCACTCTTTTTCACCTCCCCTCTTGCTTTCATTTTCTCTTATCTCCTGCTTCTCTTTTACCTTATCCTCTCCTCCCCATCCTCTTCATTCGCTCCCTCCCTCTTCAATCGACTATCTCCTCTTGTGATCACTTTTCATCTGTCTTTCACATCTCACTACCTGTTTGCATTCGTTCACCATTTTTCTACTTGCTCTCTCTCTCTCTCTCTCTCTCTCTCTCTCTCTCTTCCATAAGCCACGCCTCCCCCTCCCCCCCGCCCCGTCCCTGCCAGAATGGATGCCCACAAAAAGTTGAGTTAATAGCCTGACCCTCCGCACGCTGCAACAACCCCTCCCTCTCCCCTCCCGCTTCCCCTCCCCCTCCCCCTTCCCCTCCCACTCCCCATATGCCCTTCCCCTCCCCCTTCCTCTCCCACTCCCCATTTGCCCTTCCCCTCCCCCTTCCCCTCCCCTCGTTCCTTCCCCTCCCGCTCCCCACTTGCCCTCCCCCTCCCCTTCTCTCACCTCACTCGTCCATCTTCCCCTACCTCATTCTCTTACCTTTATCCTTTTCGTTCCTCTCCCTCCTTCTCTCATCCTTCCATTTTCTCTTTTTTTCACCCCACCCCTTTCTTCCACTTTCCACTCCTTTCCCCTCACCTTCGCTTCCTTTCCCTTTTCACCTTTCCCCGCCCCTCCTGCATTTCCTCGCCTCTCTCCCTCCCCACCTCCTCTTCCCTTCCCTTTCCCTTCCTCCTTTCATCTCACTCACTTCCTTCTTCCCTTTCTACTCCCCTCTCCCTCACCCCATCTCCCCGTTTCTCACCTCCCGACCCTCCTGTTTTGTCCTTTCCTTTACCCCTTTCATATCTCTCTCCACTGGCTTCTTCCCCCCCCCCTTCCCACCTTTCCCGACGCACCCTCCCTCTTCTACCAGCCTTAGCCACGACTGACCGCTCACACACCCCCACCACACACACATGGTACGCAGGCATACGCACACGCACACACACGCACTCACGCACGCACACGCACACACACGCACACGTACACGTCCATGCACACATTCACATCTATAACTCACCCCCACACACATATCCACATGCCACCCACCACCCACCTCCACACACACACACACACACACACACACACACACACACACACACACACTTGACCGTGGGATAGCGTGTGGCTTGGGCGTGTGTGCGTGGAGGACAACACCCTGAGGCCAGACAAGGGAGGGATGGAGGGCTGTATCTGTTACGCTTTGTCTTGTCCTCTCTCTTAAAGTCTCGCTTTTGTACCCATTCAAGGTATGATTTAAGGGTGGGATAGGGGGACTGTGTGGGGATGAGGGATGAGGGGAAGAGGTGTGGGGATGAAGTTTGGGGGAGGTGTAGGGATGAAGGATGGGATAAGGGGTGGGGGAGGTGTAGGGATGAAGGATGGGGGAGGTGTGGGGATGAAGGATGGGGGAGGTGTGGGGATGAAGGATGGTGGAAGTGTAGGGATGAAGGATGGGATAAGGGGTTGGGGAGGTGTGGGGATGAAGGATGGGGGAGGTGTGGGGATGAAGGATGGTGGAGGTGTAGGGATGAAGGATGGGGGAGGTGTAGGGATGAAGGATGGTGGAAGTGTGGGAATGAAGGATGCGAGGTGTAGGGATGAAGGATGGTGGAAGTGTAGGGATGAAGGATGCGAGGTGTGGGGATGAAGGATGGGGGAGGTGTAGGGATGAAGGATGGGGGAGGTGTGGGGATGAAGGATGGGGGAGGTGTGGGGATGAAGGATGGGGGAGGTGTGGGGATGAAGGATGGGGGAGGTGTGGGGATGAAGGATGCGAGGTGTGGGGATGAAAGGGGGTATAAGGGAGGGGAAGGAATGATTGATGGGAATGGAATACGAATGATAGGGAGTGAAGGACTGTTAACTGTTATGTTCTGTTTTCTTGATTCAGTTCAAACATTTATCCACCTTCAGGTTATAATGTATGGATGGGGAAGAGGAAGGTTATGAGGCAGTGAATAGGGATGAAGGGTGTTTCTGAGGATAAGGGATGGGGGATGATGGGAATGGGGAGGAATGAAGAAGGAATGATGGGAAATTCTCTTAGGGATCTCATTCCTGGCCTTTGTACCCCCTCATGTTATGATTTATGGGCGAGAGAAGGGGAGTATTTGGGGTAAGGGATGGGGAGGATGGTGGGGAGAGGAAGAGATAATGGGGATGGAAAGGGTAATGGAGATGAAGGAGGCAGGGTGGAAATGAAGGGGTCTCTTTAGGATCTCAGTTATCGCCTTTGTACCTCTTCAGTGTATAGGCATGATGATGATGATGATGATGATGATGATGATGATGATGATGATGATGAGGAGGAGGAGGAGGAGGAGGAACTATGAGAAACGGAATGTATAATGGGGGATAGGAGGGGAAGAGAGAAAAAAAAGTGAAAGGGAGAGAGTGACCGACAGGTAAGAGAAAAGAGTGTGGAAGAGAAAGTTGTTTGAAGGAATATTGAGAGAGAGAGAGAGAGAGAGAGAGAGAGAGAGAGAGAGAGAGAGTGACAGCAGTGAAGTGGTGTGGGAGGTCTGGGAAGGAGTTGGATGCTTGTGGTGTCAAAAAGCACTTCATGCAGACGCTGAGGTGATATCCCCCCCCCCTCTCTCTCTCTCTCTCTCTCCTTACGTAAAATATTTGACGTTTATTTTTATATTTCTCGCAAAGTCCCGACTTGTTTCCATTTGCTCCCCTTCTAACCTTTTCTTCTCTCTCCCCTTCCTCCCTCACCTTTTCTTCTCTCTCCCCTCTCTCCCTCCCCCCTCTCCCCGCTTTCTTATACCTCACATACTCCCAGGCCTCCCTCCCTCCCTCCCTCCTCTCCCTCTCCCTTCCCTCTCTGTTTACTTTCACTCTCTGCCTCCATTTGCTCTGATTATACTTTCTGCTCTCCGTGTTTGCTTTACTCCTCTTTCTTAATGTATCTCCCTCTCTCCACCCCTTTCATCTCTCTCTCTCTCTCTCTCTCTCTCTCTGTCACACACACACACACACACACACACACACACACACACACACACACACACACACACTCAAGCATAGTTCCCTCTTTTTTCCTGCGTCCTTCCCCCCCCCTCTTCCCCTCTCCCCTTCACCCTTTCCTCTCACTCTTCCCTCCCTCCTCTCCCCTTCCTCTATTCTGTTCCTTCCCCTCTCTTCCTCCCGCCTCTCCTCCCCCCGTGCCCCCTTCCCCCCATTATTTATGAAAAGAATGGTCACCTATTTTTACCTATGAATTTTTGAGACTGCAACGCTCCTTCTCCACTCCTTTGCCCTCTTTTCCACTTCTGCCTCGTGTCTTCCTCATTTTCTCTTCCTTCCTTCGTATTCCGCCCCATTCTCTCCCCATATATGTATCTCCCCGTTTTTATCCCTCCCAGCCCCTTTCTCTCCTTATCTTTATCATTCATTCTCTCCTCTTAGTAATACCCTTCTCATATTTGTCCATCCTCATTCACATCCCTGTTACTATCCTCCCCCATTCTTACCTCACTTTGTATTTCTTCTGCATCCTTGTCTATCCTCCGTCTCTCCATAATCTAATTCCTTCCTCATTGTGTACATCATCAATATTTCATTCCCATTCTAATTCATCCTCATCCGTATCCTCATTCTTATTCTTCCCCTTTGTTACCCTACCCTATTATTTTTTTACCCCTTTCACCCCCCATTTTCTCATTCTTCTAATTCTTTCCCCATTCTCATCCACCGTCATCCCTATTCCATCCCCATTCCTACCCATCCCCATCCTTATCCCGCCAAACTAATGAGTACACAATCTCACTCATGTCTTCTGAGGCGCCGTGGCTCCTTTGGCAAGATTTTTTGGCAAGGAAATTCTCGACACAGAAATATTTATCAAAGGCAACACCCCAGAGAGTTAAATATTTTTCACCCTAAATATTTCTGTCATTTTGCTGCATTTTTTCCTCTTCTTTTGAAATTTTGGACAGAGCTTCTTTCAACTCCCTCAATGCCTTGACGTTCTTAGTACTTCCTCCCGCTCGCTGCAGGTGACATACTATTTATTTATTTATTCTTATTATATTCTTCCTTTAACCCAACGTGAAATTTAGCGACTGTGCTTCTTTTAACGCCTTCTAAACGCAGTGACTTTATGGTCCTTAACTCTTGGTATCTCCAGACGTTTATATTCCGTTTAAGAGACACTTTTGGAACAGGAGGGGTTAGACAAAGCCTTCATTAGCCCAGTAACCCAGCCTCTGACCCTGCACTCCTGGTGGGGCAGGGATGGAGCCATGGAGTTGTTTTTGTATGTGAAGTTCTGTGGCATATTTTCTTCCATATTTTAGTCATTCCCTTCATCCCAAGGACGTTGTTCGTAGATTCTTACTGCAGTCAGATGATTTTATTCAGTTAAGGCAGAGCGTCCTCGTAGTGAAGGGGTTAATGGTGCTGTGTCTGATACCGTAATTCAGGTTGGAAACTTTTATCCCGAGAGTAATACAGTGATCAGGAATAATAATAAAATAAAAAGGACGTTCTAAGTGTGCTGTATATGCAGGTATAATGTAAAGTAAATTTAATCTAAACATTATGGCAGCATTTCTCTCACTCGACTTTTTGTTGACTAAATCCACGTTAAGGTTGGATCTCTATACCTTTTAATGCTTATTGTTTAAAATGTCGAGTAAATCCTCCTGGAATTCAGCAGCAGGACTTCCTTCCCTGCATCACCTGGTGTCTTGTGTTTATATTTGTGGTTCTGGTAAATGCGCGGAAAAAAACAGAAAAACATTGTCACTGGCGTCCTTCAGTTGGTCTGGGAAGGAATGGAAGTATTTTTTCCAGTATTATTTTTCCGAGTAAATCCAAGTGAAATTCTGCAACATATATTTTCTTTTCATGCCGTTGTCTTTACTGTCTGGGGGAGACGTGTGTAATTTCCTTGATGTGGTTCCTCGTAGACCAACAATACACAATTAAGGAAATGTCTGAGAGATTTGCCTCCTGGATTTTGGTGGAGAGGATGATTCTCTCTCTCTCTCTCTCTCTCTCTCTCTCTCTCTCTCTCTCTCTCTCTCTCTCTCAGCCACTATCATTACGAGAAAGGGAAAGTGATGGTTGTCAGTGTTATATCACGAAGGAAGAAAATGGAGAGTATAGCATGGAAAATGATTTGGCCTGAGAGAAAGCGATTACATAACACTGAAAACCGGACTGGAGAGAGAGAGAGAGAGAGAGAGAGAGAGAGAGAGAGAATCTGACGTTAATGAATATGACTTGAGACAGGCGAGAGAAATAATGAAAATGAACAGCAGAATATGAAAATGAAGTATTGGAGAATTTATGCTGTGCGTGTGTGTGTGTGTGTGTGTGTGTGTGTGTGTGTGTGTGTGTGTGTGTGTGTGTGTGTGTGTGTGTGTGTGTGTGTGTGTGTGTGTGTGTGTGTGTGAAGAGGGAAGTCTTTCGCAATATGTCAGATTTGGGTGGGGCGGTAATTGTGGGTTGAAATAAGGTCAGACACACACACACACACACACACACACACACACACACACACACACACACACACACACACACCAATATTTGCATACCTGTGCCTCTGTGCCAACACTAAGCTTGGATTATGTAAAACTGGAGGGGGTGTTGTCTAAACCACAGCCCTGCCAACACCATCCCTTTGTTTACCAACCACTCTCAGGCCAACACCCATTTTCACCAGCGATTTCCAGCTGTTATTCGTTCAGTGTCTATTGATCGGTCTATCTATCTGTCTGTCTGTCAGTCTTCCCGTCTGTCTGTCTGTTTCTGTCTGTTTATCCGTGTCTGTTTAACTTTGCCCTTATATATTATTGTTTCTTTGCCTGTCTGTCCATCTAGAAAAGAGGGAGAGAAGAAAGGGAGGAGAGAGGAGGAAAAGTGGGGATTGGAGAGGGAGATGAAAGGTGAAATATGATGGGAGGTGAGATGAGAAACAAATGGGATGGGAGAACGGAAAGGTGGGGGGATGAGAGACAGAAAGGGAGAGAGGGAAGAGACAGGAATGAGAGGAGGAAGGCAGTGAGGGAGAGAAAAGGGGAAGCAATGAAGATGTAAGGAGCGAGGGGAATGAATGATGGAGAGAAGAAAGAAGGGAGGAAACGTAATGCATGAAAGGGAGAAATACTTGGGTACAGAAGGAGAGTGGAGAGAGGGAAAGAGAGGAACGAGAGTAGGGAGGAAGGGAGGGGGGGTTGGAGAAGTGAGGGAGGGGGGATGGAGGAGTAGTAATGGAGAATCATCATCATTAGCTGCCTTGCAACACCTTATCAAGAGCCATAACCTAGAAATGACCTAGATAGCTCCCTCATTACTCTCGCACAAGCCCATCATTCCTCATATCAACTCATAGCCTCATAATAAACCCTTAACGTCATGATAAACTTATCGCTCCTCAACGCCTTCACTAAAAAGGTTCGCTAAGCACACACTCGCCCGCCAGTATTACTGATTTTTACAAATCTGAGTGTAGATTAGCCAGTCCGTTCCCTGAGGCTGAGCAGTTCACCTGGACTCCAACAGATAACGTCACACACCTTCATATGTCACCTTTTTGGCACTGTTACCAAATATCCTTCATTAAGTTATGTTTGGGATGTCTTACGAATATAGTACAGTTCAGTGTGTATACGTAAAATGTTGATAGGTTACACAGAACATCAGTTAAGACTTTTTAATGACTGTCCAACCCAAACTGTTCCCTGTCCCAGTCTCCCGCGACCTTCATCCATAGTTCCACGTCTTTTCCACATGACAACCAAATGCGTGTATATCCTGGCGTTTGGTTGACACATAAACAAGTAGGAATCTCACCACTAATAATCCTACACCATCACCTCTCACAACCTCACCGTCAGGCCTCACAGTACTCATAATCCCACTCATATACAGTCAGGAATCACACCACTAATATTCCCACACCGTCACCTCTCACAGCTTCACCCCACAGTGCTCGTAAATCCCACAGCCACACCCACGACACTTCATCTGGCCTCCTAACTCACAACTACACCACAGTATCTCATAATACTCACATCCTCCTCTGATTTAATGCCATGCCTCATACCACTCTCTCACGGTTCATATAATTATTATCTGAACGTTTTGGGGGTCTTCTTTAAATATATACCTCCTTGAAGACGATTATATTTTTGTGTTGGTTTAGAATTGCCTGGTTCTCTCTCTCTCTCTCTCTCTCTCTCTCTCTCTCTCTCTCTCACACACACACACACACACACACACACACACACACACACACACACACACACACACACACACACACACACACTTTCCTCCTCTTCTCCCCTCCTTCCTCTGGTCCTTGTGGTAGTGAAGGCAGAGGCAAGAGGCAGCAAGTTGTGAGCGCTTGGCAGACTCCAGCCACAAGTTAGTTGAGAAGGTGATTAGCATTGGCAAGATGAGGAGGGGGTGGGGGAGGTGGGGAGGGCGTAGGTAGGTGGGGAAGGGGAGAGAGAGCGCGAAGGAGAGAGAGGGAGGGTGTATGTGGGACGGGGAGTGAGGGGGAGAGAGGGGACATGCAAAGAGTGTGTGTGTGGGGGAGGGGGTTGAAGTGCTGAAGGAAAGAGGGAAAGGAAAGAAAAAAGAAAAGAGGGAGCAATGATGTGTGTGTGTGTGTGTGTGTGTGTGTGTGTGTGTGTGTGTGTGTGTGTGTGTGTGTGTGTGTGTGTGTGTGTGTGTGTGTGTGTGTGTGTGTGTGTGTGTGATGGGTAGAGAGGCTGGATGTGGATGGATGGGGAGGGGTAGGGAGAGTGGCTTGGTAGAGTATGGTGGTTATAGTGGTGAGAATGATAAAATGAGTGGAATCAGTAGTGATGGTGATAGTGGTAGTGGTGATAGTTAATAATACGAATAGTGATGAGTAGTAATGAGCAGTGGTATTAATGACATTAATGATAATGATAGTTAATAATTCGAATGGTGATGAGTAATAATGAGCAGTGTATTAATGACAATAATGATAGTGGTAATTATGAAAGAACTCTGATCAAAACTTTAATCCTTTCATTCTACTGTCTTTACGCCGGATACGTTGGCTGGTAATTAAAAGCTGTATTATCTGGTAATATTAATAATGATTACATCACCAGCCCTATAATCAGATATTCAGTCATCCTTGTAATGCATAATCAGGGCCGTACCTCCTCCCCACCCCTCACCCCCCACCTCCACTCCTCCTTACCCGACCAGAAGTAATGCAATAAGCACCTTCATTCATTCCCCTCCCACCTCCCTCCCTCTCCTCCTCCTCATCCGCCTTTCCTCTCCTCAGTGTGACTTCATTTCTCTTTCCTCCATCAGTCTCTTCCCTTCTTCACTCCCCTCTTCCTTTCCTTCCTACGTTCGCTCTCCCCTCTCCTCGGTGTGACGGTCTCCCCCTCCTTCCTGTCTCCCCTCACATACTCCCTGCTCTTCCCTCCTCTCCCCCATTACCATCCTCTTCGTGCGACCTCCCCCTCTTTCCTCCCTACCGTTCTACCCTCACATCCCCCCTATCCTCCTCTCCTTCCCCACATTATGACCTCCCCCTCTTTCCTTCTTCCGCTTCTCCTCTTCCCTGCTTTCCTCCTCTTCCCCTCCCTCCCTCCTCCTCACCTCTAAGACCTCCCTCCTCCCCTTATCCCCCCCCCCCAGCAATAATCAGGAGGGTGGGTGTGGTGTTTGCTTCAGGCAGAGTCAGGCAGGCGGCATGATTTCTGGAGGCCTGTGCTGATTGGGCCAGGCAGGTGTGTGTGCTGAGGGACAGGAGGATCAGGAGACACTGAGGCATTAGGCACTGGCAAGAAGCGAGGGAATCAGCCACTGCAGAACAACAGTGAATATAGGATAAATGCAGCTGGTGTCCTCATACTATGCTCTGTTTACTTTAACTGGGTGTATATTGCCATCTGTCCATCTTGAATGCTGAGAGGCGGGGGATTAAGGAGTGGGAGGAAGGGAAAGAATCAGGCGCTGGAGGTCGTAAGAACAGGGAAAAATGCATTAAGTACAACCCGCTTTGGTTAATTGTCTATATTTTTACGTTTTTTTATTTTTGCCGTTTTCTTTCATTGTTTTTATGCTTTCTTCTTGGATCTCGTGAATTACCCACTACTGTTGACACTTCCTCTGTTTATAGAAGTGATGGACTGTGTGTGTGTGTGTGTGTGTGTGTGTGTGTGTGTGTGTGTGTGTGTGTGTGTGTGTGTGTGTGTGTGTGTGTGTGTGTGTGTGTGTGTGTGTGTGTGTGTGTTGAGCTTACACGATTATTCACTTCCAGTGAACGAGCTAGGCATTCTCTCTCTCTCTCTCTCTCTCTCTCTCTCTCTCTCTCTCTCTCTCTCTCTCTCTCTCTCTCTCTCTCTCTCTCTCTCGTGGGGTTCAATTCTCACGCTCTGATTGGCCAGTAATTAGGCAAGTTCCGACCTGTTGGCGCTCTGGCGGTCTGTCTATAGCCCCACATTACTGCTTGATAGATAGATAAATAGATAGATAGATGGATGGACGCATGGATAAATGGCTGGATGGATGAAGAGAGTGATAGACATTCTTTGATAGATAGAAAAGATCGTGGATAGATTAGCGGATATATATACTAACTGATACATAGGTGGGTAGATTGACAGACACACTGATGGAGCATAATTAACTGATAGGTAGATAAATATATTGCTTAAGTGAATGACAGAAATGTAATAGTGAAAAACTGAATACACAAACAACAAAGAAAATGTAGGCAGATAGAAAGGTAGAGAGACAGGGACAGAGATAGATATCCAATAGATAAATGGATAGATCATGATATTATTTTCTGTCTGTATGTGTTTCTGTCTGATCACTTACCTACCTATCTATCAGTCTATCTATCTATCGGCATCTATCTGTCTGTATCTGCCTATCCATTCTTCCTTTCTTCCTGTCTTCTCTTTCCCTTCTTGCCTCCCTTCTTCCCTCTTCTCTCTCCCTCCTGCATTCGCTTATTCCCCTACAAATCTCTGTCATTCCTGCATTTCTCCTTGATTTCCTTTCTCTCTCTCCCCTTTCTCTCCTTCCCTGACTTCGTCTCTCTCCCTACACCCTTCCGTCCTCTCTTTTTTTTTTCTCTCTCATTTACCTTCTTCCTCTTTTGTCTCACTCTCTTCCTTCCTTCCTTCCTTCCTTCCTTCCTTCCATCCATCCATCCATCCATCCATCCATCCATCCTTCCTTTGTTCCCTCCTGGCTCCCGTTTTTTATTTCTCCCTTTCATCCTCCTTTCCTTTATATTTCCAGTCTTTCCTTCGCCTCCTCTCCTTCCTCAGCTTTCCTACCTTCATTCATTTCATTTTTCCTTCATGCCTTTGCCACGTATTTTTACAAGTTTTTCCCTTCCGTCTTTTCCCCATCCTTAGTTTAATCAGTAATAAACAAAAGGACATTGCTTTGTAATGCTAGGAACAAATCGCAAAGGAATAAGTGTTAGGGAATCACCAAAGCCACTTAGGATATAACCCCGGGAAGGCCTCTGGTACTGAATGAGCTAAAACCAGCCTCCATCAGCCTCTGAAATCCTCGAGATTCTTTGTTTTAGATAAATCGCTTGCTGGAAAATATAATAATGATAATAATAATAATAATAATAATAATAATAATAATAATAATAGTAATAGGAAACGTAGTGAACAGGTGAAACACAAATTCTTTTCATCAGGATTCCTTTCCTTTTCTACTCACCATGAGCGTATTTCCCTACGACCTCGGAAACAGGCTTACCCAGCTTATGTCCAGAGCCGGATAGACAATAAAATGACTGAGTCTGGTAATATAGGTAAAAGGGCGTTTGATATTATTTGTTTTCTAAAGCCATGCAGATAACTTTTAGGCAGCGTTTTTCATTCTCTCTCTCTCTCTCTCTCTCTCTCTCTGATCCCCCTCGTAGGATGACAGGGAAATTGAATAAGTTTTTCCTGATTCACTTAGCGTATGAGAGAGAGAGAGAGAGAGAGAGAGAGAGAGAGAGAGAGAGAGAGAGAGAAACACGAACACTTTCCCTCCCTACCTATCTCAAGTCATGAAAGAGAAATTAAAAACAAAATGAAAAACTATATACACACACACGTGCAAGACAGAAAAATCCCACGACATAGACAAATAAAAACTTGGTCACAGTTTTTTGAGCGGGGGGAAAGGCTTCTGAAAAACTGTGTGGGAATAATGGAGGAACGTGTGTGTGTGTGTGTGTGTGTGTGTGTGTGTGTGTGTGTGTGTGTGTGTGTGTGTGTGTGTGTGTGTGTGTGTGTGTGTGTGTGTGTGTGTGAGAGAGAGAGAGAGAGAGTACAACAATGGTCGGTTCACTGCTCTAGCGGATGCGACGTGAACTAACCTTTCCAATCGCCGAAAAAAAAAAAAAATCCCCAATCCGATTGCACTACTACTCGGTACAGGCAGATGACTTACATGATCAACCCTGCATTGTAATCTCTCTCTCTCTCTCTCTCTCTCTCTCTCTAATTCATCCTTTTTTTTATAATTACACGGTATGTTAGTTTCGGCAGCGTCTGTTTAATGCCTCTTATCTCTACCTCTGAACATAATAATGGTGACAACAGGGAAGGCAGCAGTAACAGTGATGATGATGATGATGATGGTTATAAAATTATTATTATTATTATTATTATTATTATTATTATTGCTGTCAATCTAAGCAATTTCCATCCTTTATACAACTAATAACATCATAAACTCCCTTTCATTGCGAAGCTTTCTTATTAAGTACAATTAAATGTCATTAATATTCAGTGTCATTAAACCAGACAGAAAGAGAGAGAGAGAGAGAGAGAGAGAGCAAACGTACATGAGAGTTACTGTAGTACATGAGAGACAGACACAGGCAGAATCTAAAAACGTGAAGGAAAGAAGGAGAGAAAAATAGAGTTAGAGGTAATAACCCTATTCTCACGCCTATCCCCGGTAATGACAACGATCATCACGCCCGTAATCACCCCCTAATTAGTGCAGGCTCCCAAACAGGCCAATTACAGGTGGTTAAAACTTGGGTGGTTATGTGCTGGGCGGGAGGTTTGGTAGTTGAGAGGAGAGGAGGAGATGAGGTGGTTGTGTTGGACGTGATGCCGCACTGCCTCCTTAACCCTCTCATGGGCAGCACAAGTCTACTTGCCCTGTATTATAGTCCCTTCAGGAAGCACCCTAACACCTTTTCCTAAGCGATTTATTTTGGTATAGTACACCTTACTGTCCTATACACAAGTTTTTCAAGTATCGCCATACTCTGCATAAATACCGTACAAAAGAATATTAACCAACCATATCTAAAGATAAATCGCTAAGGAAGAGGTGCTAAGGAGCCTCCTTACCCGACAAGAATACACCACCAGACGATTTCATTGAGCTGAGTCTTAATTTTTTTCAGTTGTCTCGCTTGGATGCTTTGATCAGTTCGTTATTTTATTTTAGCGGGTGTTTATGGATTTCAGTGCCGTTAGTGTTGGGCAAACGTATATATTCTTGTAAATCTGTTTCTTTGGTTAATGTCTTGACCGATTTGGTAAGTTATGGTCGAAACGTTTTGATGTTCCCGCCGTGGCTGTGGGCTGAGTTGGCTGCAGCAGTAACGATGGTAATGGCGTGGTTGCTTTATCAGTGGAGGGAAAAAGTCTGGGCTGAAGGTCCTAGTGCGGATTTTGTGATTTGTGCCGACGTTCGCCTTCGTGTTGTTCTGTATTTTCTGTTATTAAAATATTTGGTTTGATTATGTAAAATATGATAATGGGAGGGGGTCAGATGAGTGGTGGTGAAATACTTATAATAACTAGTACACAAGGTGATGTTGTCGTGTGGAGGTGGTGTAGGAGTGTTTTGGGGGTTCAGGGTAATTGGTTCAGTCGTCAGCATATCAGAGTAGTTCCGGCATCAGCTGTAGATCAGTAAAACAGATGCTGCACTTAAGTGGGCCAAGGATGCTGCCTTGGGAGACACTTGCTGTGACTGGGTATCGCTATGACGTCATGCCACACAGCACCACGGAGACGGGTCTATTCTCAAAATAGCTTTTCAGATGTGCATAGAGGCTTCTCGTTATCCTCTCCTGTTTATCTTATATCCCTTATCTCGCATTTCCTTCTTGCTGCTTCCTTCATCTTTTCTCCTTGCTTTCTTTCATTTCTTCTTTTACTTAATTATCATTTTTCTGTCCAATTTGCCTCTTCTGTTTCTATTTCCTCCATTCTTTCCTCTTTCATCTTTCTGTGCCTAGTTCGAGAGGCAGGAGCGCCAGACCAGGAATCCCACGTTTTCCTCGAGCCTGCCCCAGACTGCGAGGGGGAACTACAATACACTCGAATCTGGACTGCAGAAAAAAGTGTTGAATGTTGACAGATTTGACTCTCTCTCTCTCTCTCTCTCTCTCTCTCTCTCTCTCTCTCTCTCTCTTTCTTTCCCCTATTCCTCATCCATATTCTCCTCAACCTCCTCCCCCACAACAACATTCCACTTCAGTCGGGAAAAAGGGGCAAGATGGAGGAAGCAGAGGGGGTGAGAGGAGGGGAAGGGAGAGATGGTGGGGAAGGTTGAGATGAGAGAAGGGAGGGGGAGAAAGAGTTAGGCGAATGGAGAGGGAAAGAAGGAGCGAGGGAAAGGAGAGGGGAGGGGGATAGGAATGAGAGAGAGAGAGGGGAGGATAGAAATCAGAGAAAGAGGGGAATTGAGGAGGGATAGGTGAGGGACAGAGGGTGCGAGGGTGAAGGGATGAGGGGAGAGGGGAAGGGGTGTGGGGAGAGGGGAAAGGGAAAGGATGGGGAGGGACCAAGTGAGGGGATTTACACTGACGAAGGCCCAAAGCGATGAAGTCATTAATATGCGAGATAAGGCGGGGGACTGAGCCTGTGTGTGTGTGTGTGTGTGTGTGTGTGTGTGTGTGTGTGTGTGTGTGTGTGTGTGTGTGTGTGTGTGTGTGTGTGTGTGTGTGTGTGTGTGTGTGTGTGTGTGTGTGTGTGTGTGTGTGTGTGTGTGTGTGTGTTTCTGCAGTTCCTTTTTGTATGATGGAGAGTATTTTAGTTACCAGTGTATATGTTTTGGTGTGTGCACAGTATATGTGTATAGGTGTATGGTAAATAGCGTATTCTTGCCATTACCAGATAGTTGTATTCGTCCGTACAGTTTCCTTTTGTATGAGGTGATGGTATGTAAGTGGTTATTGGTGTATGTATGGCACTATGTGCACAGTACTGTGATGGTATGTAAGTGGTTATTGGTGTATGTATGGCACTGTGTGCACAGTACTGTGATGGTATGTAAGTGGTTATTGGTGTATGTATGGCACTGTGTGCACAATACTGTGATGGTATGTTAGTGGTTATTGATGTATGTATGGCACTGTGTGCACAGTACTGTGATGGTATGTAAGTTGTTATTGGTGTATGTATGGCGCTGTGTGCACAATACTGTGATGGTATGTAAGTGGTTATTGGCGTATGTATGGCACTGTGTGCACAGTACTGTGATGGTATGTAAGTGGTTATTGGGGTATGTATGGCACTGTGTGCACAGTACTGTATAGACATATACGGTTCGGCCAATGGTGCAGCAGAAATGCGGGAAATTTAGTGTTATGTGATAGGGCAGGGAAGCTGGGAAATTGGAAAAGGGCAGATTTAAAGAAGGGACATTATTCTGCTGGGGACTTTTCATATTTTTGACTTTTCTCTCCACCACTTTGTTTTTCTTTTTAGTCCTCTTTTCATGTGTTTCATTTACGTCTGTTTTCTTCACCCTTTCTCCCATCATTCAGAAACTGAAATGGGAGGAATTTAAAGCTGATATTTGGTAATTATCTTGTTTTATCTTATTTATATTTTTATTTATTGACATCATTTCTCTGTCATTACTGATTTTTAAGCCCTTTTTAGCTTTTATTTCCTATTCATCTTTTTTTTTTCATCTCCTCTTCATCGGAAAACTGGAAAAGGAAGGGTTTAGAGGCAGGATGGTGACTGTGTCGTTGTCTTCATTTGTTTACTTCTCACTGTACCTCCACACACTGTTTGTTTGCCTTTGTTTGTACTTAACCCCTTCACTTGTTGCATGAATTTTATTGGTACAGTTTTTTGAGGAGGGTGATTATGTTGCCTTTTGTTTATTTATTTATTTATTTTTTACCCCTTCCTACCCATTTTTTTTTTTTTCACTTTTTCGGTCCCCCTCCCCATTTTTTTTTCTCTCTCTCGCCCTTTCCCATTTTGCTCCTTCTCCTCAGTTACTACACGTACTGGAGGGAATATACATCGTTTTTTCTCTGCCTCGTCTTGGTGATACGGTGAAGGCGAGTGATAGTGATGAGGAAGGTGAGAAGGTGATAGCGATGGTGATGGTGACGGTGAGTGAAATTGACGGAGAAAGCAATGGAAGTAGCGGTGGTAATGATGGTGATAGTGATGGTGACAATGCTGGTGAAAGTGATGGTGGCAATAATAGTGATGATGGTGATAGTGAGTGATGGTACGTGAGGGCAATGGTGATAGTGATAGTGAGGGTGATGGTGATAGTATCAGTGATAGTGAGGGTGAGGGTGATAGTATCAGTGATAGTGAGGGTGATGGTGATAGTATCAGTGATAGTGAGGGTGATGGTGATAGTATCAGTGATAGTGAGGGTGATGGTGATAGTATCAGTGATAGTGAGGGTGATGGTGATAGTATCAGTGATAGTGAGGGTGATGGTGATAGTATCAGTGATGGTGAGGGTGATGGTGATAGTATCAGTGATAGTGAGGGTGATGGTGATAGTATCAGTGATAGTGAGGGTGATGGTGATAGTATCAGTGATGGTGAGGGTGATGATGATAGTATCAGTGATAGTGAGGGTGATGGTGATAGTATCAGTGATGGTGAGGGTGATGGTGATAGTATCAGTGATAGTGAGGGTGATGGTGATAGTATCAGTGATGGTGAGGGTGATGATGATAGTATCAGTGATAGTGAGGGTGATGGTGATAGTATCAGTGATGGTGATGGTGATGGTGATAGTATCAGTGATAGTGAGGGTGATGGTGATAGTATCAGTGATAGTGAGGGTGATGGTGATAGTATCAGTGATGGTGAGGGTGATGGTGATAGTATCAGTGATGGTGAGGGTGATGGTGATAGTATCAGTGATGGTGAGGGTGATGGTGATAGTATCAGTGATGGTGAGGGTGATGGTGGTGGTGATAGAGAGGATGGCGTGGGACGAGGGTGTGAAAAATTCAATTAACTTTTGTGAATCGCGTCCGGGTGTATAAAAGAGAGAGAGAGAGAGAGAGAGAAGGGTGAGGTAGCCAACATCCACCAACAAAAACGTGCATCTTCTGTTAATCCACTCAAAAACAACTTCTATATACAAAGGAAATAAAGATGACAATAATATTAAAGTAGAATACATAGAAGATATAGACAGATAGATAGACAAATAGATATAATAGAGGCATAAATGTGTGATAGAAGAAAAAGTTGTGGCGCTGTGATAGATATAGATAGATGGATGTGTAGATATTAATAAAACGTTGGTACTTCAATATACAGTAAACAGGTAGAAAAATATATTAATGAGGGAGATGGAGACAGAATACAGGAAAATCTACTAAACGTGATATTTGTATTAAGTAATCACTGAGGTAGAATTGCCTAATCTGACGGATATAAAGATGTACTGAATGGACAGGAATAGATACGTGATAGATTAAACGTACAGGCAGACAGAAGTAATCAGAGTAGCATGTGTTGGAAGATGTACATAGGCTCTTGTTTATAGATGAGTACAGACAAATCGAACGATAGACAGGTACTGTAAGTATGTGAATTAAATAAACATACAAAGGGGAAAAACCTATACATTCATACATATATAGAAAGATACAAGGCGTGTCTAGATAGAAAAATAGACAGACACAGTTTTCACTACACACTGTCAATCTCAATCTCTTTGTTAATAGCGTTAATATCCTGGCTAACGAGGAGAGTATTACTATGGCAGTGCAATACACGACACTGCTATTGTTATGGCCAGTTTTTTACCTACCAGTGGTCTCTCTCTCTCTCTCTCTCTCTCTCTCTCTCTCTCTCTCTCTCTCTCTCACCCCAAGATGGCAATTGGGCGAGGTGGGTTTGGCATTATACCTGTGTCCACATTAATTACCAAGACTCAGGTGCATAATTAGGTAATGGGAGAATTGCAGGTGTATTTCTTCGTCCATCGCGCCAACCTTATTATTAAAGGAATTATCTGTGGGCCTGGGACGTGAAGGGAGGGAGGGAAGGAGGGCAGTAAGGGAGAGGGGGAGGGAAGGTTTGGAGAAAGAATTGGGAGGGAGAGGTAGAAGGGATGGGTATGTAACATGGGGAAGATACGACGAAAAGGGAAAGGAAGGAGGAGGGTTTGAGGGGAAAAGAGAAGTGAAAACTTGTTGCTGATGAGGCCAATAGACGGATAGATAGATACATAGATAGATAGATAGATAGACAGAGGGGGGGGGAGAAAGGGTTCCCAGCAAAACCATTTCGTCATCCAAACCTTCACTTTCTGACCACCTACACCTCAATAACCTATCCCATTCTCTCCACATCGTTGGCTTTTATCACTACCACACCACCACACTCAGCACCACGCCTTACAACCATTTCCTATCACTGTTTTCACCAACAAACTCCCCATCCCTCCTCACCAACACTCACTACCACACAACCACACTTTAATACCACATCTTACAAGTTTTCTCTAATAGTGCTCTTTTCACCGACAGCCACCATACACAGCCACACTTAGATCCCCCTTTCCCTAACACTCACTAAGACTAACACTTTTTTTTTTCAACATCACCACCACAATTCCCAAATATTCCCTGCCAGCACGATATTCTGATACATTCAGTGCTGTTACCACTGGACCCGCGGTGGCTCAGTGGGTACTTGCTTGTCTTGCGATTTTTTGTGCCCCGAGTCTTGGATTTGAACTCAAGTCGTGGCAGACATTTAAAGTTTATATTGGTAGTATGTCATTCATGTGCCTGCTTATGTTCAGACCTGGTCGGTTCTGCTGATGACATTTACACACACACACACACACACACACACACACACACACACACACACACACACACACACACACACACATACACACATTACAATACTTCGTCTTTTCCATTTATCAGTCATTATAGAAACACCCCTTACCCACTCGTTCCTCGCCAGCATGAGGAAGAGTTAATTCTGGTGGTCATTCATCCCCCGAAGCGAAGGTTCTGTCCTGCAGTGAACCTCCTATGAACTGATGCAGATATCCATACAGATTTGATAACCACAATCCTGCCCCCCCTTCC
>NC_137011.1:100463-107963 GCF_032717465.1 Coenobita brevimanus | reverse complement strand
AAAGTGTATACGAGAGACGTGTGCCGGAAACGTGTGCGGGGAATGGCGGGTTTGTGCTTTTCATGCCTCTTGTACGGTGAAAAGCGGCCAATGGTGATGGGAAATATTATATGTTACACTGCAGGGAAGACGGGGAGGAAGCAGGGATGGATGGATGGAGGGAGGGAAAGAGGAAGGAGGGATTGAGGGCGGGAAGGAGGAATGAGGGTCTGAGGGAGGGGGAGAGAAGGATTTAGAAGAAAACGAGGGAGGGAAGAGATTCAGGGAGGGACAGGGTTGGGGGAGGGGGTGATTATAAAAGAGGGGATGGGAAGAAAGGAGGAAGTCATACAACTCTCAGGGTTTTTTTTTTTCCAGATGTGGCGAAACTATTCAAAATGGAAGGGTTAAGTAAAGCCATAATTATTATTTTTTTTCTGCTAGAGGTTCTAAGCAAGATAAAACCGTGGAGACGTGGCAGGAATAAAGACAAAGACACATTCTAGAGGTAAAGCAAGAGCCCTCTGCCTGAAAGAATGCAATTCGAATAGTTCCGATATCTTTCATGGTGTGTGTGTGTGTGTGTGTGTGTGTGTGTGTGTGTGTGTGTGTGTGTGTGTGTGTGTGTGTGTGTGTGTGTATTATCATTCTATTTTACACTCATGAAAATCTGACTTACAAAGTAAAATGGAGGAACCACACGTAAGACAAACATTGAAATGGGGAGGGTGGAATGGCGATGGGAGGGGAGTCAGGAGGATGAGAATGGAGTGGGAGGGGAATAGGGAGGGTGAAAAGGGAGTTTGAGGAGAGTGGGAGAGGAGTAGGGAGACTAGAAGAGGAGTGGGTAGAGGAGAAAAGGGAGTGGGGAGAGTGGGAGGGGAGTGAGAAGGGTACAAGGGAAGTGGAGGGAATGGTGAGGGAGTCAGAAAGGTGGAGGGAGATTTGGCGGGCAGTGAGTAGAGAAGGTTAGTGGGTAGAAAGTAGGTTCAGACGGAGACTACCACAGATGACGTTTGATGACTTTCCTTTGATCAGCAGAGAGAGAGAGTGTGTGTGTGTGTGTGTGTGTGTGTGTGTGTGTGTGTGTGTGTGTGTGTGTGTGTGTGTGTGTGTGTGTGTGTGTGTGTGTGTGTACTTTTATACTCTCTCTTAATGGTGTGTGTACTCTTAGATAAAGCCCCTTTCTGTGACTTCAATGCCCAAGATATAACTTTTTTCTGCCAAGGTCTGATCAGGTCTACTGGATCGTAACGTCTGTGTGATCCCCCCCCGTCTCTCTCTCTCTCTCTCTCTCTCTCTCTCTCTCTCTCTCACTTTAATCCCGCACCGGCCTCCTCACAGCGTCTGCAAAAATTCAACATCAAATTATTCTTCTTTAGCCGCGGTTTAATCTTCAAGGGGATTATTTTTTGGCTCCAGCTGTAATAATCTCTCACTTTCTCTCATTTTCCTCTTTTTCTTTCTTTTATTCTTTTTCTTGTCTTTTCATTTCTCCTTTTCTCATGGCGTCTCTTTTCGCCTGGCCTCTTTTTTTGTTTTCTTATTCTGATTTCCCTTTTTCTTACTTCCCTTTCTATTTTGTACTCTCTCTCTCTCTCTCTCTCTCTCTCTCTCTCTCTCTCTCTCTCTCTCTCTCTCTCAGTACCCACACCGTTGATCTTTTTTTTTCCTCACCTTCAGAATTCACGACTTTACATGCAGGATAACACAACTGGAGGCAGGAATTCGAGAGAGAGAGAGAGAGAGAGAGAGAGAGAGAGAGAGAGAGAGAGATAATGGGAAGAAGGAAGCAGGGGAGATGGGGATTAGCACTGGATGATGGAAGAAGAGAAGGGAGGGAGGGTGAGAGAAAAGAGTGGGAGGAGGGAAAGGGAGTAGAAAAGAGGGGTGAATAGAGGGGAGGGGGCGAGGAGTATGGAAAGGGAGAAAGGGAAAGAGGGGATGGGGTACAAGGGCTAAGAAAAAGAGTGAGATCGGTGAGACAGGAGGGAAAGGAAGAGAGGGTGAGAATGGTGGAGGAAGTTAGGGAAAGAGGAGGGAAAAGAGAGGGGATAAAGGTGAGAGGGGAAGGGGAGGGGGGCAAGGGTCTACCAATGGGGTGGAGGGGGGGGGAAGAGGAGCAGCTCATATCACAGGGAAATGTAATTATGGTTTGGTGTGGAAGCAGGCAGAAAAGGGGAGAGGCTTGTGGTGGGGTATAAAAGAGAGAGAGAGAGAGAGAGTGTGTTGTAAGGAAGGAAGAAAAAGAAAATGAGAAGGTACTTTGAGGAGGAACTTAATTCTTTCAGCTTGGGGACGTATATGTATATTTATTTTATCCTTGATATTTCCACACGATTTTATTCATGTTAAGGGAGACTTCTTTTAATGCAGTGGTTCATGAAGGCAATTTCTTACCCCTCCAGTTTGAAAAATATTAAGGAGATAAATTATGGGGATTGTCAAAAGTGAAGTGAAAAATTCGTCCTCAGGTTAAAGGTGTACTGAAGGCAGTGAATGAGAGTGCATTATGGTGGTTAATTTATTGCAGGTAACATATGTATTAATGTAAGACTCCACTGATAGATTTACGTAAGGAAAATCAAGAAGAATCATCCATAATTAAGAATCATCTTCCATATCCCCTCAGTCCGAGATTCGTATATTTGTTTCAGTCAGACTATCATCAAACGATTTTATTCAACGTTTAAGGTTATCGCTAACGTTTGCATTCCGTAAATTTTGTTATGAGTTAAAGAAAATGGTTAGGAGATAGTAGGAATAAGATAAAAAAATAAATGCGTCTTTGGAAGGAAACGTGTTATTGAGAAGAATCCATAATTAATACTATCATGACTATATCATGCTCTCTCTCTCTCTCTCTCTCTCTCTCTCTCTCTCTCTCTCTCTCATCCACTCTTTCCACACATTCATTTCCTCCTTTTCCCCGTCCTCCAGCTCTCACCTCTCTCTCCTCCCCACTCACTCTCACTCACCTCCTTTTCATTCTTTCTTGCCACTCGCTCTCTTCTTTCTTTCCTCTCCTTCCCCTCCTCTTATCCCCTTCCCCCCCCCCCTCTGGTTCATAATGTGAGTGTGCTGCTCCTTATTAACTCCCACTCTGACCCTCAGCTTTATTGCACACATCCTGTGCCGCCTCTCATGACAGAGAGAGAGAGGTGCAGATTTTGATTTTTTTGCGTGCGCGCTTGTGTGTGTGTGTGTGTGTGTGTGTGTGTGTGTGTGTGTGTGTGTGTGTGTGTGTGTGTGTGTGTGTGTGTGTGTGTGTGTGTGTGTGTGTAAGATATTCTGTGCAGTACAGTCATCGTAAATGTTTTGTATATATATATATATATAAACAAAGGATGTACGATAACTATACTGCACAGCATATGGCACACACACACACACACACACACACACACACACACACACACACACACACACGAACAGTACATCTCTAGTAATTAATAGTCCTACGAAGTACGAGCGCGGTTGTGTCTGAAACTACTCTCTCTCTCTCTCTCTCTCTCTCTCTCTCTCTCTCTCTCTCTCTCTCTCTCTCTCTCTCTCTCTCTCTCATTGCCTACAGATAAAGACAGATACAGACACATATATTCACTACATCGCCCCTCCCTGCCTTACCCTGCTTTTCGCTGCCTTCCCTGTCTCATGCTGCCTGTCCCTTCCTTTCCCTGCCTGTTCTTGCTTCTCTTTGCCCCTCCCTGCTGACCTTTGCCTCACAGTTCCTCACCCTGCTTCACTCTGCCTCACGTTAGTTGTCCCTCCCCGCCAGCCTGTGCCTCTCCCTGCCTTAAAGTGCCTTACCCTGCCTCACACTGCCTTACTGCTTGGATGCACTACTAGGAAAGCTGTTTATAGGGAACCGATACACACATCACACCCCCTTACTGCCCCCTCTTACCCCCTGCCCATACCCCCTCCTCTGTTTCCTCCTCCCCCTTCTCCTCCTCCTGCTCAACCCATATATATTTCCTCTCCCTTGCTCCTTCTTCCTCCCCCCCTCTCTCTCACTCCCTACCCCCTCTCGTTGTCACCCTCCCCTCTTCCCACTTTTTCCACCACCCTGTCCCCTCCCCTTTCCCTTCTCTTCTCACCTCTCTTCTCGTTCCCACTCTTTTCCTCAACTCATCCTGCTCCCACTCACCCCCTCCCACTCGTTCATTTCTCCCATTTTCTCTCTTCTCCCCATTCCCGTATCCCCCCCCCTGTCTCACCCTCCACCTCCCACACTTTGTCCTTATCCACTCTTCTCCCTCATCTCTTACAGTCTTTAAGTCTCACACTCCTCCTTCCCCTCCCATCCCCCTATCTCCTGTTCCCCTCCACCCTCTCCATCTCCCATCCTCTCTTCCTATCTTCCCCCTCTTCTTCTCACATCCAGTCGTCCAACTGCCTTCCCAGTTCTCGTCTCTGATCTTTGGTTCTTTCTCTGTTGCATTGGAAAAAAAAATTCTCTCCATCTAATCTACTCTCTCTTTCTTTCCTCCCTCCCTTTCCTCCCAGACCTTTTCTCTTTTCCCTCCTTCCCCCTCCCAACTCCCCACTTCAGCCAGTCGCCACACCCTTTTCCACCTCACTACCCCTCCATTTTCCCGTCCCCTTCCTACCACCTCTTTCCCCCGTTACCAAAAGTATCGTCTGCCTTCCACTTAGCATATTGGCTGGGAACCTGATTACCTCCCCACACCACTAACTGTACCACCACTAACTTAGAGACGAGAGAGAGAGAGAGAGAGAGTAACTAAGATCTGGTGTCAGCAGGGAAATGAAGATTAAAAAGTGAGAGAGAGAGAGAGAGATAGAGAGAGAGAGAGAGAGAGAGTAACTAAGATCTGGTGTCAGCAGGGAAATGAAGATTAAAAAGTGAGAGAGAGAGAGAGAGAGAGAGAGAGAGAGAGAGAGAGAGAGAGAGAGAGAGAGAGAGAGAGAAGTAATTAAGATCTGGTGTCAGGAGGGAAATGAAGATTAAAAAGTGAGTGAGAGAGAGAGAGAGAGAGAGAGAGAGAGGAGGGGGGGTGTTACTGGTGAATAATTACGTGTATAAATTGTAATGCTGAATAATTAGGTTGCAAATGGGTGGTTATTAGCGTTGTAAATGATATTGGTGTCGTGTTTTATAATTTTACTACCAATTGACGATTTCGAATGACAGTGGTAGAATATATCCATCATTAATTATTTATATGTGTGACTACCGTAGCCCCAAGGCTCCTGTTGGGCCAGTAAAGGATCGGATGGTGAATAGGAGTAGAGAAAATCAAGCCTAATTATAGTGACGCAATTTAACCTGCATATTAGAATAAATCTTTCTTTAGACACCACAGGATAGCAGAGTAATAATCAGCCCATTTAATTATCATTTAATCAGTTCAGCCACAGGACATCAGTTTAATTTTGTTATCTATTCTTTTATCTTTAGTGGAGCATCCAAGTTGCTTTGGGATGAAGGTATTATATAGTAGATCTAACCCATCCACTTACAGTCTTTCCCCAGCTGAATATAATACGCCACAGACGGCATGATAATAATGAATACGTCATCGTTGTGAAGAGGTTAGCCAGGTGATTTACCCCGCTCATTATAATGCTGCCATTTAACAAGGTCATTACAACCCACTGGTCTAACAAGGCCTTATTATTACGGGTCCATTAGCTATATATGCAGGCCATCCTATCAAACCAAACGCATCCCTCTCTGTCATAAACCTTTCAGCTGTTTTTTCATCAGCATATTTTTCTGTCACATACTATCATTCTGACACACACACACACACACACACACACACACACACACACACACACACACACACACACACACACACACACACACACACACACACACACACACACACACACACCACACATAATCTATAACCCTTGATTATATACGATGATATACTCATCCTATAGACCCATTGTCGATAATATGATGGGAAACTCTAAAGTGATATGAGGGGCACTGAATGAAGTCCAATCTGTCTAATGATGGACAAAACATAGCCTATATCTGAGAGAGAGAGAGAGAGAGAGAGAGAGAGAGATTACCTAATTATGAGTAGGGCATAGTTTGATGGGGACAGATCTGATTAATAAGCAGTGTTTGTTGCCTCGCTAATTCGACACCACCGCCAAAAAAAGGTAAAAAATAATTATATATGTGTGTGTGTGTGTTGGAGTTATTAATTTATTTCACGGGTCAGACGTCACATGAATCCCGGATGAAACGACACCGGCCGACATCAACACGGGGGATTTGACTTCGTTATTTACGCTGACCTGGCTCGTTTGGGGGTCAGGTTCGATATCCATTTAGTTTTGATTTAGTGGTTCATTTGATGTGGGTTCATTGATTAGTGGTTCTCCCTCTCAATATCCCCTTCCTCTCTTTCCATTATTCCTTCCCTTCCCTCCCATTCCCTCTTCCTCCTCTCCCTGTCCCTCTTCCACACCCACACACCACCTCGGCATACACTCCCACAAACAATAATGACAGGTATGGTACAGGTGTAATTGACTCTCTAACCCCGACACCAAACACGCCACCCTCAACACAAAACACAAATTGGCGCCACCCAATGACCCCCTCTTGTCTGTATAATATTTATGGTAATGAGGCTGATGAGCGGGTAATGCCAGGCAGTTTTGAGGGTGTGATATTACCTCCTGCTTTTGGGGTAGTCACTCGGCAGCAGGACAGAGAAATGATAGATGTGGGATTGTTGATGGTGGTGGTGTTGGTGGTGTTGGTGATGGTGGTGGCGGTGGTGATGTAGTGATGGACGTGATAAATGGAGGTGGTGGTGATGATGGAAGTACGTGTGATTGTGGTATTGATGATGGTGATGATTGGAGACAGGGTCGTGGTGGTGATGTCAGGAAGTGATGGTGATAATGGTATTGATGGAGATATGGTGTTAGTAATGATGATAATGGTTTGATGATGGTGTGATGGTGATGGAAGTGGGCGGCATCAGTATCAACATCAGCATCAGTGACAACAAAATAACATTGCCACCAGTAACACCAAAGCGAATTCCATCAAGTACACCTCCTCGTTCAGTATATAATTTTAACCTCACTCACTTACTGCTCCCTTCCCCACTCTCAGGTTATCTATATATATTTTTTTTCTGTTTTGCTTAGCTTCTGCAGTCGGTTACTCATACATTATATTTCTTCTCTTTCTTGCATTGTGCTCTCTGTCCCTCATTCTCTCAAACTCTTCATTCTTTCGATCTACTCTCTCTCATCATAACCTATTCTCTTACCCTTTCTCTGCAAGTTTTCTTTCTTGAATAAATTTGCCAGGAATTAATCAGAATAAATTACCCAAGTTCGGACATCGCAGTGAAAGGACGATGACGCCCACGTTCTTTAAAGGATCCGAAGATTTATTCACTATACCAAACGTGCATGGTATTGAAGGTGCTATAACCATACACTCTTATCCTATTTGCTACTAGAAGTGTTCCTGTGTCTGAATAAAATCGCGTGGCAGAAGCGAGAATTGAATAT
>NC_137011.1:82963-95463 GCF_032717465.1 Coenobita brevimanus | reverse complement strand
CCGAGAGAGAGAGAGAGAGAGAGAGAGAGAGAGAGAAAAGCTGTGTGTAATTACAAGTGTATTAGTTGGTCGGTGTTCTGTCAATTCCAGTGCCATTCTGCTGTTTTTATGTCGGCAGTTGTGTGTGTGTGTGTGTGTGTGTGTGTGTGTGTGTGTGTGTGTGTGTGTGTGTGTTTTGAAGTGTTATGATATTTCCACCCCCTCTTCTCTTCTCTCCATTCAAACCTCTCTGTCTTTCCCCCCCCCCCTTCCTTAGTCCAATCTTTCCCATATTCTCTCTCTCTCTCTCTCTCTCTCTCTCTCTCTCTCTCTCTCTCTCTCTCTCTCTCTCTCAGCCCATACCAACACCAGGCTTGCATTATTTGGTTATCCATTATGGTTATCATCCAACGTAGTAAATGCGATTCCTGGATTACAGGACACATTTTAGGTTGTTACTCAGTGTATGGTCACCTGAAAATAGCGCTATATTGAGTGAGTGGATGGTTGCCACCTCCAGCCTAAACAAGTATCATCATCATCATCATCATCAGTGTGACCCTCTTTCCCGTCTGACAAAGAAGATGTATAATAGGATCCAGAAACAAAGACACAGCAGGTACAAAAGTGGGAGAGCTCTTATTAACAAACATAATTTGCAACATCAACAACAGTCTTATAATATCCCCTGCCAGGCGTAGTGTCCCTAGGCTAGGCACAGTGTAAAATCAGAGTAAAATAATTATCAAAGAGGTTTCGGTCTATATTCATAGTCTATCTTTTCCTTCAGCCATGTATGTTTTTTTATTTGCAGTATAAATAGGCCTATATGCAGATGCCAGAAAACTTCATAACCTAACGATAGAAAAGGATAGGGAAAAATGTGATCAAAGAAAATGACCCGAAAAGAAAGAATTGCTGTGGATGCATTTTAAATATAGAGAAATAATGCGATCCTTGACGAGCGCTTGTTGTGCACTGTTGGTTGTCTTTTCGATGCAGGTGTTCATTGATTGTGCATCATATTTACGATGTACGCTATCGAGGCGTTACTTGTTCCTGTCTGTACAGGTTAGGACAGGTACGCTACCCGGTGTGCGTGTGTGTGTGTGTAATTTACCGGTTCGGTCAGGATCACTTGATGGTCGTGATCGTCAGCTTTTACCCTCCCGGAAGGGAGCTGAGAGCTCATATAGTCCGATCTAAGGGCAAGGCTGTGACCTTCACACACGCACACACCCGTCCCCTTGCTCAAGGGGGACAGTAACCACCCACTTCGTCAGTGAAACTTTTCGCAACCTGAGCGAGGCGCGAACTCCCGTCCACCAGTTGGCAAGCGGGAACGTTACCACTGCACCAGCGAGCGGTGAGAGAGGAAACGGTGTGTGTGTGTGTGTGTGTGTGTGTGTGTGTGTGTGTGTGTGTGTGTGTGTGTGAATTATGAATTTTAACTTTGAATTTAGAATTTTGAGTTTTGACGAATTTAGAGCTTTTGAATTTTGACTTTTCGCTTTTGAATTATGATTTTTGACTTTAAAACTGTGACTTTTAAATTCTGACTTCTGACTTTTAAATGCTGACTCGATTTATGAATTTTGAAATTCGTCTTACCCTAGAGAGAGAGAGAGAGAGAGAGAGAGAGAGAGAGAGAGAGTTGGGACGTGAGAGGGCCTAGGGAGAGGAGATGCTTGAGGGAACGGGTAGGGTGGCGTGTGGGTGCAAGGGTGAGAGGGCGTGAAGGCAAGGGAGAGGGTGGCGATAACGATGGTGTGTGAGTAACTTGACTGCCAACAGCCTGGTCGTAGTGTTTATGTGGCCATGATATCCTGCCTACGCTGAGGTGGGTTAGGTTAGTTTGTTAGGTTGGGTTGGTCTGGTTTGGCTTGGGTTGGATTGGGTTAGTGTGTAAGGTTAGGCCAGGGTGTAATAGGCTGGCTTAGATAAGTTGAACTAGATCAGGTTAGGTTGGGTTTCTTTGAGCAGGGTTTGGTTTGGTTGGGTGTGGGTTTGGGGTTATGAAGTTGGCTTTGGTCCGATTGGTTATGTCATGGTTATGTTAGTTTATTTTGCCGTGTTAAAGTGTGTGAGTACCTTGACGTCATCACACACACACACACACACACACACACACACACACACACACACACACACACACACACACACACACACACACACACACACACACACACACACACACACACACACACACACACTTGAAATCCCAGCTCGGAACGAGGGAAAAGCGTCATCTAATCCGCGTAAAAGTTTAGAAGGCAATCTTCCCCCAGCACCCTGGGACACCGCCGGGGGTACACTGCTGCCACACACACCTACACACCCTCCTACACCCATCCCTACCCACCCACACCCTCCCACACACCCTCTTACGCCCATCCCTACCCTGCCATACCCTCCTACACCCATCCCTACCCACCCACACCCTCCCACACACCCTCTTACGCCCATCCCTACCCTCCCACACACTCCTACACCCATCCCTACCCACCCACACCCTCCTACACCCAAACCCACACCCTCTTACACCCAAACCCACACCCTCCAACACCCATGCCTACTCTACCGACCCAGACACTCCTACACACCCTCCTACACCCAAACCCACACCCTCCAACACCCTCCTTCACTCATTCCTATTCTGCCAACCCACACACTCCTACACACCCTCCTACACCCAAACCCACACCCTCCTATACACACAGTCCAAAATCTTCTACAGCACAAAGTCCTTCTCACAATCTCGCACACAGTCTCCCTCTTCGCACTACCATTGTCTTCTAATGCCTTCATCTTATTCCTGGAGTCATATTCACAGAGTCTTAACCATTTCTTAAGATTAAAAGAATTCCGTAGCAGCTGTTTATTATCAGACGGTAATATATTGGATCGTACATTTGACTTACGTAGCCAGTTCAATCTATCTTAATTGTGAAGTCGTTGGTGGCTGTATGAGGAAAGGTAGAAATAAACCAGCAGCCTTACACACAGTTCAGTCTAGAGAATGTTTATGAAAACGGCCCCAAGCTGGCTCGTTTTCATTTAAGAAATCTTTTTAATATGCTTCTCTTTGTCTTTCTGTTCCTATGATTTTCCACTTGTATTAAATATAGTGAAGAACCATTTTTCTTTCCCTCGCCCACTTTCTGGCATGTCCCCCCATCCTCTTCCTTTTCCCTCCCCTTTCTTATTTTTCTTCTCACGATCACCATTCTCATTCCCTTTCCTTTCCCTTCCCATATTTCATCCTTGTTTTTTTTTTTTTCTGTCCCTTTCTCCCTAACCTCGCCCTGCTTCCTTCTTTACCCTTTCATTCCATCTTTCCCTTCCGCTTTCTCTTCCCCCTCCTTTCCTTCACTCCTTTCCCTCTTCTTCCTCACAACCTTTCATCCCTGCAGTTTTTCCTCCATCCCTCGCTCTCCCAGCTTCTGTCTTTTCTCCATCCTCCTCCTGCTTCCCCTCTTTGACCCCTCCCTCCTTCTTCCCCTCACCCTTCTCTCCTCCCCCTCCCCGTGCGCGTTGTTGACCAGCTTAATGGGTTGGTGCAGTAAATTATCGGGCTCAGTTATCCTACACTCCTTTGAAGGAACACAAATGAATCAGATGGGATAATGAAAAGTTTGCCCTGCCTGATTGCAACTGGCTGTGTTTACTCTTGACTCGTATATGCTCTCTCTCTCTCTCTCTCTCTCTCTCTCTCTCTCTCACACACACACACACACACACACACACACACACACACACACACACACACACACACACACACACACACACACACAGATAATCCAGTCTCATCAAAGGAAGCCAATATGATCCTCTTGAATACTTGGCGGAACCCGGGCATGCAGACGGCAAACAGAGAGAGAGAGAGAGAGAGAGAGAGAGAGAGAGAAAGAGAGAGAGAGGGAGAGAGAGTTTTACATATCCCAGTCGGTATGGTTTATTATATATATTTTTTTTTTCAGATTAGTTATATTCAGATTAAGAGATCACACACGTACTCAAAAGGTCAATGAAACAGCTACGTATCACCGCTCCAGTTCAAAAAAAATTCTCCGCTGTTAAATAGAAAATCTGCTGGCGGTATCGAGAAAGATCTTATCTCTTATCTAAAATTTGTTATTATGTTCGCATTGATTTTATTTTGGACTACGAAAGTACTAGGTAGTGATGATGCTACAAGTTAAATATCAGAGTCACTTTTCCTCTGTGTGTGTGTGTGTGTGTGTGTGTGTGTGTGTGTGTGTGTGTGTGTGTGTGTGTGTGTGTGTGTGTGTGTGTGTGTGTGTGTGTGTGTGTGTGTGTGTGTGTGTGTGTGTGTGTGTGTGTGTGTGACATGGTGTACACACAAACGCACACAGATATATAAACCCAACTCAGCAGATGCGGAGTTTTCAGTTCGTTTAATGCCGAAGCTCCGCAGGATGTCAACGCATACCTGATTGGCTGGCAGGACAAGTGTGTGTGTGTGTGTGTGTGTGTGTGTGTGTGTGTGTGTGTGTGTGTGTGTGTGTGTGTGTCTGGTTGATTGTCTGTGTGTGAGTGCTTGTGTGGCGCTGGGGTGGGAGGGATGGATGGGGGGTGGGGAGAAGAGGGCGGGTGACGGGAAAGAAGTAAATGTGTGGGAAAGTGTGGGAGAAGCGTTTGGGTATGTTGTTGGGTGGGGGGAAGAGGTGGGGGAATGGTCGGGGGGAGGTGGGAGGAAGCTGGGAGTGGAGAAGAGTAGGAGGGAGAGGAGCCGAGACAGAAAATTCAAGGTACATATATTCGTGTGTTTTGTGTGTGATTTTTGGTGTGTGTGTGTGTGTGTGTGTGTGTGTGTGTGTGTGTGTGTGTGTGTGTGTGTGTGTGTGTGTGTGTGTGTGTGTGTGTGTGTGTAAGGGGTGGGGGTGATAAAAAGGAGAGGGAGAAGATACAAAAAAGGGGAGAGGAATAATTGCTAGATTGGAGGGAGGGGAGATGGAGGGGATGGCTGGTGTGGGATTGTAAGGCAGAACTGGAAGGGAACTTTTCAATGCCTATTTATATTTCTCTTGGACGTGTGAGGGAAGAGGAGGAGCTTGGAAAGATTGGGAAGGAGATGAAAAGTGAGATGGAGACAAGAATTTGAGAGAACTGGAAGATGGAAGATGTTCAGAGGAAGGAGAGGATGAAGGAGAATGTAGTGGTTGAAGAGGAATATGCATGTTATAAAAGTGGAAAATAAGGAGTTTTTAAAGAGAGAAAAAGGGAGAGAGTTATGAAGGAAAGGGAAGAGGGAGGTTGGGATGTGTAGGGGGGACTTCAGTGATGTAGGAGAGGGGAGAGAAGGGAGGAGGAGGAGGGAATATCTGAGAGAGGTTAAGAGGGGTGTGGGTGAGTGTACAAGGATTTCTGTGGAAAATTTCATTGCCCTCCCACATTCCCCCCACAAGTGACTAGAATGTGGGAGATGAGGGAGTGGGAGGGGGACTGGAGTGGTGTGGGAGGGGAGACTACCGTGCTGTGAGAGTGAAGAAGGGAGATAAGAGAGGAGGGAGGAGGGGGGAAATTGTTTGAAGGGGTTAAGAAGGTATGTGGATGTGTGTACAAGGGTTTTTGTGGAAAATTCACAACTCTTCACAAGTTGCCTGAATGTGGGTGATTGGAGGAGGGGTGAGAGGGAAACGAGTGAGGTGGGAGGCAGGAGGGAAGAGAGGAAGGGGAGGTAGGTTGGTAGGTAGGAGCGTAAGGTGTGTACATGTGTTTCTGTGGAATATTTTACTACACCTACAGGTTGCTGGAATGTGGGAGAGTGGGAAGAGGGGGAGTAGAATGGTGTTGGAAAGGAGAGGGGAAGGGAAGGAAAGAGGAGAGGGGGAGAGGGGCGAAAAGAGGAAGTGTAGGAAATAGGGAGAGGAGACCAAGGTAATGGGTGGAGAGAGAACAAGAGGAAGAGGAAGTGGTAAGAGGGAGAAGGTTGTGAAGTGAAGCTGGAGTGAATAGTATGGGGCTTTAGTACCCACACACCTGCCATCTGATGACGCGTGGATGTCAGGCAGAAGATTGGAGAGATGGAAGAAATAAAAGGACAACCCTCCACTCCTCCACCAGCCTTCCTTCTTCACAGCATCCCACTCTTCTCAAACCTGCCTCTCATTCCCCCTGCCCTAGCCTAGCTCTTCCTCTCATCCCTCCATCTGTATCATCCTCCACAGTCCTTCCTCTCCTTCTCCTACCCAAGCTTTCTTCTCCCTACGCAACCCTCCGTCTTCTCCTTCAACCCTCTTCCTCCCTCTCCTTCCTTTACCTTCTCCCTCCCTCTCCTTACCTTTCCTCTTCCTCTCCTTCCATTACCTTCCCCTTCCCTTACCTTCCCCCTCCCTCACCCTTTCCAACCCACCTTCACCCTCATCAGCCTTCCTTCATTCTCCCTGCCCACCCCCTCTCTCCTACCCCCTCTTTCCCTCTCCTTTCCGCCCCCCACCCTCACTCCCCTCCCTCCACCCCCTCACGCACCCTTCCACCATGATTGCCCCAAAACGAACGAATACCAATTGCTGTGTAAGAATTTTGACTGTGTGTGTGTGTGTGTGTGTGTGTGTCAGAGAGAGAGAGAGAGAGAGAGAGCGAGAGAGAGCACTAACTTGCCTGTGTGACTTCCTAATGCAGACCTCAACCCTTATTTGTTTTGCCAGCCTAAGTTTCCTTCCAGTTGGGGAGAGAGGGTAGGAGTTGGGTGGAGGGGTGGAGGAAAGAGAGAGGGAGGGGATGGGGGGGGGAAGAAGAGAGAAGACGGGTGATGCAAGTTGTGGGGAGGGAAAAGAGAGAGAGAAATGAGAAAGAACGGGAGAAAAATGGGAAGGATAAAGGGAAGTAGGAGTGTAATGGAACTGGAGTGGTAAGAGGAGGAGGAGGAGGAATTGGGGAGGGAGAGAGGGAGGGAGGAGGCTGGTGAGGGAAGGGGGAGGTTGTGGAGAAGGGGAGGAGGTTGGAGACTGAGGAGAGAGGGAGGAGGTTGAGGGGATAGAAGCGAGGGCAACAGATATAACAGTATCTCTCAATACGTACTGTGCATGGGAGTTTTGTGTGTGTGTGTGTGTGTGTGTGTGTGTGTGTGTGCTTGAGGGAGTTTACTGGTCTGTCAGAGCTCTTACGAATGCAGTGTATGTGGTGTGAAGATATACACAGTGTTTGGCAGTGTTTGATTTTGTGTTTGTTTTATTTTGCCGATTTGTGTTTGAAGGAGTTTGTGTGTTTTCCAAATGACGTGGGTGTGTGGTGAAAGCAGGGAGGGAGGGAGGGAGGGCGCCATGAAGGAAAGCAGAAAAGTTTATGCAGTTATATATTATCTTACTGTATGACGCCTCCCACGCTATGCATTAACGATTGTGACTTACATATATACATACATAAATCCATCCATTCATACATACATACAAATACATCCATACAGCCATACATACGTACACACATAGGTCATGGTAGTGAAGGGGTTAAGGCAGCAGAACATCCCCGACTGGCCTCGGAAATCAGGCAAGGCAGCTGGCAATTTAATGGTGCAGAATTCTTTGCCATTTGTGTTTCGCTTCGTTAAGGTTTATCGCAAAGTTAGAGGATGGAGAGAAAGGGGATGGAAGAATGATGCTACTTGTTTTTTGTTGTTTATATAAGTTTTGTATCATCATCATCATCATCATCATTGTCATCATCATCATCATTGTCATCATCATCATCATAATTAACATCAGTAATATCATCATCATTACTACTTTCCTCACTCTTCTCTCTCATTTTCCTCGTCTGTTCCACCCCTTTTCCTGCTCCTCCTCCGCTTTCTCATTTTTTCTTCCTCCTCCTTCTCCCTACCCCCACCCCCCATCCACAAGTTTGAGGGTTGGAGCAAAAGTGTCAGAGAGAGAACTGCTCTGGGAGATTAAGTAAAAAATGGCGGGGGAAAAAAGTAAAGGAGGAGGAGGAGGAGGAGAGATGGGATGATTATGAGGAGGAGGAGGAGAGATGGGATGATTATGAGGAGGAGGTGGGGGAATACAGGATAATTGGGGCGGCGATGATGGTGATGATGATGATGATGATAATGTAGAGGAATAAGAAGACAAGGTGATAATGATGATGGTGATGATGATGGTGATGAGGTAGAGAAACAGGATGACAAGGTGAGAATGATGATGATGATGATGATGATGACTGTTTACAAAAAATGACTGGTAATAATGGTGACGCTAGTAATAATAATAATAATAATAATGATAATAATAATATAAGTAAACAGAAAGAAAGAAATAAAAAACAGAAATAATAATAATAATAATAATAACAATAAACAGTAAGAAAGAAAAAACAATGAAACAGGAAATAAAGAAAACTGCTAAATTAGTAAATATAAAAGAACAAAGCCACGATAGACGAAAGATAAAATTCACTAATAAATCAGAGAAATAAGACACAAAAATAGGCCGAAGATAATAATAATAATAATAATAGAAGAGATAAACAACGAATAAAATAGCAAAAAAGATGAAGATATAAGATAAACATCCACAATAATAACAGCATCAACCTACACACTTCAATTTTGTCACCGTATTTTCAGGGCAAACAATTTTTTTCTTTTTTGACCATTTTTTTTCTGTTTAATGTTGGTCTCTTACCTGCTGCTGAAGAGTGAAGCTGGCTGACCTCGAAAAGTTTGTATGACCGCGATTATGAGGTGGAGAGAGAGAGAGAGAGAGAGAGAGAGAGAGAGAGAGAGAGAGAGCAGGGCTTATCTGGTGGCCGACTGACTGGAAGACAAAACAAGAGTGGGGGTTTTAAGAGCAGTTTCGTGAAGGACTCTCAAAGATAAGAGCAGAATGGGGGACTAAATCAGAGAGAGAGAGAGAGAGAGAGAGAGAGATTAAGCAGAGTTCAGTGTTAACCTCCCAGCCTACAGATGGGGTGAAAGGAGAGAGAAAGGGAGAGTCTTGAAGGGGGAAAAAACGACAAAGAAAGTGAGGAGAGCGTAAGAGAAATATATACTCTCTCAGGGAAAAGAAAAAGAAAGATAGCGCCATAAGGATCTGGGTTAGAGACGGAGAATGGGGTCAGGTGGGTGAGAGAGAGAGAGAGAGAGAGAGAGAGAGAGAGAGAGAGAGAGAGAGATTATGAGTGGAGTCTGGAGTTTCTTTGTAAGCACCAGAAGGCTTAACTTTCCTCGCCCATGTTTTTAATCTTTTTTTTCTCTTTAAACACATATTTCTTTATCATCTTTAGTACGATCGAATCTTAAAATGTTTCTTGATGCCTTCAGACGATTTTATTAATTTCTGAAGAAAGTGCTTGAAGTGAATGGGTTGTCTATAGTCTTCATTTACTTATTCACAGTCATTAGTCCATCTTAAGCTGAGTAAAATCGTCCTCAGCCTCCCTCACCATCTTCCTTCTTTCCTTACCGTACTCCCACCCTCTCCAGCATCCTCTCACCTCTTCCTGTACCCATTCATCATCTTCCCTCTTTCTCTGCCTCTGGTCTTCCCTTCCTTTCTTAGCTTATTCATTTTCTCACATTTTTCCCCCCCCTTTCCCTCACCTTCACCCATCCTTTCCTCACTTTTTCCCTCTTCAAATCCTCACATACCTCCTGCCACCCTTCCCCAGTCCCTCCTCAACCAATCCAGTTTTTCCCCACACCTAACCCTCTCTCACTAACCCTTAATCCACCTTCTCCCATCCCTATCCACATCCACCTTCCTTCTCTTCCCCTTCTCGCCCCACTCCCCATCACCCAATCACCCCTTCCCTTACCCTTCTCCTTCACCTTCCACCTTTCCATCCAACCATTACTTCTCTTCCACTACCTTCCCACGCCACTTCCTCTGTCCTCCCCACCCACTCCAACGTTTCCTCATCCCCTCCCGTCTACCCCTCCACTCTCATCTAACCCCCTTCCCTCCACCCCAGTCTCATCTCACCCCCCTTCCCCACCCTACGTATCATGCCACCCACACACTGCATTAAAACGTGGCCCCGGACCTACACAAATTATGGCAATAGGTGTATATGCATGGTCACAGGGGAGGAATATATGTAATGTGTGGTGGTGGTTGTGTTGTTAATGGCACTATCATGTACAGCATCCACCTAATAGTAGTAGCCGTAGCATTGCACATAATTTATGCATAATTGTATGTTTGGGAAAGGGATTATACGTCTCCTGAACTTTCTGTTTTTGTATTGGGCTTTATTGCTTTATTGGGGGTTTCATATTTTGTGCGTCTGACTGTCTGTGTGTCTGTTCGTCTTTTCGGGCTGTGCGGAAGCTCCCTGACACCTCTCCCTTGCTGATTTATCTTTGGATACGGCAAGCTAATATCGTTCTGTACGTTATTTATGCAGCATATGGTGATATTAGTGACTGAAGTAACAGAAAAGAACGGCAAGGTGTAATAAGCAGAATGTGTGTGTGTGTGTGTGTGTGTGTGTGTGTGTGTGTGTGTGTGTGTGTGTGTGTGTGTGTGTGTGTGTGTGTGTGTGTGTGTGTGTGTGTGTGTGTGTGTGTGAGAGAGAGAGAGAGAGAGAGAGAATATACAACACACCCATATATTTCCCGATGAGAGACTAATATACATCACACCACACCACACACATCGCCACCAGATGCACTAAAGGGATTACCATTGATTCTCTCTCTCTCTCTCTCTCTCTCTCTCTCTCTGATAATACCTCCGCCTTTCCAAGAACTCCTTTTTTTTTTTTTTTAATCCAGTCTTCATGGATTTAATTAAGGTTGAAAAATAAATGTTTTGTGATGGTTCTGATAATGAAATGAAAGAGCCTTTGTTTTGCCCCATTTAATCTTCTATTGAGGGAAGCCATTGTGAATACGTTGATATTAGTGGTGGTGAGAGGTATTGGTGGTGACGATAGGTGGTGGTGATGTGGTGGTGACAGATATTGGTGGTGGTGATGTGGTGGTGATATATAATGAATTATAGAGGTGATAGATATGATTGTGGTGATAGATATGAATGGTGATTGTGGTAGGTATGAAAGGCAGTGATAGTGGTAGATATAAATATTCTCCCCAAAAAACATAAAATTAACAGAATTAAGTGCTATACAACACTGACGTTTTTTATCCTTGCTGCTTCTGGACGATTTTATTCAGCTTAGAAGCGACTTTTAAAGCTAGACGGGTTAGATACACCTGTAATTAACTTCTTCAATAGTAGAGATACCTCCTAGGTTAAATCAAATCGTCTGGTGGCAGTCTAATTAACCCCCTCATCTTAATGTGGTCTCAACCTTAGTAAAATCGTCTGACACCAGCAAGAACAACAGTCAGTAAGTAGCGTCCTTGGGTGGAAGGGTCATTGAAGACCTGTTTCTAATCCCTCCATCCCAAGGTGATTTTCCAAAGCTGAGTAAAATCGTCTAAAGTGACTAATGAAATAACACATCCTGAGGCTGAAGGGGTAATATAAATGACGAATCGTAGTAAAAGAATTTAAAAAAAAAAATCCTAATATTACATGTCAGTAGGTGAATCGTGCGTCCAAAATTAACTGATATGATAATTTATGTCACATAATTATAATTACACGAGCAGAGTATTACCAATCCATTAACATTTCACCTGTGATGCATGACACTGCCAATCAGGTACAGGCACACTGAGGTAATTAATCAGGTGCATAATATTAACACTACATGGTGATGATGTGCGGGAGTTGCCAGGGGTTTACAGACACACATTTTTCAGCGCCATCTGTGTGTTAGGGTTGGAACTACACTCTTGTATTCTGGTACCTGGGCTGTTTTAAGGGACACTAAAGTAATTAATCAGGTGCATATATTAACACTACATGTTGATGATGTGAGGGAGTTGTCGGAGGTTGGCAGACACGTACTTCAGCGCCATCTGTGTATGAGGTTCGGAACTACACCTTTGTATTGTGGTAGTTTGGCTGTTTCGAGGGACACTACAGTAAATAATAATGTGCGTATTATAACCCTACATATTGATTTATTTCGTTTTAGGAAATATCTCCGGCAGTGAAGGAGCAAAAACTGTATTTATCCAACCCTATAAGTTCGTAAATGCTCTGCTAAGCTGAATAATATCGTCTAGAGATAGCAACACTGAAATGTAAAATACGTCAAGGATGTGCCGAGGTTGAGTGAGATCGTATGGGAGTAACGAAAGAAAATGCAGCCAACCACCGTACTGAAAGGAGAAACTGATGCCATGGATGGATGGAACGGTAGACAAGTAGATAGATAGATAGATAGAGATACATAAGTTTGATTGATTTAAATGTTTCGTTCACTGATTGATGGATGGATGGATGGATAGATAGGCAGATAAATGGACAGGTAGACAGATAGATACAGGCAAATAGGTAACCCAAGTATATAATTAGGTAGGCGGACAGGTAGACATTTGTGATGTACAGAATTCATGAATGTAATTTGCCTCACAAAAATAACAAGCCTGGGGACAGCACTGTAATGCCTAACTAATTGTATTCACAGTTATTAATATTAAC
>NC_137011.1:42500-82863 GCF_032717465.1 Coenobita brevimanus | reverse complement strand
TTTCAGTCATTCTGCCATATTTTGACAGCAAAACATAATTAGGATTATCCATAAAAATTTTCAACGCCAAGAAAACCATGAAAACTAAAAACACCTTACCTAAACATTACTGTATGTACAGTACCCCTCCTATTTTTGGCACTGTTTTCAGGTAATTCTGTAATATTGTGACAGCAAAACGTAGATGGGATTATCCTAAATAAATTTTAACACCAAGGAAACTATAAAAGAAACCTACAAGTTACCCGCCGAAAAACATTCAGTTGGGGTACTTACCACCCAGTGCACCACAGACAGGCTTCTTAACTCACACACCTCCAGCAGATGTAGAAGTTGTCCCATGTGGTTTAAAGTGGCAAACATTTGCACCAAGCAAATGTCCCATAACTCCTCCTCCTCCTCCTGAAACCTGCTGGAGCTTGGCAATGAGTGGTGACATACAATGTGGTGATGGTGGCCTATCCACCTCCAGGAGAGCTCCGAAGACAGCCGCAAACTTACGTCCAACGGAGACTCAGCGGCTGTAGTAGTAGTAGTTGTTTCCCTAGGCAGTCTGGCCAAACAGCCCCGAGGTCAACGGCTGTTGACATGCTCGGTTGCAGGTCCGATGGTGAAGGCAGGAAACAGGTGGTGATGGTGGTGAAGAATGGAAGCTGGCACTCGTGGGGGTCGCTGGCTTGAAGAAGGAGTTGATCCTGGTCTGACGCACACGACTCAATGATTCTGCTAGAGGATGACGAGAGTGTCCCAGACTCCCCGCAGCTCTATTGCCCAGGCGGAGCAGCACCAACTCCCCTGTCAAGGTACAGGTGCTCGGCATACTCCAGCACCCCTCCAGGTAACCACGGAGGACACTGAGACAAGGGATTGGAAGGAGTTACGTGAGCTGTGGGTCAGGGTCCTCATCCTTGTCCTTGTCAGTCCTGCTGTCCTCTTCCATGCCCGCAGAGGCAGCAGCGGTGATCTCCTCATCCCCTTGGCAAAATTATGTATGTTATCCTAACCTAACCTAACCTATCCAATTAGGGATGCCTGGCTAAGGTGGCTGACTGTGGTACTGAAATGAATAACCATACCGAATGGAAGTGTACTGTACAGTATTATCATATGCATTTGTACAGAGATTTCAGTTCTGTTATTGTAATCATATTGTGGGAAGGAATCTGTGTGTGTGTGTGTGTGTGTGTGTGTGTGTGTGTGTGTGTGTGTGTGATGTCTTCCGGTGGCCATGCAACATTCGACGTTTGGTAGAGAGGCCAACGGTCGCTGTCACCGAACATAAACTTGTGGTTTGTGGTCTGTGTTCGATGGTGGTGGTGGTTGGGCAAGACTTAGTCTGGGGGCCACAGAACATCTGACCTTTGATTGAGAAGTTGACGGCCGCTGTCAATGAACATGTACTTGTGGCTTGCGGCCTGTGTTACAATCTCAGCGGAAGTTAGGAAAGACTTAGCCCAGTGGCCGAGCGATACTGGACATTTGGTGTGGATGCGTATGAACGTTTTGACACTGCTTGCAGGTTACAGTCATATTACTAGGGTGCTGGAGGTTCGTTGGGAGTGATCGGACAAGCAAGGACCTTTGACCATTCAGTACAGGGGTGGATGGACATTTAGCTCTGGTTGTGGGTTACAGACTACTTGCCGCTCATGGCTTGAGCCCAGCGGCCATAATACCAAATGTTTGCCATGTCGGCTGGCAGGCCGAAGTTCTCGGGCACTTTTACGTCCAGATAATAGCAAGTAAATTCAGATAATGGTTTCATAGAGCCAAGGTCCAGCATCCATACACCTGTATTGAACATGTCTGGATACTGAGCATCTGGATAATTGAGGGGCTACTGTATTGCAGTTCTATACCAAACAAATGTGGCAATTCCATCAATGTTATAACAAACTCATGATCTCAAGGTAAGTATTTAGGTACATAAGCAACACAGGTAGTTAACTGTTCCATTGTGACTGCAAGAGGTAATTGGAAAAATGACAAAGGTTACCTACTTCAATGTATTTAAGGAAGTGGCCAGGCTGCTCGCAGCAATGTTAATGGACAATCACTCTCACTGGCCATGTTGTTTACCATCACTCTTGTTGGACATGTCAGGATAACCCATGTCAAAGCAATGGAAACTTAATGATTTAACCAAACCTAATCCAACCTAACCTCACTTACATTTGACAGGCAACTCTTTAAATTTAAAAATGCCCATTTGGAACATCAAATATGGCAGGCTACTGGCAGATGTCGACAGAATATTTACGCATTCTAAACCCTCATTTATAGCTGAAGTGCCCACCCCCATGGGAAGCCCAGGGAGGGGTGTCACAACACCCACCCCAGGAGGGACCCACGGCCCAATACCCACCCCAGGAGAAGACCATGGGGAGGCTCATAGGGAGAGCGCAATGCCCAGGTGAGACAGGCCTAGGTTCCCCATGACCCTGCTCCCCTCTTCACCTCAACACGGCCACCAGCAGGAATGCCGTCCCGGCAGACTACACTGCAGCCGGGCCAGCCCTCGCCAGGATTGGGGTAGGACTTGTTCTAGTACAGTCCCAAGCAGCACTGCAGTGACGGCCACTGTAAGCACCAGGAAGGAAAAGATGGCCACCGTCTGCTCTTCGTCTGTTGCCCCCTGCAGCATCATGATGATGGCCACTGTACACACAGTGAAGGAAGTGACCGCCACCGTCCACACTTCAGATGCAGCCGCTCCTGGGAGCAGCACCACAGCGACGGCCACTGTACGCACCGAGAAGGAAATGACGGCCACCATCTGCACTTCGGCTGACAACCCAGAGAAAGGCAGAACTGCAGTGAAGGTCACTGTACGCACCGGGAAGGAAGGGACAGCCACTGTATGCCCTTTGTCCACTGCCCCTGTGACTACCCCCTTGGAGGAAGTCCCTGGCTCGGCCCACCACACATCCAGAGGCCGAGCAGGACGCCTTCCTCTTTCTCCCCACATGTGCAGCTCCCCAGAGGTGCAGCTGGAGGAACTGTGGCGAGGACCCATCATGAGCCGGGGGATCTGTGCCCTGCAGCCAGCACCTGGGTGATGCCCTCAGCTGATGGACTCCACGAGGAAGGACGCTACAGGCAGCTCCTGACAGCGGCTCGACCCAGTGGAGACCACAGCCCCCAGACGCCCAGAGGCACCCCTGGGACTCCGGGGCATGACCTCCCCAGCCCCATTAGCAGGCAGTCCTCCTCCAGGAGCAGGCGGAGGCAAGCACGCCTGCTTGCCCTATCCGGCCCAGTCCAGAGGGCTGCCTTCCCCATCGAGGCCCCACTAGGGAAGGGCCTCCCTCCACACCAACCAGCAGCCCAGTCCGGATGACACTGCCCCCAACAGCAGTCCCGTGCCTCCTGCAGGAAGGCACACCTGACGAGCTACCTCCATCACCCGGGCACCACCAGTAAGCAGCCCAGACCCACAGCAGCCTGGGCCAGAGTCAACTAGCCTAATTGTGTTCCTCTTAACTGGTCTGTGTATATTATTAATATTGCACTGTACTGATTGTAACTAAGGTAATGTACATGTAGGGTTGTTCAGCCGAGTTTTTATGCCCTGTTCCTCTTGTTGTGTATTTTAGTTCCAGTCTCAAAAGAGAACCCCAGCTCAGTAGTTAGTGTTCTAAGGATGAGAGGTCGACCCAAGAACACCTAGCATAACAATAGCTTTCAGAGGTAAGATTATAAAAATCCATAGTAGGTTTGGTAATCCAGGAGTAATAACAAAAAACCTGTGAAAGACTCATTTCAATCGAAAATATGGAAAGGCCGCGCCCATTTGGTAAAGAATTATACTGTATTACTATTACACAAATCAATCTCCCCTCCCCCCCCCAAAAAAAAAGTGTGCAATGGTATATGGCTTTCTTATAAAAAAATGAAAAAAATCAATAAATGCACATCCTTATTTCTGGTTACTGCAGAAATTCATGCGAATATAATCTCAACAATAAACAGAAATGTCAACATAACTGTAGGTAACTTATGCCTCAAAGTCTTGTCACCCATAACTTAGCTTTATACTTCCATTACAGCATTACCTCTCTAGTTTATGTATATTTTATCATTATGAGCTTAACAAAATGCTAAATAAAAGGCCATCACCTGTATGAAAATGCTTGCTATCTAAGCCTTTACCTGTATAGTCGCGGCGCACGACTCTGAGTTTGTCATTATCGTACCCAGGCAACTTACTTATCAAAAGTGTGTTCGATTTCGTATGATATTTTACACGAATCATATTATTCACGAATATATTATACATATTTTTATACACGAACATATACACGAATCACATACGTCTCATATACACGAAATTGGACGCACTGTTGAGGGGTAGGTTGCCAGGACACGATAATAACAACCTCAGAGTCGCGCGCCGCAACATATTTTTATATTACGTTGACAAAGTGAAGCCCTTTAACCGAGTGCTGATAATGGGTGAATACTAATACTGAGCAGGGCTTCTTCCATGTCATCAACATCTACGGCGATTTAGGCAGTAGATTATACAATATATTAAAAGCCACTTACCTCCAATGCACCATTTTGAAACGAATTGAGCAGACACTCTTCATCAACCTTTCCGCCATCTTTAAATGCCGATGGAGCAAGAGGGTATTTAAATACTTACTTCGTCCCCGTCACCTATAAACCATTTTAATAATAATGCCCCAGGTTACGCCGTTTGATTGAAATTTCAACCTTGTCAATACGAATTATTTTAATCTTCTGGATAACATTATCACAATTATGGAGACGAATTGTTCCAATACCGATCTATCCAAAACAGTGGTGATAATATCATGCAGACTTCTTAAAACATAACCAAACTTAATAGCACATAAACTATTTATTCAGTTTTCTTTGTATGTTACTGTTCTTTTACTTATTCAGCGTAATAAACAGATGACAATTCTATTTAATATGAAGGTAAAATTAAACCCCCCCTCTCTCTCTCTCTCTCTCTCTCTCTCTCGAAATTTTATCTAATGGTACTAAATCCAACACATGCACTTAAAACCCTGATGTCCGATGTATCGTACTTTTTACTGTATATTAATATTATTTTCTCCAGACGATTCAGTTCATTTTTTGGGGGGGTGGGGGTGGGAACTAGGGCATTATCAGAATCTGAATATTATCTGCGGTTGCATGGAATCAGGGAGCCTTAGCTATGAACTAGCAATGGGTGTCTTTGGTTACTAGTTAAATGAAGTTTCCAGTCTGGCTGCGCCTGGCCATCAATTGAGCTGAAAGGGGTTAGGGATCTTTTGTAAGTTACTGTAGTAGTAGTAGTAGTAGTAGTAGTGGTAGTATTTGTAGATCCAAGTTCATCTGAAGTTTGAACCTCGTGTACTGCAGGTTTAAGTTACCCTTCTCCTGCAGTCCACCATCATCCTTTTGGGGGATAGGGAAGTAGTCTATGGACGTTTGTACTGCCAGACAGGTGAGCTGCCCAGTTATATTGGTGCCACCACATGAAGGCCTCCCTCTCCAGCATGGGTACTTGGAATAACGACTAATAGTGTAAGGGGAAGGGTTAGAGCTTTCATCAACTCAATTACAACAAATGGGGTGATGTAGGGGAAGCCTTCATCTAGTGGCACCGATATAACCAGGTCGCTCAACTGCCAGGCTATACAAACATCCCTCATCTACTTCCCTGTCCCGTGGAATGAGAATGGTTAGCTGCAGAAAATCAACTTCAGCCTGCTGTCAACCGGGTTCACGTTTCAGATGTACACATTACCAGTGGCTACAACAACTACGTCTACTACCAACGTCCCTCAGCTGCTTCCCCAATCTGCATAAAATCATCTTCAGTTCTTTCACGTTAACTTGTGGTAGGTGAGTGTAACCATCATCCATTCAATTAATGTAGCGATTCTACAATGAGTGACAAGCCTAATGATTTCTTGTAACCCGGGAAAACATTCACAACACTGGGTGAAAACCATGTACAGGGTAACCAAATAAAGGGGTGATACGGAACCTACTATGGTGCCACTCTTAACTGAGTGGAGAGACTTAGATGCTGCATCCATCCAGGATCCAAGCTTGCGCACTCTGTCTTCCGCAAGAGAACGTCAGTTTACTGCACGAGGCAGCTTTGCAGGGATTGTTGCTTGCCTGCGATTGACGAATCTACTTAATCAGACAAACCGGGGGTGATCTACAATAACAACAACATCAACAACAAGTACTACTATTACCACAACTACTACTACTACTAGTAGTTGTAGTACTACTACTACTACTACGTTAACTTGGCCAATATTTTCGTCTCTTTGTAGCATATTTTATGTAGCTCCAGAAAAAAAAAAAAAAGTTTAACAGCCTTCCCTAGCCCTCCTCGTGACTAGCATCATATTCTAGTGTTAATCTATCGTTACAACTCATCATTCAAGATGGAGAAATGTCAGTTCTGGGCCAAGTTAGGGTAAAAAGAGTGTAGAAGTAGCTAAAATAAAGGACTTATGAATTAGAACGTAAAGGACATTATTTCCATCTCTTGGACAACGGCAGAACAGTCTTATTTATACAACTCTTATCTTATTTATTTCAAAAGTGTCTTCAAAAATAAATATAACCGTCTAGGGGTTATTAATTACTGTCATGCTTCGAACTTTTGATGTCGAAATTACCATGATTTTACCGGTTGCTTATATTCAAGAGCTTTCTGATGTGCACTCGTTGACTTCAGTAGCGTTGTTTTTAATTTAGATTTTTATAGACTCATTTATTTTGAATTAGCACGGGGAAAATCACAATTAAAACAAAATATGCATCCTGAACTAGAGAGAGAGAGTTAATCTAAAAATGAACGCTGGTACTCGAAAGGTAGAAAAAGCAGAGAGGAATCAAACTATCTGTATTTTTAACTTATTTCTCAGTGGAAGGTTGCGTTTCTTTTTTCCCATTATATTTAGTACTCACAGGGAGAATTAGAATTATGAAAAAAAAAAAATGCATCCACAGGCAGAAGGGGATTATTTTAAAAACGCCTCCTTGCACTCGAAAGGAAGAGAAGCACAGAGGCATAAAAATTTCCCGTATGCCTCTCTCCCATCCATTCAGCTTCCGTCCCTTGCCTAGCCTTCGTGCCTATCGTGTCATTATCTGTCTATTTTACCCGGGGAACTGATGGCCGCTGACGTTATCTGGGTGTGTGTGAATGGCCAAGGGTGAAGAGTTTTAGAGAGAGAGAGAGAGAGAGAGAGAGAGAGAGACACACACACACACACACACACACACACACACACAGATACACAGAGACATACATACATACATATATATACTGTATTCATAAATACACATATAGATATACATACATACATACATACAGACAGACAGACAGACAGACAGACAGACAGACAGACAGACAGACACAGGTCAAAGATATGCATAGACAAACAGACTGACAGACCGAGACAGACAGGCAGATAGACAGACAGATTGACAGACAGAGTTAGACAGTGATAAAGAAATGTGTGTGTGTGTGTGTGTGTGTGTGTGTGTGTGTGTGTGTGTGACGGTAAGTATATATGTGTGCATGTGCGTGAGAGGAGCTGAGAGTGTAAGGGATGAAAAAGGAATATCCGACTCGTGAAAAACAGAAGGGATATGTGAGAGGAGTGTAAAGAGAGTGTGCTGGAAGTGAGAGAGTGAGTGATTGCGTGTGAGTGAGTGAGTGAGTGTATTGGAAGTGACAGGGATGATGGAGAAATACCTAAAGAAATGGAGAGAGAGAGAGAGAGAGAGAGAGAGAGAAGGGGGTAGTAAGGGATAGGATTATCATACAGTACTATAGACTTAAAGACTTGCAGAAATCGTCCTTTTTAAGAGGAGAGAGAGAGAGAGAGAGAGAGAGAGAGAGAGAGAGTATAATCCTAAGGGGAAAGTCGTGTCTGCGTTTCATTAAAATAAAATAAAAAAATGATTAAGGTGAAAGGTCAAGGTAAGAGATATATAAACTAACGAGACAATACTTTTACCGGCTGGAATGAAGCAGTTATTATATATTTTCAGCTCCGGGAGTGGGGAGAGGAAGACCGAGAATGAGACAGGAATAAAAAATTCATTCAGGTGACATAGTATACACATTATTTTATTCTTAGTATTCCCAGACGTTTATATTACCTTTGGATACCTTTAGAAATTGGAGAGGCTAAATCTAGTCTTCATCAGCCTCTTCACTATACGAATTTTACTTTAACTTGGTCTAAAATTGCCTTCCCTCTACCTTTAACGCTATGCTGTAGGATTAGAAGAACTAGAATCAGTAATTATAGCTCGGAAGTGGTTGAGAATGAACCCCATGTAGATATTGTGGTTTTTACTTATATTCTTCCCTGAAAAGACTTCCTGAACTGACCCCCACATAAATAAATGAATAAATAAATAAATAAATCGCGAGACACCCTCTGTGAAAAGTGAGCACATTTCCGAGGTTAAGCACTTGACTACGTACGTCCTTTTCTGCTTGTTTCTTTTTTTCTTTTGTTTTTTAAATATTTCCAAACGATTTTTTTTTTTCTGTTTGGCGACATATTCTCGAAGCGAAGGGGTTAGATATAGGTTTCATCAACCCCTTCACTAACAGAAATCCTTTCAAGATGAATAATGATTGTCAAAAAGCAGCAAAAATAGAATGAAATAAAAAGTTATAAAACGAAGAGCAAAACAACAACAGCAATAATAATGATAATAGTAACAATAACAAAAACAACAACAACAACAATAATAATAACAATATTCATAATAAATACTAGTAATAATAATAATAATAATAATAATAATAATAATAATCGTATCGCATGGGCTAAATAAAATCCATGAAACAATTATTGTTTTTGTCATGCCAGCTCGCGTCCCCTTCAGCTGTATTTAATTAGCCATGTAATAATGCGCATGAAATCATTTTTGTGCGATTGTGCTGTATACTTGACTGAAAGGCCTTTTCTCTGTAACTGTCTTAGTCTCTGAAGGGGCAGTTTTTATGGTATTGTGTTCAAGGGCTGCGTGTGTGTGTGTCTGTGTGTGTGTGTGTGTCTCTCTCTCTCTCTCTCTCTCTCTCTCTCTCTCTCTCTCTCTCTCTCATGCAGACAGGATAAAAGGTATTGTTCAGACCTGCATTACGAGACTTTTTATTCTCACTAAATGGAGCATGGATGGCACTTTTTAAATTTTAATTTACACCTATATTTTTTAATAACTAAATATTTACAAACTAATTGTTAATTCCTCCACTTCTTACTAACATATGAATAAACAGTGATGGAAAAGTCACTCGGTTACATCGATGCCAGCACATGAAGATGTTGCCCTCCAGCATTCTTATCAAAATGTAAAAAAAATAATAATAATCATCATATTAATAATAATAATAGGCCTACATCACAGATTTGCGGTAGCTGTAAAACCCCAGCTCCACCTTCCGTCCAGCTATGCTAGGATTAGGTGGTGTTAGAAATCTTTCCTCATGAGAATAATTATATCAAGTTGCCTTCTTTTGTTGTATATGTTTAGTGAAGTCGGACACCTTCAGTGGTAACACTCATATAACCAGGCTCCTCCATTGCCTGGTTATGCAAACATCTCTCAGTTTCCTCCGGATCCTCTGACAGGACGAAGGTGGACTCCAGGTGGAAGGCACCTTTAGCCTGGAGCCCACCGAGTTAACGTTCAGGTGAGCCTGGGGCAACAGCAACAACAATAACATCAACAACAAAACAACAACAGCAACATTCAATGGATTTTGTTTCCCCTTCATCAGCCAACAACATAACTCACTTCCGCCAAGAATGAACAAACTTGATGACGTTATGATAAATATACACATTTTTTATTTTTTCACAAAAGCTTCACAGTCGTTTCAGATTACAGTTTTCATGAACTATTTTTGAGTAACTATGCGCATTGACAGTAAAAATGTATTATCATATGCTTTCAGATAAAACATAAAAATATACCGTATATTGCTAGAAGTGACTATGATACATGCAGTTTTGTCTGTGGCACTGTACTTGTGACGTAATTATACAGTTTGTTTATTACCCGACGGTGCATTGTGAGGGATGGACTCAGTTGGAGAACCTGTTTAGACATTCCCGCCCTCCTCAGCAGTGAAATTCTTCCCATATATTGCTCTTTCCAGTCCCACGTGTTGCGGGACGGACTTAATCTGCGTTGTGAAGAGGGGCGGTATTTTATTCATTTTGCAATCATGCAATCATATGACGCAAAACACCAGACTTTATCAAGCAGGGAAAGGGTAATGGAAAATATAAAATGCAGGAAAGACCAGTACTTCTGAGCCGTCCCCGTAACACAAAAATTGGGTTGCGTAATACATAGACTGCCCTTTATTTCCCACTAGATCTATCCACCTTTTTCTGTCTTCATCTCTTTATTTTTCCCTCCCAAAAACTTAAGATAATGCAGCCCCAGTAGCAGGAAGTTTAATTTCATCTCAGCATTTTCTTTTCATGTGTAAAGAATGATGATGATGATGATGATAATAATGATGATGTTAATAAATATGACGATGGTGGTGGTGGTGACGATAATAACGATGATGGTGGTGGTGGTAGTGATGGATGACGACGATGATGAAGATGATCCAATATATTATCATTATGCCGGGAATCGAACCCAGGACTCTCAGGTGAGAGCCAGGCAGCAATCCACTACGCTACGACCAGGTAAAAATTATCTCACATTGTCACAAAATCTTCATTCTGACTTGCCGCAAGTGCTTGGGATAGATTAAAAGTATCTAACTGCCTGAGTGCCTGGGGTTATATCATCCTCTTCATGCCCACAGAGGGAGCGGAGGGACAATGGTTACAAAATTGTGACAATGTGGGATAACTTTTGCTGGTCGTGGTGTAATGGATTATTGCCTGTGTCTCACCTGAGAGTCCTGGGTTCGATTCCTGGGGTAATGGTAATATATTGGATGATTTTTCCTGTATAATGTACAGGTTTCTCTCTTCACGATGAAGATGATGATGACAATGACAACGGTATTAAGCCTAGATCCAACCTGCAACCCCCCCCCCCCTCTCTCTCTCTCTCTCTCTCTCTCTCTCTTAGTCTGCTTAATTTGAGTGGGATCCAAAGCACATCTTGCTTGCGAAATGGTACCACTTTGCTATAACTGTGTAGCTATCAGATTATATATTAACGAGTTCTAAAATGCCAGTATTCACAAAATAACCCATTACCAACTTACCACTAATGGTCGTTTTCATGTCAAAATTACACCTCAGATACGCCAAAAAATCATGCATGGAGAGAGGTGTGTAACACCCGTAGACTACACTTTTCAGCTACTCCCTATTCTACCTATCAAACCCCATCCTTTTCACGGAAACTAATGGGTACCATTTCTAGAGAAAGTTCACATCTATTACCTGTTTCATTTTTCGCTAAATATCGCCTTTGGTTTCCTGTAAAATGCTGGAATAAAAAAAATTGACCAATTTTTACCCATTTCCCCGGCAAGATTTGGAGATGAACCCAAGCCCACGGAATAGAGCAGTAAAAAATAGGGTATACTGAGAAAACTGTCGCCAGTGCCGCTCAGTTTTGCTCTAAAAGGCACCGTTTCAGAGATAATCGCAGTTTTGTGTTTCTCAAGCATAATTTCCTCTGAAAACCGACACGCCAGCGATCATGGAGTGTGTGAGGAGTTGGATAAACGAGCAGTTGCGAGTGAAGTGTTTTCAGTTCAAATTTGGCTTGGAAAACACGAAACTGCAAATATCTCGAAAACGGTGCATTTTAGAGCAAAACTGAGCGGCAACGACGGCCGCATAACAAAATATACCCCTTTTTTTTCCTGCTCTATCCCTTGGGCTAGGTGTCATCACGAAATCTTCACAGGAAAATAGGTAAAATTGGGTTATTTTTTAAGATCTTGCATTTCACGAAAAACCAAAGCTAACACTTGGCCCATAATGAAACTGGTTATAGATCTAGGTCTTATCTCAAAATGGTATCCAATTGTTTTCCAGGAAATGCACGGGTTTGATAGGCAGAATAGGGAAAAGCTGAGATGTATGGTCTATGGGTGTTTCACAGCTCTTTCCATGCGTGACTTTTCATCCAATCTAGTGTGCAATATTGACATGAAAAAGACCATTAGACGAAAGTTGATACTATGCCTCTCTACCTGCCTATCTACCTATATCGCTGCCTATGTTAATCCACCTTTCATTCTAACTCATTTCAACCTTTAATGAGTTCTAAAAGGCCAGTATTCACAAAATAACCCATTACCAACTTAACACTAATGGTCGTTTTCACTAATGGTCGTTTTCATGACAAAATTACACCTCAGATACGCCGAAGAATCACGCATGGAGAGAGGTGTGAAACACCCGTAGACTACACTTTTCAGCTACACCCTATTCTACCTATCAATCCCCAGCCTTTTCAGGAAAACTAATGGATACCATTTTTAGAGAGAGCCCACATCTATTACCTGTTTCATTATCGCCTTTAGTTTCCTGTACAATGCTGGAATGAAAAAAAATGACCCATTTTTACCCATTTCCCTGGAAAGATTTGGAGATGAAACCTAGCCTACGGAATAGAGCAGTAAAAAATAGGGTATATTGAGAAAACAGACGCCAGTGCCGCTCAGTTTTGCTCTAAAAGGCAGCGTTTCAGAGATATTCGCAGTTTTGTGTTTCTCAAGCATAATTTCCTCTGAAAACCGACACACGCCAGCGATCATGGAGTGTGTGAGGAGTTGGATAAACGAACAGTTGCGTGTGAGGTGTTCTCAGAGCAAATTTGGCATGGAAAACACGAAACTGCGAGTATCTCGAAAACGGTGGATTTTAGAGAGAAAACTGAGCGGCAACGACAGCCGCTTAACCAACATACCCTTTTTTTTACTGCTCTATCCCTTGGGCTAGGTGCCATCACGAAATCTTCTCAGGAAAATAGGTAAAATTGGGTAATTTTTTAAAATATTGCATTTCAGGGAAAACCAAAAGCAACACTTGGCCCATAATGAAACTGGTTATAGATCTAGGTCTTATCTCAAAATGGTATCCAATTGTTTTCCAGGAAATGCACGGGTTTGATAGGTTGAATAGGGAAAAGCTGAGATGTATGGTCTACGAGTGTTTCACACCTCTTTCCATGCGTGATTTTTCATCCAATCTACGGTGTAGTTTTAGCATGAAAAAGACCATTAGACGTGAGTTGGTACTATGCCTCTCTACCTGACTATCTCCCTATATCCCTGCCTATGTTAATCCACCTTTCTTTCTAACTCATTTCAACCTTTAATGAGTTCTAAAAGACCAGTATTCACAAAATAACCCATTACCAACTTATAACTAGTGGACGTTTTCATGTCAAAATTACACCTCAGATTCGCCGAGAGAGGTGTGAAACACCCGTAGACTACACTTTTCAGCTACTCCCTATTCTACCTATCAAACCCCGGCCTTTTCCCGAAAACTAATGGATACCATTTTTAGAGAAAGCCCACATCTCTTTCAAGTTTCATTTCTGACTAAATATCGCCTTTGGTTTCCTGTAAAATGCTGGAATGAAAAAAACTGACCCATTTTTACCCATTTCCCTGGGAAGATTTGGAGATGAAACCTAGCCCACGGAATAGAGCAGTAAAAAATAGGGTATATTGTTAAACTGTCGCCAGTGCCGCTCAGTTTTGCTCTAAAAGGCACCGTTTCCGAGGTATTCGCAGTTTTGTGTTTCTCAGGCATAATTTCCTCTGAAAACCGACACGCCAGCGATCATGGAGTGTGTGAGGAGTTGGATAAGCGAACAGTTGCGTGTGAGGTGTTTTCAGTTCAAATTTGGCTTGGAAAACACGAAACTGCAAATATCTCGAAAACGGTGGATTTTAGAGCAAAACTGAGCGGCAACGACGGCCGTTTACCCAACATACCCTTTTTTTTTCCTTCTCTATCACTTTGGCTAGGTGTCATCACGAAATCTTCCCAAGAAACTAGGTAAAAATTGGGTCAGTTTTTAAAATTTTGCTTTTCACGAAAAAACAATGGCAACACTTGGCCCATAATGAAACTGGTTATAGATCTAGGTCTTATCTCAAAATGGTATCCAATTGTTTTCCAGGAAATGCACGGGTTTGATAGGTAGAATAGGGAAAAGCTGACATGTATGGTCTACGGGTGTTTCACATCTCTTTCCATGCGCGATTTTTCATCGAATCCAGTGTGTAATTTTGACATGAAAAAGACCATTAGACGTAAGTTGGTACTATGCCTTTCTACCTGCCTATCTATATCCCTGCCTATGTTAATCCACCGTCCTTTCTAACTCATTTCAACCTTTAATGAATTATAAAAGGCCAGTATTCACAAAATAACCCATTACCAACTTACCACTAATAGTCGTTTTTATGTCAAAATTACACCTCAGATACGCCGAAAAATCACGCATAGAGAGAGGTGTGAAACACCCGTAGACTACACTTTTCAGCTACTCCCTATTCTACCTATCAATCACCAGCCTTTTCTGGAAAAATATTGGATACCATTTTTAGAGAAAGCCCACATCTATTACCTGTTTCATTTTGGGCTATATATAACTTTTGGTTTTCTGTAAAATGCTGGAAAAAAAAAAAAATCTGACCCATTTTTACCCATTTCCCTGCGAAAATTTCGAGATGAAACCTAGCCCACGGAACAGAGCGGTAGAAAACAGGGTACATTGATAAAACGGTCGCTAATGCCATTCAGTTTTGGTCTAAAAGGCACCGTTTCCGAGATATTAGCAGTTTTGTGTTTTTCAAGTATAATTTCCTCTGAAAACCCACACACCCCAGCGTTCATGGATTGGGAGAGGAGTTGGATAAGCGAACTCTTGCGTGTGAAGTGTTTTCAGAGCAAATCTGGCTTGTAAAACACGAAACTGCAAATATCTCGAGAACGGTGCATCTTAGAGCAAAACTGAGTGGCAACGACTACCGCTTAATCAACATCCCCTTATTTTTACTGCTCTATCCTATGTGCTAGGTGTCATCACGAAATCTTCACAGGAAAGTAGGTGAAAGTGTGTCAGTTCTTAAAATCTTGCATTTGACGATACACCATAGGCGATATTTAGCCCAAAATGATACTTGCTATAGATCTTGATCTTATCTCAAAATGGTATCCAATAATTTTCCTGAAAATGTTGGGATTCCATAGGTGGAATAAGGAATAGCTGAGAAGGCAGTGTCCACAACTGTTTCACACCACTTTTTTTACGTGATTTTTCATCATATGTAGGGTGCAATTTTTGCATGAAAAGACCATTAGAGAAGTTGGTAACAGGTCATGTTGTGAAACAGGAATTTTAGAACTCATCAAAGTTTGAAACGTAATTACGTATAATGGTGGATGAAGGTAGGCAGGCAGGTAGGTAGGCTGCCAACCTCTTCCTTCTCCAGTGCCAACTCCATCCTCCTCCATTGCAATGTGTGTGTGTGTGTGTGTGTGTGTGTGTGTGTGTGTGTGTGTGTGTGTGTGTGTGTGTGTGTGTGTGTGTTTTAAGTAACGATCAACGGATGTTGTTTCCAAGCTGTTGTTTGTCAGCCCTATTCTACCGATCCCACTCCCATGTTGTACATAGTAAATGAGACCCGGTACATTCCAGGTTTTACCCTGCGACACATATCTCCTTTCTTTTCCTCTAAACTGCCTCTTCACCAATTAGAAATACTTACCTATTTACCTGCAAGGGGCATGTTTCTTTCACAAGATTTCCTATATCTGTTTTCTGGTTAAAATCCATGAAGAAATGTGGTCAGTTGGAAGAAAATGTCTGAAAAGAAGAGTGAAAGACCGGCAGACTATTTCCCCGTTTTTTCTTCCTATTATACTTATCTAACCCCATCATTTACAGGGAAACACTTGCACACCATTTTTAGATAACACCCAGATCTATGACTAGTTTCATTTTGGGCAAATATTTCGCTTATTTTTCTCTATAATGCCAGACTTAAAAAGGGGATCTATTTTTACCCATTTCTTTTTCAAGGTATCGCTATGAGACCTAGCTCACGGGACAGAGCAGTACAAAATTGGGCAAATTGGTTAAACGGTTGTCGCCGTCGCTCAGTTTTCCTCTAAACTGAAAAGCTTTTGAGATATTTGCACTTTTGTGTTTTCAATGCCAGGCTCGTCCTCCTGGGCCACAGATTTTAAGTCGTAGATGGCGCTTCCAGTAGCCTGCACTACAGCAGCAACCACTGCTTCCGACACTGGTAACCCACTCTTCCTCCTCTGCCAACCTCTTTCTCTACCAGTGTCATCCTCCTGCCCTACCAGTGCCAGCTTCCTCCTGTGCCACTGCCACTGCCAACCTCTTCCTGTGCCAGTGCCAGTGGCAACTTTTTCTCCAGTGCCAATTCCATCCTCCTCCATTGCTGTGTGTGTGTGTGTGTGTGTGTGTGTGTGTGTGTGTGTGTGTGTAAGAACGAACAACGGATGTTGTTTGCAAGCTGTTGTTTGTCAGCCCTATTTTACCTATCCCACCCTCAGGTTGTAGGTAATAAATGAGACCCCGACCTATTGCAGGTTTCACCCTGCGACACATATCTCCTTTCTTGTCCTCTAAAATGCCTCTTCGCCAGCTAGACCTTTTTACCTACAAAACTTCCTATTTCTGTTTTCTAGTTAAAATCCACGAAGAAACGAGCTCAGATGGAATAAACTGTCTGAAATGAGAAGTGAAACACCCATAGACTTTCTTTCTTTCTCTCTCTCTCTCTCTCTCTCTCTCTCTCTCTCTCTCTCTCTCCCTCTCTCTCTCTCTCTCCCCCCCCATTGCACCTATCGAACCGCAGCATTTACATGAAAACTCCTGGATACCATTTTTAGATAAAACCCAGATCTATTACCAGATTCATTTTCGACAAAATATCTCGTTTGGTTTTCTCTACAATGCCAGACTTAAAAAATGGATCGATTTTTACCTATCTCCTTTTGAAAGTATCGTGATGAGTCCTGGCTCACGGGATAGAGCAGTAAAAAATAGGCCACATCGGTTAATCAGATGTCGCCGTAACTCAGTTTTCCTCTAAAATGCACCGTTTTCGAGATATCTGCACTTTTCTGTTTTTCAATGCCAGGCTCGTCCTCCTGGGCCACAGATTTTAAGCCTGGTAGATGGCGCTTCCAGTAGCCTGAACTACAGCAGCAACCACTGCTTCCGACACTGGTAACCCATTCTCCCTCCTCTGCCAACCTCTTCCTCTATCAGTGTCATCCTTCTGCTCTACCAGTGCCAGCCTCCTCTTGTGCCAATGCCAGTGCCACCCTCTTCCTTTGCCAGTGCCTGTGTCAACTTCTTCCTTCTCCAGTGCCAACTCCATCGTCCTTCACTGTAGTGTGTGTGTGTGTGTGTGTGTGTGTGTGTGTGTGTGTGTGTGTGTGTGTGTGTGTGTGTGTGTTTGTGTAGTAAAGAACAATGGATGTATAGTTTGCAAGCTGTTGTTTGTCAGCCCTATTCTACCTATCCCACCCCACACATGTCTCCTTTCTTTTCCTCTAAAATGTCTCTGCACCAAATAGACCTGTTTACCTATTTACCTACAAACGGTATGCCTTTATCACAAGATTTTCTAGTTTGGTTTTCTAGTTAAAATCCACGAAGAAACGTGGTCAAATGGAAGAAAATATCTGACAAGAGGAATGAAACCCGAAGACTTTCGGCTTTTTTTCCCTCCCTATTATACCTATCGTACCAGAGCATTTACAGAAAAATCATGGATACTATTTTTTGATAAAACCCAGATCTATTACCAGTTTCTTTTTCAGCATAATTTGTCGTTTGGTTTTCTTTAAAATATCAGAGTTTAAAAACTGACACATTTTTACCCATTTTCCTGTGAAGGTATCGTGATGAGACCTAGCTCATGGGATACAGCAGAAAAAAAATACAGTATCTTGGTTACACCGCCGTTGCCGTTGCTCAGTTTTAATCTAAAATGCACCGTTTTCGAGATAATGCAAATTTTGCATTTTTCATGTTAGATTTGCTCTGAAAACACCTCACACGCAAGCAAGCGATCATGGACTGAGAAATGAAAGGGATAAGTGGAGATGGGCCATAGAGTTACATCCAAGATTTCCTGCCTCCTCTCCCTCCTTTAGTGCCAGCCTCTTCCTCCTCCAGTGCTAACCCTTTCTTCCTACAATGCCAGCCCCTTCTACCTCCAGTGCCGACCTCTTCTACCTACAGTGCTAACTCCTTCTGCCTACAGTGCTAACCCCTTCTTCTTACAGTGCCTACCCTCTCTTTCTACAGTGCCAACCTTTTCTGCCTACAGTGCCAACGCTTTCTTCCCGCAGTGTCAACTTCTTGCCTGTTTTCCAGCCTGTCTGCCAGTCTGCCTTCTGACTGGGGGGTGATTATGTTTTGTCTGCCGTCATCACATTCAGGCAAAGTGCTTCTGTCTGCCTTCCACTCTTTCTGCCTGACTGTCTGCCTCCTAACATAGGATAATATACTGAAGAATAGCAGTTGAACTTTTTACATTTTTATTCAGTTTATTTCATCCATTTGTCAGACGTCCCTTGATTTGAATCTCTACATATTATATAGATAGATAGATAAATAGATAGATAGAAGCAGGGAGTCAGATGATGAGAAGGTGTTGTGTCTGCGAGAATCGAGCAGTGCTAAACATGCTTACACTGAGGAAAGCTGACGACAGCGGCCAGTAAGGAGATGATGCAGTTAGCTGTCAGCAGTCCTCTCGTGAACAAAGATCTAGTCCATCCATGGAACGGAGGTACTGAGCGACAGGAACAATATCACACGTACTCGCCAAAAGCGCGGTTTGTTCGATCTGGGCGGCGCAGTTCTTGGGAACATCTTTGGATTGGCTACAGAGGATGACCTTAAAGAAATAAACAACAAATTTAATAAGATAGCTCAGGTACTAACATACCAGGATAAATTCATCACAGGACAGAACTCAGCAATGAAGACAATTGTGAAAAATCTGAAACAAGCAGAAAACGTAGCTCTCGAGAGTGTAGATAAAATAAATGAATTAGAGGGCAACGTTACTCTTTTCCAGCACTTCTCCATCATCACAGAACATATTGACACGATTCTACTACAATTAGAGAACACTAGAGATCGTTTCAGGGCACTTATGCAAGGAATTTCGAATGCTGGTGATGGCAAGATCACAAATGACTTACTCCTAGTTCATGAGCTACGTCAGATAGTTAGTCAAGGCATACATAAACATAAATTGAAGCCATTGTTCCGCAGTAGGGAATTTATGCAATATTACCCTTACTTAGAAGCAACACTAACACCAACATCAGTGATAGTTCATGTACCATTCATCACTGAAGACCTGTTCACAGTATACCAAATACACCTCTTCCCCTATAGAAACAACAACACTTTGGTCATCATCAACATCAACACAGACACCGAACTCATCATGGTCTCCAAGAGACGAGACACTGTCACTTTCGCAAGTGAGTCAACGATTGAGCGAAAGTGCCGCACATCCTTACATGCTGTTCATCTTTGTCCTGCGTACATTTTCACGTTTCAGCCTACTGATACAGTCCCTTGTGAAATGGCTATCATCAGCAATAACAATATTCATCATCATTGCAACTTCACTTTTGCTCCAGATAAACTTGTACACCATCAACGCATTGGACACTCGCAGTTTTTTTATTTCCCTCATAACACATCAGTTTACATAGTCTGTCCAGATATACCACCATCTCATACATCAGCCTCAGGATTATACATAGCACCAGACTACTGTGCGGTATTTACACCATCCATGTCTACTTTTTCCACCATCAATCACTATGCCATTATCAACCATACACACAAACATTTCCACCAACTGCCTAATATGAACTTAAACATGAGCACAAGTATTAAGCTGACTTCACCTAAGTTTGAAACTATGCAGCTGATCAATGAAACAATGAAGCCCTGGGAAGATTTGAGTTTGAGTATGTTCAACCCATATTATGTGTATAGCCAAGCACCTTCTGTCTTTATAATCGTCTGCATTGTAGTTGCAGTACTGCTGTTCGCAATGCACAGAATGCATGCAAGAATTGCTAATTTGGAGTCATTATTTAGTGGGGGGAGAGTTAACATCACAGTTAACCACCCTGAATGAAGTGTATATATTTTGTATATAGTATTAATTATATATATATAAAAAAAAAAATAAATAATAATAATAATACTACAAAGAAGAATGACCCATATATGACAGACCAGTACCATTATCTTTGAATGAAATATTAATAACTCTTACAATAATCTTAATTTTAAACTATTTTTATTCTTGCATGTATGCATTTCACTATAATATCCCACCGCTGCCACCAAATGTCATAACGACTTTGTAGTTACTTGTAGAGAAGTATATTTTAGACTTGTGGTCGAGTGGCTTTTATATCTTGTAGTAGCTTCCCCACCAGATGTCATGTAGTGACGGGAGAGGTAAAGAATAGTATGGGACTAGTTTTATTTGTCTTGGAAATATTAAACAGGTCTCTCACACGGAAAGAGTATAAGTCCCGGGTAGCTACCTCCCTGTCTCGCTATCTCTCTCTCTCTCTCTCTCTTCTAAGGCTAATCTCCGTCTCGACCTCTCTCTAGGGTCGCTTGTCTCCTTCTCTGTTGCCTCTTCTGTGGCTAATCTCCGTCTGAGCTCTCTTTCCTAAATTCTGGTGTAGCAGGGGTGTGTCACGTGTGTTCCTCGTGGATGGACTAGATCTTTGTTCACGAGAGGACTGCTGACAGCTAACTGCATCATCTCCTTACTGGCCGCTGTCGTCAGCTTTCCTCAGTGTAAGCATGTTTAGCACTGCTCGATTCTCGCAGACACAACACCTTCTCATCATCTGACTCCCTGCTTCTATCTATCTATTTATCTATCTATCTATATAATATGTAGTCTTTACCACACTGCTCGGTAGCGCGAAAATGGCGTACCATCGACATTTAATAGTCATAACATATTAATACATATTATATATACATTATAATGAACTTATAAGCTAATTAAGTGAAATACATAATATTGTAAAAGTAACATAATTGTATGAATATTGTATACATGTAATATTCATAGTAAATAGTGATTATTCAGTAATAATACATTTAAACAAGTTGTATACATATTTGAATAAATGCAATGGTTGTTGTATAACACTTTGTAAGACGTGCATGTACAACAGACGTACGCATATAATTGTGCAGTGGTATTACTGCTAAGTTATACATTACATATTTGAGTTATCACTTTAGTAATGTCTAATATTTCACCTAACTTGTATGATGATACTGGTAATACAGAATTGTGCTATAATAGTATGACTTAATATTGTACTAACATTGTGGTACTACATAATTGTAACATTTTATGAATTGTTACTAAATATTGTGTTAATGCATAATTGTGTTGGCCTTATAATTGTAGTTACATTTGTTAATGCAACTCTTACATAAGTGTCTTGGTCTTATAATTGTAGTTAAAGTTACATAAAAGTTACATCTTGTTAATGCAACTGTTACATAATTGGCAAAGTGTAACATAATGCAATCGTTTGTCGTTACATAATTGTTACATATCGTTTGTAGGTACATAATTGTAGTTAAAGTTACATAAAAGTTACATCTTGTTAATGCAACTGTTACATTAATTGGTACATATTGTTTGTAGTTACATAATTGTAACAAGTGTAACATAATGTAATCGTTTGTCGTTACATAATTGTTACACATCGTTTGTAGTTACATTATTGTAATATGGAGTAACATAATTGTAATAACTGCAGTCCTAACATATGCTGCGGTCGATGATAGTGATGATGTGTCATGCCACTTGTTTGTGGAGACACAATTTGCTTTTTTGTTTGTAGTTTATGTGGTATTTTGGCATATACTGTATAGTAACATTTACACTTATTTTCATTTGTTCGTTATGTGATCTTACTCTATTTCTCTTTTTTCTTTCTTACCTTTCTTTCTTTTTTTTTTTTTTGTATTGATTTTCTATAGTTTGTTTCTCTTTGCTTGTGTACACTTTTTCCATGTTGTTCATGGTTACATAATTACTGGCTAATTTCCTTGAGATACTTTTTTAAAGTTTAGTTTATATTGCACAGAGATTATAAAATGATATTATATAGTCCCATATTTTGTTATTTTATATAAAAAATATATATATATACACTATATACAGTATTAACTATACACACTGACTTGTTGTTCACCTGTACCTATCGTGAGTAATATGTGTGTCAGCACTGTGTGGAAATCATTGTCTTCACGATTGTGTTGAAGATGTTCACTCTTGCTAACGGCATTTGTGTTGGCCATTTTTTTTTTTTTTCGTAAGTTAATTTATCTGTTTCCACTAGGTAGCTTTAATTAATAAATGTTTAATACAGTTCTTTTAATTGCTCACTGAGTAACTGTGATTGGATATTTTCTTTATCACTTTCTAGATATAATATGTATAGTTGTATATATGAAACACGAATTTTATATAGGTATAAATGGTAACACTCGTTGGTAGTAAATAAATGTTATAATAGATGAATGAATATGTACAGTGTAGAATATTTATTGTTGGTGTAAGTATTTAATGATTGAATTATGAAGATAATTGAAGTAGGTATGTGTATTTAAGCTGTAACTATACAATACGTTTTATATGTTTGTGCAGAAGCTTATTGTCTATCACTGTGTATTGTATGAATGAAGTAAATATGTAACTCACTAATTTTTACCTTGGTGGGAATGGTGTGAGTGGTGGTGCAGGTGGTGTGTTGACTGACGTGGCGTCTGTTCAGCAAGCACGCATGATGACCTCAACTTCCCACACTGGTAGCTGTGGTGAGTGAATGAGTAGCGATGAGTAACTTGAGTGAAGATGAGTGAGTAAGATGAGTTATGAGTCGTGTCTCACTCTTCGTTTGTTTGTTCCGTTTTTCTATGTCGATGTTTTCTCGGTCCTTTTCTCTAGTGATTTACTCGTTGTGGGATGAAGACTGCCGCTACTTGTAGGTGCGTGTAGAAGATTATACAGACGACGTAGAGTTGTTAATTGTAGTTGATTGTAGATGGCTGTAGTTCGCTGATTCGTCGTAGACTTGTAGACTATTTGCACTGTAGGCTGTATTTTGTAGGATTCAATGTAGAACTGAAGCAAATCTTGTAGTCTCGATTGCTTTTGTAGAAATTTGCTTTTAATTCGGAGACGATGTCCGCAGATTTGCTGGTTTGTCGTTAAGCTACTTGCATGGCGTCGAGTGATCTCTTGACTTCTGCATCAGCGTAATGATCTGGGAGACGAAGGGGGCTGGATGGAGAGAATACTGTCAGGAGCTGATGTTGTTGGTTGTTTTCAATCTTGATATTTTGTAGGAATTTAATGTTGATTCGTAGACGAGGTTCGTATACGTTCGCTGCTACCAAATGTCATAAATGACATTTGGGTCATCCCTCTTCTTGACCTCTCTCTAGGGTCGCTTGTCTCCTTCTCTGTTGCCTCTTCTGTGGCTAATCTCCGTCTGAGCTCTCTTTCCTAAATTCTGGTGTAGCAGGGGTGTGTCACGTGTGTTCCTCGTGGATGGACTAGATCTTTGTTCACGAGAGGACTGCTGACAGCTAACTGCATCATCTCCTTACTGGCCGCTGTCGTCAGCTTTCCTCAGTGTAAGCATGTTTAGCACTGCTCGATTCTCGCAGACACAACACCTTCTCATCATCTGACTCCCTGCTTCTATCTATCTATTTATCTATCTATCTATATAATATGTAGTCTTTACCACACCATCAAGCACCAGGACACGTCACCAGGCGCCAGCACATATCACCAGGACACACATCACCTTATACCAGGATATATCACCAGGCACCAGGACATATTACCAGGCACCAAGACATATCGCAAGGCACTAGGACACATCACCTTGCACATAAGTCACCAAGCACCAGGACACATCACCAGGCACCAGGACACATTACCAGGCACCAGGACACATCACCAGATACCAGTACACACCACCAGGCACCAGCACACACCACATGCACCAGGACACTTCACCAGGCACCAGGACACATCAACAGGGACCAGGACATATCACCAGGCACCAGGACATATCACCAAGCACCAGGACATATCACCAGGCACCAGAACACATCACTAGGGCACATCACCGAAGATCATCAATTCTCCTGTAAAGAAAAGAAAAAACAGTAATAGACAATAAAGTACTTCTCGTATTAAAAAAAAACAGACGTTTTAATAGAGACAAAATTAACCTTACTAGTCTCTAATAAATCAATGTTTGCTGAATAAAATAGCTTGGCATTTGTTGGAACAGAGTGCTAGAGTTTCTGGCCATGAAGGGGTTAAAGGTCACATTATACACACCCTCTCAGGCTCTTACGCTCACTCTCTGCTGAATAAAATCGACTTATGTCAGCTGGAATAATATGCTAGAGCAGTGGCGACCATGAGGGGATGAAGCTGAATATAAATATCCGTGGGGGTATCTTAAAAACATCGACATCATCGTACTGGAGAGGTCAAGAAGAATTATGTGGTAAAGCTGAGAGCCACAGAAATACAAATACTTCTGACTTACAGAGGTATGAGACATTTGGACAAGCAGAAAAAATGATAATGATAATGATGATGATGATAATAATAATAATGATAATAAAAATAATAATAATAATAATAATAATAATAATAATAATAATAATATGTAGAATTCTGGAAATGCTGGAGGAATATTCAAAGAATTCCACATTCCAAATGATAATGCCACGCTTCAGATTAGAATTAAAAAAAGAAATCCACACTTTTACATCACACAATGTGTACACTGTACAGTCTTTGAAATATACACAGTATTAAGAGTAGTAGTGGTAAATGATACATTAGTAATAATACATCTTAAATTGAATGTGCAGAGATAAGTGTCATGATTTTTTTCTGACCAAGATCTATATATGTGAGAATCTATAATATCGTGTAAATCATTATATATGGCAGCTACTAGTCTTGGTAAATCATGTATGCAAAAACGAGTATCACCAAAATGAAACCACTGATCATATCTGTGGTCTTTAATCAGAACAGTGTAATGACCAGTAATTTTGCAGTATACTTGCCATGATGATTAATAACTGCTGACATTCTGTAATGTATGCCATGTTTAGTGACAATATCTTTTTGCATTTGAAGCTCTCCATATATCTTTTGTAGATTTCAATCAAATCTCACGAGCAATACAAAGAGAACATCAGGAGCTCTTGAAGTTTCAGTATTAAAATTTGGCTGAGTTGCAGGCCAGTGTCTTGAAAGACGATCCGACAGAAAGTCTTATAGCTCAAGCACAACAATAAGGACACTGGAGCAGATATATAACGAAACTCTTCACAGTCTTGAAATGGGTTCCCACAATTGCTACATGAAAACAGTGTACTTCTTTGACCTTCCACAATTTGGGTCACTGCTTAGTTCTCGTCTGCTCTAAATGCAACCTGTTCATCATGAAAGCTCTGCAATAGCCATAACAGTAACTTCTGTGCCTCCTGTTCGATATTTACAGACCGTTGTTGCATCTGAGGTACAGCAAAGAATGCTTGTATGTCTATATACTTTTTTGATAACAGCATCGTACTTTTCATGTATCCAAAGTCATGGGAAGTGTTTGGTATATGTATATCACGATCACTCATGACCCACGTCATATACACCGAGTTTGGTCAAAATTGGCCAAATACTTTCCGATTTAGCACTTCCAGGCATGGAGTGGCCATTTTGATTTTCCTCAATATCTCAAAAAGTATTTGTTCGATCTCAGTATCAATACCCAGGTGCATTAGTATATGTAGACGACTACTTACTGGAATATTTGCAAAGCAATCGATTCAGTAGTTTTGGCTGCGCAGGAGATCAAAAATTGAAAAAGTATCATAGACAGCGCTAGTGTTAAGGGGAAAAAATATGCCAGAAGCCTGCAACCAAGCTACATCACTACTGAAAATTTAAAGTCTCTATCTCGGATTGTCTTGGAATGCCAGCCTTCTAGATCTCCCTCCCTCCCTCCAAATAAGGATATTTGCAATATCAATAACACGCCAAAGAATGTGGATTTCTTAATGATAAACCATATCACACCAAACAAACTGGCTCCCATAATCGGGACAAGCATTTTACCACGTGAGCACCACAAACCCAAATATTTACATAACATGTTCTAGAGGAAAAATGTTCTGCCAATAAATTAATAGGCATCAGAGCAATTACATGTCCTGTTAAGTGAACTGATAATAATAAAATGTGGTTTAACTCGAGGCCAGTGAGGTAGATAGTTAAGGAAGGATGTGGGGCTAAATGTTTGTCCAGTCTGTTTTGAGTATAGCAAAGTGTGGGTTTGTGAATGGACATGTGTAACTTTCTTTCTGTCTGTGTGGTGTGATGTGGTGTGGTGAGGTGGTGTGATGTGCTGAAGTGTAGTAATGTATGATGTGATGTGGTGTGGTGTGGTATGGTGTGGTGTGGTGTTGCTTAGCGTAGTTTGATGTGATGTGTGGTAAGTGATGTGTAGTGTGGAGTGGTGTGTGGCCTGTTGTGGTGCTTTGTGTTGTCAGTGACTTTGAGTCTATCTGTGTGAACTTTACATGATTAAAGGTTGTCTAAACTGAGAGGATGGAAATACTTCAGGTACCGGAGTTATTATTTTCTTTTTTAAAGATTGGGTAGCGATCGTAAGGTAAATGTTTGTCTTGCTTTGTTTGTGTTTTGGAAAGTATACAGTAAGTTTGTGAAAAGGTATGTGTATCTATTTTGTTTAAATATCTGTTTCACTTCATATCTCCCTATGATTGCTGTTTTAACAGTGTGTTTGTTGTGGTGTAATTGTGTGTGATTATGTGTGTGTGCTTGTGTGTGTGTGTGGAGGGGGGGTTGTGTGTAAAAACTGAAATGTAACTTCACAACAGTGTATTATATCATTGTGTGCTAGTTTGTACATACACTTACCTATATGTATGTATGTGTGTAAATTTGTTTACCGCCCTGTTTGTGCGGAGAAACTAATGAATGCAGTTCTTACGCCTATGGTTTTAGGGAAAAAAAAATTACCTCTTGGCTGAATCAACCCCTCCACCAAGTCAGGCTAAAATTGTATCAAAACATTTTTAGTAATTTTAACAAACACTTACAGGGTCCGAACTTCGATCATGTTTGTGACGTTGACGATTGACCGATTCTTCTCATAACTTATTCACTTCAGTTTTATTTCACCATCAGCACAAACCATAAGTTCGGAAAATTGGATAAAAACGGTTTTAAGTTTATATGTCTACGTCAGCGTTTCTCCTAACCCTGTGACCTCTACCTCTGACTATTCTTAAAAAAAAAAAAAAAAAGTCCTCATTGGCCGACCCTCAACTCATCCACCAAGTCTGGTTACAATCGGATAAAAAAAAGCCGTTTTCTTACACACACACACACACACACACACACACACACACACACACACACACACACACACACACACTGCGCAAGGCATAACACCCACTCTCCATCCGCACTCACGAGCTTAAGAAAATAAACAAGAATCACAGTGCTGAAAGAACTGGTTAACAGTTTATCAGTCCCGTCGGCTATGTCAGCTGTCTATCCAAGACGGACGCAGAAGTTGGAAGATGCTGAAATTCCTGATCTTTTGATATCAGGTATTACAGCGTGGCATTTAACTGACCTTTGTCTTCTTGTGACTTCGAATTTCAAGACAGAACGAGATGACATTTGCAATTTTACCATTTTTCAACCTCGCTTCTTTCTGAGTTACCCAAGAACCAGATGGTCTGCAGTCGCCATTTAGCCTGATTGTATGTTTGTCATTTCTACGTAGTGACTGAAAACCCTAGAGAGTGTTAGGACGAGGCCACCTCAAATAGGATGTGGTGAAGGACAGCAGGGAGATGGATGGTTCCATTCATGCGACTATAAGATAGGTAGGAAGATAGGTAAGCAGAGAGAGAGAGAGAGAGAGAGAGAGAGAGAGAGAGAAACTTTGCATTTTGTTTTCTGGTTCTAAAATTAAATAAACGACACTTCCCATCCTTTTAATTGACTTCGCTACATCTTCTCGCTCGTAAACAGTGTAAGGTCTTATTAATGTCATGAATCTGGGTACGTCTCTCTCTCTCTCTCTCTCTCTCTCTCTCTTATTCTTGCTACTTTTAGGCGAAGTTATTTTAACATGGGGGGACAGGGTGGCTCAGTGAAACTCTTTCAGTAGAGAGTTTGGGCCTCTCCCCCTGCTTGGAGAGACAGCGCTCTTCCGTCACTCTGGAGGTGTAGCAGCCGTGGCTGGGTGAGTTAGAGCGTTCAGCTTTGGCCGAAGGTTAGGAGGTTCGAGTCCACCCAAGAGACACTGGTAGACACCAAGAATGGCATCTTGTCATAAAGTGATACACGATCCAAACCTAAGTCCTCTGCCCAGGGGCAACGCCTTAGCCCTTTCTGAAAAAAGGTGACACGGCGTTAAACTAAAAAAAAAAAATAATAATAATAATTAATCCCTTCAGTACCTGAGATAATGCCTAACAACTTTATAATCGTTTTGAATAAGCAAGAAAATAATAAAAAAAACACATAATCAGAACGATATTCCTCTTCCCTGGCAGTAGTAGTAGAAGTAGTAGTAGTTGTTGCTGTTGTTGTTGTTTTTGTAGCCTTGGTTCATCTGAATTGTGAACCCAGTGGACTGCAGGCTGAATATGCCTTTCTTCTGTAGCCCACCATCCTTATGCAGGGATAGGGAGGGAGATGATCGTTTGTACAGTCGGGCAGGGGGGTCGCTCTATTATATCCGTGCCTCGCGTAAAGGCGTCCCTCTCCAGCGCCCACCCTGGTTAAATATGCATGGTCTTGTTTAATCCCCCTCCCAATTTGCTCTGGACAGGCTTGAAGGAAGGCCAGATAAAACATTCATTCCCAATCGACCCCCTGTCTGCAGGTGTTAAAAGCATGTGCAATGTATGTATGTATGTACAGTATGTGTGTATGTATGTATGTATGTAATACAGTATGTGCGGTATGCATGAATGTATTTTTATTTGTTTTTTATGTATCCTTTTGGACTGGATTTGCCTTCGAACTATGATCATTTTTGTGTTTGTTTAAGTAACTTGCAAAACCCATCACTGACTTTGGTGTCTGCTTTTAAACACTCTGGATTTATATATGTGTTTATGGCTGATTTCAGAGTAAACATTGAAGATGAGATATGTGCTTATTACTGATTTCAAAGTTAACATTGAAGAAGCTTCAGCTTGCGAACATTTATAATTTACATGTTTATAGATTCTTTCGATATAAATTTCTTTTCCCCTTCTGAACATTTGAGACATGAATATTTGGGATATATTTAGATATTTACTTATGCATTCGATACTCCATTGATTTTCGTTTATAAACATTTGGGGTCTAGTGTTAATAGATTTTTTTTTTTAATGAATTTGCTCTCTGATTACGAACACCTAGAATATATTTAGGTGTTTACAGATTCTTTCGGAGTATAAACTGAATTGCTCACTGTTTATAAACATTCCGAAGTACAGTATTATGTTTGTAATTGTTTTAGGATGTCAAAATTCATCTGGTACATTTACTTCCTGCTCTACTTCAGTAGCTCTTCACCATTCTCCATTCTCCCACCAATCCCCATCATTCCTTCACCTCTCCACCACCATCACCACCAGAAAAATTACTACACTCTAGGTCTCTAGATCTTCTTCAGCATACACTTACCCATCTCTGCCCTATCTCCATCATTCACTGGCCATCTCCATCATTTTCTCGCACATTTCCATCATTTACTTCCCCATCTCAAACATTTACTCATCCATTTCCATTATTCACTAACCATCATCGTTTACTTTTCCATCTCCATCATTTACTAAGCAATGCCATCATCTACTAGCTCATATTCATTATTTACTAACCCGTTTCCATCATTCATTAACAAACGCATTCACTTACTCTCCCATATTCATCATTCATTAACCAACTCATTCACTTTCTCCCCCATCTCCCTCATGTATTTGTCCAGCTCCATAATTCACGCATTCATCTGCATCGTGCATAAAAAATCTCAACCATTTACAAACAATTTTCATTCTTTACTCACCCATCTCTATCATAATCAATCTTCATCATTTACCTGCCATCTCCAGTATTCCCGAACAACAGTGAACCATTTTCTTGCCCATCTCCATCATTTACGCGCCAATCTCCACCATTTACGCGCCCATCTCCAACATTTACGCGTCCATCTCCATCATTAACGCGCCAGTCTTCATCAATCACCAACTCACTCCATTTCCTCTTCCATCTCCATCACTTACATGCACATCTCTATCATTTACTCACCAGTCCCCACAAGACACACCCCGCCTCCCCCCTCACCCTCTTAGCACATACCACCACTCAGATCTCTCCCATTTACACATCTATTTCTGTCATTCAAAAACTAACTCCATTTCCTCTCCCATCGCCATCATTTTCTCACCAGCCCCCACCATTTACACACCCCGCCTTCCCCCTCACCCCCCTGACACATGCCACCTCTCAGATCTCCCCCAGTTACTCATCCATTTCTGTCATTCACAAACCCACTCCATTTCCTCTCCCTTCTCCATCATTTACAAGCGCCACTCCATCATATTCTCCCTCATCTCCATCATTTACTCACCAGCCCCCACCATTACACACCACGCCTTCCCCCTCACCCCCCTGACACATGCCACCTCTCAGATCTCCCCCATTTACTCATCCATCTCCTTCAGTCACAAACTCACTTCATTTCCTCTCCCTTCTCCATCATTTACACGCGCCACTCCATCATATTCTCCCTCATCTCCAACATTTACTCACCAGCCCCCACCATTACACACCACGCCTTCCCCCTCACCCCCCTGACACATGCCACCTCTCAGATCTCCCCCATTTACTCATCCATCTCCTTCAATCACAAACTCACTCCATTTCCTCTCCCATCTCTATCATGTACACGCCCCTCCTCGTCATTTACACACACATATCCCCATCATTTACACACTCCTCCTTCCCCCTCACCCCCTGACACATGCCACCTCTCAGATCTTCCCTACTGACTCATCCACTTTTGTCCTTCACAATCTCACTCCATTTCCACCCCCATCTCCATCATTTGCACGCCCCTCTCCATCATTTACACGCCCCTCTCCATCACTTGCATGCACATCCCCATCATTTTCTCACCAACCCCCACCATTTACACACCCCGCCTTCCCCCTGACCCCCTGACACATGCCACCACTCAGATCTGCCCCCTGATACCGACTGCTCCAGAGGGCTCCAAACTCGCCTCAACTTCTGCACCCACCATAAGTTACAGAAAATTTCCTCCGAGTATTTCAGTGGCCATTTGGATTTTGCCCTCCTGCACCGCCGTATCCCTCCAGAATTTTCTTACAGGATTAGATAGATAGATAGATGGATAGATGGTTGGGTAGGTAGGTGGGTTTAGAGAGATAGATAGGTAGATAAGTAGGTAGGTAGGCAGGCAAAAAGATAGTTAGATAGATCGATGGGTAGATAGGTAGATAGGTGGGTAGGTAGGCAGGCAAAAGGATAGATAGATAGATAGATGGGTAGATAGATAGATAGATAGATGGGTAGATAGGTAGGTAGGTAGATGGCTAGGTTGGTAAGTAGGTAGGTAGGTAGATGGCTAGGTAGATAGGTAGGTAGGTAGATGGCGAGGTAGGTGGATGGTTAGGTAGGTAGGTAGGTAGATGGCTAGGTTGGTAAGTAGGTAGGTAGATGGCGAGGTAGGTGGATGGTTAGGTAGGTAGGTAGGTAGATGGCTAGGTTGGTAAGTAGGTAGGTAGATGGCTAGGTAGGTAGGTAGATAATTAGATGATAAACAGAGAGAGAGAGAGAGAGAGTCAAAGAGTATGAGAGATGGATACAGTCAGAAAGATGAGATGATTTTGATGCCAAGTAGAAGTGAGGGAGAACGTGAGACAGGCAGGGATAATCAGCCAGACCCATGTTAACCCATTAGGACGTAGGAAACACGAGTCTAGGCTAATACAATCCATATCATTTAAGCCACTGGAGACCACCCTAGGCCCTTGAGAATAGCGTATGAGAAGAGAGCCTCCAAACATTTTTAATTCGAACTGCAGTGAGTCAAATGAGGCTATCTTCGGTCCCTGACGTCTACCATCATGCCACTGAGGAAAAAGGAAGAGAGCAAGAGGGAACCCCAGCAAGTCAGGAAAAAGGAAGAAGGAAATGTCGCTCATTTCGGTCGGCTGGAATGAGAATAATAAGTGTATGTGTCAGACTGAGGCGAGACAGGAGGAGAGGGAGGAGAAGGAGAAAGAGAGTTAGCAGGAAGAGAAGGTGGGGTAGGAGGTAGACAAGCTGAGGTAGGTGCGGGGCTCGAGGAAGTCAAGTGAGGTAAAAATCAGTCAGAAGAAAAACAAATGGCTTAGTGGCAAGTCAGATGGGAGATACTTTAGACAGAGGTGATGTAAGAAGAAAAAATATATAACAGAGTAAGGTAAACAAATAAAATAAGGATAAACTAGAAGGGAAACACGCGAGGAAAGGGCAGGCCAAGAGGAATAAATGGTGTGGTGGGAGAAATCCAAAGTGAGGCTGAACTGAGGACGATAGAGGTAGAGGTGTGACTGGAAAAAGAGAGCAGGGGTGAGGAAGAGAAAAGTAGAGGTAAGACTGGATTAAGAGGGATGAGGGAAGGGTTTGGAGGAGAGAAGTAGAGGTGAGACATAGAAAGGAGGGGTGAGACAGGGGTGACAAAGAGAGAAGTAGATTTAAGGCTGAAAAAAGAAAGAGGGGTGAAGCATGGGTGACGAAGACAGACTTAAAGGTGAGGCTGAGAAAGGAAGGGTGAGGCTGGGATGATGAAAAAAGTAGACGTGAAACATAAAAAAAAAGAAAAAAAAGAAAAAGAAAGACAGGGAAAGGGGTGTGGCAGTGGTCAGCGAGAGGGAGAGGTGAAAGTTAGGCAGGAAAAAAAATATATGGTTAGGGAGGAAGAAGACAGGTCAGGGCAAGAGTGAGGTAAATAGAAGACTAGGTAAGGCAGAGGTAAGGCATGTGAAAGAAAAAGGTAAGGCAAGGTTAGGTAGGAGGAAACCAATAAGTAGCAAGAATGAGGAAGTATGAGACGCACAAATATGATAAGAAATCGTGATTTTGTCTAGTTGGTGGAAATGGTGGCAGGGATGGTGTCAATAGCAGAGGGTGGAGGGCATGGTTTTGGTGTCAGTGGTGGTACTTGAAAAACCTCTTCAGTACTTCGATTTTAAAATTCTATCGTTGCTACGACAAGAAGCTTTTAATCAAGTTCCAGAAGCCCCGTTGAAGAAAAGGGGAAAAAATGCACTGGTTGTTGTGATAAACAGGAATGGTAGTACAAGTAATGGTAGAGTGGTGGCGATGATGGTAGAATGGTGATAATGGCAGTATAATGGTGTAAGAACTGTGATAATGCTGACAGTAGCGATTGGAATAAAGAATAATGGTAGGACGGTGAAATGGTGATGGGAGGAGAAATCTGATGTAATGGAGGTAATAGTTTTAGAAACTGGTAGCAAAAAGAGATAATGAGCGTAGAGATGTAACAGTGGGGATGGAACGAAGATGATAGAATGCAATAAGTGGTGATTCCTTTCAACACAGAAGCTTAACAGTAATTCATTTCTAGTATGCAGTAGCTATGGCGTCAGAAGAAGAGGTGTCAAGTGGGGTGGTGTCAGAAGGCTTGGCGAAAAGAGTTGTTGTCGAAAGAAGTGGTGATAGGTGAGACGGTGAAAAGAGGTTGTGTCAGAAAATGTGGTGACAAAGATGGTGTCAGAAGAGGCGACAGCAACAGAAATGGTGGAAAAATGATGTGCCAAAAGAGGTGGCGTCAAAAGAGCTGGCTACTAAAAGGATGCTGTCATTGGTGTCAAATGAGCTGCTGACAAAAGAGGCGGTGTCAGTACAATAGTAATGGTGGCAGCAAAGGTGATGGAGGAGAGATTGGACAGGAAGGCATCCAAACACATATCCGCTCCCCTGCCTTTCCTTCCCTACCCCTTCCCTGCTCTTCCCTGTCTTGTTTTACCCTACCCTTCCTTTCCTTTCCTCTGCCCATTCTTCCCTATCCCATCCTATCCCGTCCTTTCCCTCCCCTTCCTTTCCTTTCCATACCATGACATTCCTAGCCGTGTCCTCCTCAACCCTGGAACACCATCCCATCTCTGCTCACGTCTACACTGTTCTGGCCTCTCAGTGTTTCCCTCTCCTGCTCTACCCTACCTTTTCCCCTGCCGTGCCGTTCCCCTGTCCTACCTTGCCTTGCCCTGGCTTCCCACACCATCCATCCTCCCGCGACGTGAATTACTGAGGGCCATGTCAGAACTTTTTCCTCACTCCATCACCTGGCCATTTCTTTTCCATTAACATTTATTTCCGTGGCACCATTACACCCAGCGGGCCCCCTCACACCACATTTGGTTGGACAAGATTTGGTTACCTGAATAAATTGTTGTGAGACTTGATACAAAATCGTGAATAATATTATGGGATTTTATTTTCTAGTCGTCTGAATTCCTGTTGCTCTTTAAGAAAAATATTTTGAGGTGGATTTTTTTTTTTCTCCTCATGGGCTGGGTAAGATGTGGCTGCCTGAAAAAATTCTTGACAGACTTTACACAAATAAAAAATATGTAGAAACTTTTTTTTTTTTTCTTCCTGGTTTATAATTTCCTGTTAGTCTTTATAGAAAATCATGGATAATCATTAGAGAGGACATTTTTCTACTTGGCTATTTGAATAAATTCCCGCGAGACTTTACAGAAATTGATAATATTTACGGGAAGTATTATTTGTTTCTGTTTACTTACCTGTCAGTCTTAAACGAAATCATGACTAATGTTTTGTCGTGCTTTTATTTTTCTTGCTTCTTCTCACACATATCTGGTTGAAGAAGATCTGCTTACCTGAGTACATTCGTGTGAGACTACACTAAATTGTGATTAGTATTTATTAATTCATTTATTATTTTTGGAGGGGGGGAGGGGCTACCTGATTGCTATTCTTTACAAAACATCATGAGCATTTTGTTTTTTCTCACATACATTTAATCAGGGAAGATCCGGATACAAGAATAAATTTGGGGGGAGATATTGCGCAGACCTGTTAATACTATTAGCTTAATGGGAGATTTATTAACTAATTTATTTATTTATTTATCCATTTACTTTATACACATTTCCGCATCCGACTGCTGATACAGGATAGGAGGTTCGGTCCCCAGATCCGGTGGTCCACAATTACACTAATAGACGGCATTTTTCCCTGCAGTAGTCATATATCTGAACTTGTGTACTAATACCCGCCATCCCATTTGTAATGATACTGAAGCTAATATCAAGTTACATTATGAAACTGATTGTTAGACTACTCTACCGAGCCTAATATATGAATATATTACTGATTTTACCCTCAAACTGCTTTACTTAGTTTGATTATCTTACTCGTTTACTGAGCCTATTATATGGGTGACTTATAGATATTATTGTCAAGCTATTTTACTGGGGCTAATAAGAGTCTGGTTTACTGAGGAAAACATCACTATTTTACTAAGGATAATAGTAGGCAATTTACTGAGATCGTTATCGGTTTTTTTATGTGGAAAATATTAAAAGACTCTTTTCCTGTAAAAAGGAAAGCTATGCAGCCAAAAACGTAAAAAATAATCTGATCAGGTCTTTTCCATAATAGAAAGAATTGCTATGATTCAAGAACTTAAAAAACTTTCTGCCAAATTTTTTCGCTGTTAAGGAGAAAAATTCTTGGAGTCAAAGAGTCAGAAACTGTGCGATTCATTCTCCTGCTGTCACTGGTTTTGTTCAAGTGAGACGATTTGTCTGCGAAACTACCACTTCATTTTTTTTTTTTTTTTTTTTTTGCATGTTTACTGATTCTGAAATCCAGAGAAACGATGAACATAACTTCTCCTAAGACTTTTGCTGCAGTGTAAAGTGCATAATTACTTTCTTCCTATAGTCTGTTTGTTGTTACCTGGCTACACTGATGGTCAAGTGAAGACAGACTGGAGGGTCGATAACCCGGGAAACTCATTACTACCTCATAGTTAAAAGCCATCTATTTTCAAGCAACCACAACTTAATATTCAAGTATGGCAGTGGGCCAGTGTTGTCAGCTAAGAATACACTAACTGTAAAATTCTTGTACTAGGAGATATAGCATTGAAACTTTTATCAGTAAATTTCCTTTAATTCTACTTTCAAACAACCTTTACAGCACAAGATGTCAAAGATAAACAAATGGGAATATCAGACAATGCTTCTATACTTATCGCATTGCCATCTGTTGTACCGTCGGCTTTAAAGGTTGTGTCGCCTCTTCAGCTTCTCAATCTATGAGTATGTACCCAGTCTACTGAACCCACAGCATCTGACACCTGATGACACCAGCCACAGATCTGTGTCATTAGTGTAAGTTGCTGTGGAATCGCCAGACTGATCTTCAGGGCCCATAGAAAGTGAAACAGGAATACATAACTGCTACTTCAAACCAAGATGGCAGTTATGTAGAGTTGTGGACAGAAATATTAACTCACTTCACAGCGATATATAACGAGAGAAGCAATGACTTTTGAAAGCCAGTGTTCGGTTAATGGAGCCCATCAGACTCTCCTGAATTTTATTTAAGAATTTCACAACTATTCAATTAAAAGTCAAGCGAAATTACTGCCAGAAAATGTACTACCTCTACCTTATTTCTACATGTGCAGGCAGACCTCAATTTTGCGAGATATGTGGTAGTCTGTATCTGCTTAAATCAGACTGGATGGACCTCTTTATAGGGGACATGGCTATTGTGGAATCAAGGTACCTAAACAAAAAATAGTAGTCAGAGTTTCAGGATTTAATTATATTGTTCGGAACCTGAAGCCTGATTAATAAATGCGAAACCGAGGGAACTGTACGGTATATTCCCCTAGATGGCGCGCGATCCCTTACTTGACTGAGTAGCTCTCGAACACCAATCTGAGGTACAACAAATAATGATCATTTTATTCGTTTCACCACCAGATAATTTTATGCAACTTAAGGGGAAACGTCTTGGGACGGAAAAGTCAGAAGCAGTCTGCATTAACCCTTCACCACGAGAGGTCCTTTCTCATGTAAATACAGTCATCTAGCGAAAGCAAGCATTACATTAAAATAACCTTCACCTGATTAATGGGCTTATAATCTTTCTCTATGGCTAGTGTTTTTTTTTTCTTTTTTGCTAGTACGAGAGGAATTTTTTTCAATTGAGGAAAATCTTTATAATCAAAGGCTTCAAAATTGTCTTCAGTAATCCCTTTCCTGCCGTTCTGTTTAGGCTTGCACATGACGCTTTTTTGTTTGTTTGTTTGTTTGCTTTGCCGGGAGAAATCAAACAAGACGAAGGGTTAGGGTATTTACACACGATTCTCCTGAGAGATAATGAAATACTACATTCGTAACTCCTTCAGTAGGGTAACGTTGTTTTGAATTTTTGTTTCTGTTAGACAATTTTATTTACTTAGGAGAGTACCTAAGTAGTGAAGAGATTAAGGTTTAAAGTGGTAAGACATAAGGATCGATATTCTCCTTGGTTGAGGGAGCTTTATAACACCTTTTCCTAAGATATTTATTCTGCTTATTACACCTCACTGTCGTATCCTGTGTTACACAAACCTTCCCAATGTCTCCATACCCTGCATAAATAGCGTACAAAAGGGTATTAATCAGCCATATTAAAAAAAAAAATCGCTAAAAGAGAGAGATACTTGGGAACCTTCATACTCCACGAGAGTACAGCGTCATTGGTCCCTATTCTCGTCGGTTAAGGAAACTCACAAACACCTGTTCCTTAGCGATTTATTTTGGGATACGGATGGTTACTATCAATTAACATGTTATTTATGCTGAGTATGATGGTATTATAGACCCGTATTCTCGTGGCACCTGTTCCTTGGCGATTTATTTTAGGAAACGGATGGTTAATATCAACTTGTATGTTTTTGCTGAGTATGGTGGCACTGGAATGATTTAAATGACACAGAAGATAGTAAGGAGTAACAAAAAAAAAAAAAAATCGCTTAGGAAGAGGTGTTAGGGAGTTTCCTTAACCGACAAGAATAAGGGCCGTAGACAGAACCTATGACTGAAGACATTTTGAGGCAGCCCCCTCCTTACAAGTTGATAGGTACACGTCAAGGTAAACAGGATATGCCTATTAAATCAAACAAGCACAAATATTGGTGAGAAGGTTATTGAAGGGGGTATCGATGCCCTGAACTACATAAAAATCTACCAAGCTCGGGAAATAGCTAGAATAATATGAAAAATATCTCACCGGCTTGAGGGGGTAAAGGACTGCTATTTTGACAGCCTTCGTACAGTTTATACACGTTCATTTTGGCCAGTAATGCTCATCACTGCGTTCTTAATGGCATTTTCCTGTGATAAGCCGAACCTAATAATACCCAGACCCAGAAATAGACCTCAAAATCCATCATCATCTCGCCGGGACACATTTCATCAGCGCAATTGCCTCCGGGGTAAAATAAAGCAGCAAAAAAATTATAGAAAACTCAATCCACAATTCGCACGCACCCAAAATTCCACCTGTTTCCACCGCCTCGCCCTCGTCCACCTCGCAGAAACACACCGAGGCCGGACGAAATTAGCAGAGATAATGACCGAATCGGAACGGGAGAACTGGGCCATTCTGCACTGCCGCCTACGAGTGGGATTTCGACGCTGGCTGGATATTTTCGTGCGGTGGAAAAAATGGCTTGGTGAGGTGGACAGATGGAAAGAGGACAATGCGGACAGAAATGGTGAGAGACAGACGGCGATAGGCAGTGGCAGATAGCGATTGAGAGACATACAGACAGACAAGGGGCAGTTAGGACAGAAAAGGTGACAGTGATAGTGACAAACAGCGACTTAGTGAGAAGCAGACAGACAGAAAAGAGGACAATTGGAACAGAAATGATGAGATACAGACAGTGACAAGCAGAGGTAGATATCGATTAAGAGGCAGACAGACAAACAAACGCCAGTGGGGACAGAAATGGTGAGACAGTAATAGACAGTAACAGATAGCGACTGAAAGATAGAGGAAAGTGCGGACGGAAATTATGAGAGACAGTGATAGAAGGCGACTGATAGCGACTGAGAGGCAGACAGACAGACAAGACCAAAATAATGAAACACTGAAGTAGATAAAGAGAAACAAAGCGAGAAACACATACAGGAGAGATAATAATAAGACAGACATGCATAAAAATAAATAGATAGGTAGATAGGGAGATAGATTGACGGACAGATAAAAGGATGGATAGAAGGATGGATAGATGGATGGACGGAGGGATAGATAGAAAGATAGATAAACAGGTAGATAGATAATGAACGAATCTGAACGAAGCCACGGCCATTCTGCAACCCCATCTATGACTGGGATTTCAGAGTTGGCTGGATATTTTCGTGTGGTGAGAAAAATGCCTTGGCGAAGTGGACAGAGTGCGGGAGGGCAGTGAGGACGGGGAGGACAATCATGGTGAGGAACGGTGATAGAAACAGACAGGAACAGAGAGAGGCATACAGGATAGAAATGTAGATAGAACTAGTCAAAGGAGGGGATACATACAAAAACGAGGCACAAGCATACAGGAGAGATAACACTGAAATACAGACATGTAATGAGAGAGGAGAGATTTTATGACCGAATGTGGATGAAGAATAGAGCTCCTCTGCACTGCTGTACTATCCGGCTAACTGGATATTCTCGTGTTGTGAAAAAATTATTGGGTGAGGTGGGCAGACTGAGAGAGGAGAGTGGGGACAGAAATGGTAAGAAACAGACAGTGACAGGCAGTAACAGACAGACGGTGAAAGAGGCAGACAGGAGACAAAAATAGAGACAGAAACGAGTAGGCTCAGACACACAGGAGGGAGAATAATCAGACACAAACATACATAGCCGGAAAGAAGCAGGAAAGATATTATTTGAGCGAATCTGAACTGAGAAATGCATCATTCTGCACTGCGGCCTGTAAAGAATTTCATGGCCGTTTGATTATTCTTATGAGGCAAAAATAATTAAATAAATCCTTGGTGACGTGGACAGCATGTGAGAGGACAGTGACGACGGAGAGAACAGACATGTGAGAAACAGAGTGAT
>NC_137011.1:27500-37500 GCF_032717465.1 Coenobita brevimanus | reverse complement strand
CCTCTTTCTGCCCTTCTCCCCTACATGTTTTCTGCCTTATTCAGCCTGCTCCTGTTTTTGGCTCTTTCTCCTCCTTTCCTCTCTCGTCTCCCCTCATCCCTAGTCTTTATTCAGCTATCTGTGTACCACTCTTTATTCTTTTCTCTTATATATTTTGTTTTATCCATTCTATTCTTTCTATCTATTCTTTACTCCCTTTCATTAACATATTTTCTTTTCTTCCTCCCGTTCATAATTCTTTTACTTTGTCTTCTTTGAGCCTTTGTTTACCTGATTCTTTCACTCTCTCTGTTTTACAAAGTCGTATGTGTTATTGTTAACGAACTGCTACCCATATATCTGTTAAATTGTATTCATATTTTCATTTACTCTTAATACATCTGCCATCTATCTACTCATCTTTCTTTATGTATCTATTTATATAAAAAGATTTACGTTTATATGTTTATGTACTACTTTGCTACCTGCATCGATTTCCTATTACATCATTATTTTTCTGTACAGCAAAGTGAGTTATGCAAGTTACATACATTTAACTGTTCCCTAACTAGTTTATACCGAGCTATTATGGCATTCGCTGTTATTTTTCTAACCCTCTGAAAGGCCGACAAAAATACATCAAAATATCTCTGCATGTCACTGTGGAGGAAAGATTGGGGGAAGAGAGCGAGGAGGAGGAGAAACGAACATCCCAACATTTATACAAAGTTACAAGCAGACCAAGTGTGTCACTGATGGGCCAGCTATTACCAATCTGGCCTATAGTTTCTCGTGCCAATCTACAGGATGCTGAATAAGGTTCCAAACATTTAATCCACTAATGATAAATTACTTGACCCCAAACCTCAACTTACAGCAGTTCAAGTTCAACTGTTACAGATTTATTATGAATGGAGGACGCCTGTTATTGGTATATGGATCTTTTTTTTTCTTTCTTTCTTTTCTTTTTTAGTAATTTGCTTTTCCTTCCTCCTTTCATCTTCTGAAAAAAAGTCGTATATTTTCACTGACATCTAAACAATTTATATTTTACATATTCTTTACATATCTACAAACTCTCAGGAAGTGCAAAGAAGTATTGTAAAAACACGAGCTTCATAGGGGACCGAAACAAACAGTGAGAGAATATAGGCTACGGGGGTGGTGCCGGAGCCAACTGACTGATGGGTACTGGGATCTTGATATGGGATGACTGGTCTCTCGGGAACTCAGTAAATCAGTGACAAAGGCGTTTGTTGGCCCAGCCCCGGGTGGAGTCCTGCATAATAGAAAAGGAAGTTGTAATTGGGAAGAATTTTTTTCATAATGAAGGACTGCTACCACTACTATTAAAAATATAAGAGAGAGAGAGAGAGAGAGAGAGAGAGAGAGAGAGAGAGAGAAGGAGGAAAAGAAAAATGATGAGGAGGAGAGGAAGATGATGGGGATGAGGAGAGGAAGATGTATGGGGAAAGTTTGGAGTGCGGTGGGAAGAGGGGTAGTTACTGATTGATGACAAATGACTAGAGATTTTTTCGATCAAGGCCGCCTCTCTTGGGATGCTGCTTCAGGCCATACAAACAGCCAAATGATACACAAACAGGATAGACAAATATGGACAGAGATATAGAAAATACTGCACATACATAAGTCTAGATAACGAAAGGCAAGTAAATAGATATACAGAGGTAGATAAACAAATATAGAAAGACAGATAATATAAAAAGAGACTGAAAAATATAGACAAAGAACTGTACTGATAGCCAGGCAGACAAAGGTATTAAAAAAAAAAAAAAAAATCAGACAGATAGACAGCAGAAAGACAAAGGTAGACAGCCAGCCGAAAGTACTGACATACAAATATACAGAATAACTTACCGACATTGAGACGGACAAACAAGCAAAATATAAAGATACATATTAACACTCTTAGACTGCAACATTCTCGCCCACCAGTTGGATTAAAGGACAAATATTTGGCCTTATTCTGTGACCTTGACCTGCGACTGACTACTCGTAAAATAATTCTCTAATCTTGCTCAACCCTTAACCCTGCCACCGACTTTGGCCCACATAATATCAGTACTTTTTGTGTTGCTTTTGGCCAGTAACTTTAATATTTGACCTTTCCTTGTTACTTGGACTTTTGAGTGTTTTCAAAATCGAACTTCTTTATCCTTGTAGTAGGTTACACTGAACCTTCCTGCATAATGTAAGCTGGTATTCCCATTTGGTCATCAACTTTTTGTCTACTGTTAAAAAGAAAATAATAGGTCAACCCCTAAGGTGATCTTCAACCCATCCACCAAGTTTGATCCAAATCAGGTCAAAACGGCTGTAGTTATTCACACACACACACACACACACACACAGGTTGATATTTGACATTGCCCTGTGATCCTGACCATCGATTAAACTGTACACAGTCAGGTATCCCAGTGTTCTTGCCTGATGCTTAACCTTTCCAAGTTTGATTCAGTTCAGACCAAAATTAATGAGTTTACCCTGCTCTATACCCTCTTTCGACCTTTCTCTGTGGCCTTGAACTTTGACTGGTTGTTCTTACCACCGAATCTTTTTATTCTTGTGTTATTCTGAAGCGTTGCAGTAAGTTTGATCTAAATCGGACAAAAAATGTATCAGTTATTTTTTCAATGTGACCTTGACCTTTGATCTATTTTCCTCATTAACAACAGGTGGCTACCATGGGGCATCATCAACCCAAGCACCAGGTGTGATCCAGTCCAGATAAGACAGTTTATTTCCTATTTTACCCAAGGATTGGAGAAGGCTTGGGGGTAAGGCAAGAATTAAGTTATTTAATTTGAAACAATCAGTCTAAGGCCAAATCACAGGACAAGGTCAAACTTCAAGCAGTCTGTGTGTTATTAACTAAATAACTTAGTTTTAATCCCATTTTAACCAAACTTGGTGGAAGGGTTTAGAGTCAAACAAGATGTTAGCCTAGTGAGTATGAAAATAACAGGTTAATGGTCAGGTTATTATGGTAAGGTCAAGTTAAGCAGTTTTCATCCAACTCTGACCAAATTGTGGAAGCTTTAGGAGTAAGCCAAGATTTAAGGAAAAAAAAATCTGTTAGGAGTGCAATTAGTCAGGTCACAGGGCAAGCTAATTCACTTTTGATCTGGACATGTTATGGTACTTTTACATTCACTTTTCTCATAATTCAGGACTCTAGCTTACATCATCCGAAGGTGGAATATAAAGAGGTTAGGGTGTTGATGATGGTAAAGATGATAATGATAAAAGGAACGAGTAAATGAACTGAAGAAAAATAATATTCGTAAAAGACATGAAGCACATTAGGGAGGGTGGTTCACTACGTAATGATGCAGTATACTAGTAAAGATGTAATATTAGTACAGGATAAATGTACTACAGCCTGGCATGTCCGTAACCAGGTTGCACAAACCATGACGTTGAACCAAGAATTACGGGGTCAGTATTTTAGGATTGGCTTGTTTTATAAAGCTATCTTTCTTCGTCCGTCTCTCTCTCTCTCTCTCTCTCTCTCTCTCTCTCTCTCTCTCTCTCTCTCTCTCTCTCTCAGTAAGCATATTAAACCCCTACAGCATCCCATAAATTTTTCATTCATTCTCAGTTACTGCCTGCCTGCCTCCCTCCCTCCCTCCCTCTCTCTCTCTCTCTCTCTCTCTCTCTCTCTCTCTCTCTCTCTCTCTCTCTCTCTCTCTCACCCTGTCTTACTCCCCACGGCTGGCGGCCACGATAAGACCCCAGTTAATCACCTCTCTCCCCGACACTTTTATCACCCCTCTCACTCGTTCTGCTCGTTATCATCCCTTTCCTTATTCTCCCTATCTCACTTTCTCTCTCTGTCCCTCTTCCTATCTCACTTTCTCTCTCTGTTCCTCTTCCTATCTCATTTTCTCTCTCTGTCCCTCTTCCTATCTCACTTTCTCTCTCTGTTCCTCTTCCTATCTCACTTTCTCTCTCTGTCCCTCTTCCTATCTCACTTTCTCTCTCTGTTCCTCTTCCTATCTCATTTTCTCTCTCTGTCCCTCTTCCTATCTCACTTTCTCTCTCTGTTCCTCTCCTTATCTTACTTTCTCTCTCTATCCCTCTTCCTACCTCACTTTTTCTCTCTTCCTATCTCACTTTCTCTGTCCCACTCCTTATCTCACTTTCTCTATCTTTTATCTCACATTCTCTTTCTATCCCTCTTCCTATCTCACTTTCTCTATCTCTCTTCCTATCTCACTTTCTCTGTCTGTCCCCCTTCCTATCTCTCTCTATCCATCTTCCTATCTCACTTTCTCTATCCCACATCTTATCTCACTCTGGCTCCCTGCCCCTCTTCTTAGTCGCCTCTCTTTCTAGTTCTCTTCTCATCTTCTCACTCTTTCTCTGTTCCTCTTCCTATTTTCCGCTTTCTCTCCCTTCCTCTTTCTATCTCCCTTTCTCTTTATCTCTCTTTTTTTATTTCTCTCTTTCTGTTCCTTTTCACGTTTCTCTTCTCTCTTCCTTTCCCCCTTCCTCTCATTCTGTCTTCTCCTATCAACCTTCCTTACTTATATTTACTGCTGACTTCATCCTTATCCATAGCTTTCATAATCTCTCTCTCTCTCTCTCTCTCTCTCTCTCTCTCTCTCTCTCTCCCCATCATTTTTATCACCCCCTTCACCCTTTCTACTCGTTATCATCCCCTTTCATTACTTCCCATATCCACTTCCTCCCTGTCTCCTTTCTCCCTCTATCGTTTTTTCATTCTCTTGCCGTCTCCCTCTCCATCTTCATCCCCTCCCTAACCTTCTCTCGACCTGTCTCCCATCTCCTCTTTCCCCCCCCCTCTAACCCTCCCCTTACCTCTCACCATCCCTCTCCCTCTTCTTACCGCCCTCTCCCTGCATCCCTCTTCCCTTCCCTCTCTGTCCCTCCCCCTTTATCCCTCTTCCCATTTCTCTCTCCCTCTCTCTACATCCATTTTCCTATTCTCCTTTTTTGTCCTCCCTTTTCTCCTCACTCTATCTGACACTTCTTACGACACCAGCGTTCCACATGTTATCATCTCATTTCTCTCTCTCTCCCTCTCTCTCTCTCTCTCTCTCTCTCTCTCTCTCTCTCTCCCCTCCTGTCTTTTTGCCTCTCCCTATCTTCCTCTCTCCCTGACTCCTCTTATCGTCTCTCCCCTTCCTCTTCCTGCCTCCTACTTCCTCCCTGACTCAGTTCCTCTTTCTCCAACCTTTTTCCTCTGTCCATCCATGTTCTTGTCTCCCTCGCTCTGTCACGCTCTCTTCCTCTCTTTCTCTTTCTTTGATACCCCTCTTCCTTCTTCTTACCTTCCTTCTCTCCTTTTGGTACCTATTTCTCTCTCTCTCTCTCTCTCTCTCTCTCCTTAACCTCCATTTTTTCTTCCTCTTTTTGTCTGTTTTCCACTCCCTATCTCCCTCACTCTCCCTGACTTTCTTATCAAGCCTGTCATTCGTTCTGCTCGTTATCCTCCCTTTCCTTACCCTCCCTCACTCATTTCCTCCCTTCCCTTACCCTCCCTCACTCATTTCCTCCCTTCCCTTACCCTCACTCACTCATTTCCTCCCTTTCCTTACTCTCCCTCACTCATTTCCTCCCTTTCCTTACTCTCCCTCATTCATTTCCTCCCTTTCCTTACTCTCCCTCACTCATTTCCTCCCTTTCCTTACTCTCCCTCACTCATTTCCTCCCTTTCCTTACTCTCCCTCACTCATTTCCTCCCTTTCCTTACTCTCCCTCACTCATTTCCTCCCTTTCCTTACTCTCTCTCATTCATTTCCTCTCTTTCCTTTACCATCCCTCACTAATTTCCTCCCTTTCCTTACTCTCCCTCACTCATTTCCTCCATTTCCTTAACCTCTCTCACTCATTTCCTCCCTTCCCTTACCTCCCTTACTCATTTCCTCCTCTTCTTTACCCTCCCTCATTCATTTCCTCTCTCTCCTTACCTCCCCCCATCCCTCTACCCCTTCTTCCTCCCTCCTTTCTTTCTCACTTCCCACCTCCCTTTCCAATTCTCTTTTTTTATCTCTTATTCTCATTTCTCTCTTTCCAACCTACTCTCTATTTCTTCAAGCTTCCTTTCTCTCTCTCTCTCTCTCTCTCTCTCTCTCTCTCTCTCTCTCTCACACACAGTTTTCCACCTTCTTCGCTTCCATTTTTTTTTTTTCACTATCCCTCTTTTATTCTTCCTTTTATTTTTACTTTATTTTCCTCTCTCCATCTTCTTGTCTCTCTTTCTTCTTATCCCCTCATGTTATTTCTCACTTTCCCTCACTTTCTTACTCTCTCTGCTTCTCTCTTTGACCCATTTTCTCCTTTCATTTCTTTCGATATCATTTTCTCTCCTTCATCACTTTCCTTTGCTTGTCACTGTCTTTCTTTCCTTTTTCCTGTCTCCCTCATCTCCTCTCACTTCCTCCTCTCCTGTCTCTCTCTCTCCTTCCTTCCTCCTCTCTATATATCTTCCTCACGCCCACTTCCTCTTCCTCTCCCTCTCTCTCTTTACCTTTCCTCTCACCCCCTCCTACTCTTCCTCTCACCATCTCATTCCCCCTTTCTTGCTATCTGCATTCTGCTATCGTGTCGTCTTGCTGTCTCACTTCTTTTTCCTTGCTTCTTGCCTTCCTTTCTGCCTACCTGCCTACATACCCACTTCCCAACCTACCTATCTACCTAGCTACCTACCTACCTACCTGTCTACCCACCCACCTACCTACCTACCCACCTTCTTGCTACCCACCTACCTACACCTGCCTGCTACCTATCTACCTACCTACCTATTCCATCTCCTCTCCTCTCCTCTCCTCCATTTTCCATGTTTCCTTACCCTCTTTCCTCCTTCCTTCTTCTTCCTACCTCCCTTTTCCCCTTCTTTTCTATTCCTTCTCCTTCCTACTTCATTCTCTTTTTTCCTCTTGCTCTCTCTCCCTCCTTCCCTTCCTAGCCTCCTTTATATTATTTCCTCTTCTCTTCCTTCTCCCCTCCCTCCTTCTTCTTTCTCTCTCTCATCTTCCCTCCTTCCCTGTCTTCTTCTTATTCTCCTCGCCCCTGTTTCCCCTCCTCCCCACCCTCCCATCCTCCGTCTCACTTTCTCCCTCCCTCCTCCCTGTTTTTTTTTTAGCCATCAAGTTCCTACCTCTCCCTTTCCCTTCATCCCTCTCCCTTTCCCTTCATCCCTCTCCCTTTCCTTCCTCCCTTCTCCCCCTTCCCACCGTCCCTCCTTTTCTCTCCTTCCCTCCTCCTCTCCTTCCTCCCTTCTTTCCTCCCTCACCCCGTCCCTCCTGCTACCCCCTCTTCCTCTTTTTTCCTCCGTCCCTCCTTTCCTCCCTCTCAACCATTCTCCTTCTACTCTCTCCCTCTTTCTTCTTCCCTCCTTCCCGCTCTCTTCTTACCCTCTTACTCTCCTATCTCCCTCCGTCCGTCCCTCCCTCCCTTCCCTCTCCCTCCGACCCTCCCTCTCTCCCCCTGTACTCCTCACTACTGACGTATTTCTTCTCCTTGTGCCTGGAGTTTCTTTTTCTCTCTCTTTTCTCCCCAATCTTTTCGCTCCCTCTTCCTACACACCTAATTGCTTTCTCCTTCTCCTCTCTCACTCATCTTTATTCATTTTTGTATATACCTCTCTCTACTTCCCTTGTATTCCTTTCTGTATTACTTGCTGTGCTACTCCTTTAATATGCGTTTTACATTAATCTTAATATTATTCTTATAGTGTTGTTATTCCACTCTTGTTTTTATTTATTCTCATTAGCCTCGTCGTTTTATGTCCCCTTTTTTCTTTCAATGTCCTTCTTTTCTTTACGTCCCTCGTTCTGTATCCCTCATTCTATGTACTTCTTTAGACATCCCTCTTTTCTGACTTCAGTGGCATAATGTTTACCTTATTTATTAACACGTACACTGTGCTTCCATGACCAAAAAAAAATGTGCTCAAAATCTTCTGCACATATTTTGGGTTGCGATTTAATAAAGATAGATCATAACTCTTTTGATTACTGTTTTTTAGTTTGGAAAGTCAATGTAGGTTTTAAGGAATTCAAGACTATTATGTGCTGTTTTCTTATGTTTCACTATTGCTGGAGTGCGATGCCTTCATGTGGTGGCACTGATACAGCCCGGTGGTTCAATTGTCCCGTCATACACTCTCCTCCAACCACTTCCCTTTCCACCAAAAGGAAGATGGTGAACTGCGACAGGGAAGAGACTTCAGGGTCCATCCAGTTGGTTCACATACAGATGAACCCAGGGATGCTGCCGCTGTTGCTGCTGTTGGTGAGGATGAGGATGAGGATGGTGATGATGATCCTGTTACTACTATTACTTTTACTATTAGTGTTATCATTACTATTACAGTTACTGCTACATTTACTGCTGCTACTACTGCTGCTACTACTACTGCTGCTACTACAACTGCAGCTGCTGCTGCTGCTGCTGCTACTACCACTGCTGCTGCTGCCGCTGCTGCTAATACTTCTGGTACTAGTATCGCTTCTGTTACTAATATTAATAATGCTATTATGACTACTACTACTACTACGACTACTACTACCACCACTACTACTGCTACTGCTACCATCACTACTACTACTGCCACTACCACTACTACCACCACCGCCACCATTGCCACTACCATACAACTATATTCAGCTTTAAACTTAGTAGTGATGGAGTTAATGAAGGCAACATCTAACATTTCCAGTTCCAAAAGTCTCTTCTTCCCTGTCGTGCTGGGGCAAAAATAATAATAATAATAATAATAATAATAATAATAATAATAATGATAATAATAATAACAATAATAATATGTAGTTACTTATTTACTTATTGTGTACAATAAAAAAGATTCGGCATAACTATTTATGGTATAATTAAATGATATGAAACCTTGGCATGATCAGTAAGTCTGTGACCTTTAAAATTAGTTCAAGGTCATTCATATTTGGAACATGTACTTAAATTGACCTAAAGCAGCTTCTTGTGTAATATCAACAAGATCTGAAGACAAAGGTGCGGCATAACGCATGGGTACATTTTACATTTGTCTCAATAACTGGCTAACTGTATGCTTAACTGTAACCATATTCCTTTCGCATAATGAGAGGGACCACAGCCATATTTCTGTCAAGTTACAGCATTACAGCTTTTGTGATTTTCTCTAAAACTTGTGAAAAAGAAAATAATGAGCAGATTTTATTTCTGTACGTTCCACTAGGCTAAATGGCAAATTCTTCGGCCAAAATTCTCAGCAAACTTTTTTATCATAGGATTTTCAACCAAAGAGCAGTATCTCAATTAGTTTCTGAGATACTTCAGTTTCAAATATGCCATTTCTGCAGTAAAAATGAGTATATAACCTTCAAAAATAGATCAAGGTCACTTATATTTGCCATAAGTACTTGGGTAACCGTGGGGTATCTTACTGTATAATATGATCAAGATCTGAAAAAAATGCACTGAAAAATATTATAATACGAAAACAATGAGCTTTGCTATTTATATGGCGAAGCTTAACTAGACTCTCCTGCGGACAGTTACTAGTATCCACCTACTGTTTCTTACAATGGCCTTGACCCCATCTGGAAGATACTTGTGTGTCTATCTGTTCTTTTGATTTCAGATGCCTACTGACTCTCTCTCTCTCTCTCTCTCTCTCTCTCTCTCTCTCAAAGTCTCAGATATTGCGCAACTAATCGTATTTTCATTTTTGAAGGAAAATTAGGTTTCCTGGAAGGTAAGAAAGAAAGAATGGAATCAATTACGTTAGGATATGTTTAGAGGGAAGTAAGGAGAAGGAGGATGGGAGGAAGTGAAGGAGTGAGGAAAGGAATGAAGGAAGAAAACATGGAAGGAAACAAGGAAATAAAGGAGCCGGAAGCGAAGGAAGGGTAAACGAGGGAAGAAGTGAGTGAGGAAGAGATAGAGAGATTCTTGATGGGCGCTAAAGCTGGTATCACCTTTCTCTGTCTCTGTCTCTGTCTCTGTCTGTCTGTCTGTCTGTCTGTCTGTCTCT
>NC_137011.1:0-22500 GCF_032717465.1 Coenobita brevimanus | reverse complement strand
CACAAATCCATCTTTTTACATATTATTCGTTTTTTTTTTTTTTTTTTTCCCCATAAAGAATGTATGGGCCTGGAGCTAGGCCATTTAGTTACTATATTTAATGGGTGGGTTGTCAGTTCTTTTGCCCTGAGTGGTATTATTATGGGCAATGAACTTAGCCATCCCTCGAACGTGAACCCTTGCGTCACGTCACCAAAGGACTAAAGGAACACTTAAAAACCGCCACCCCACCCGACACAGCTAAATTCCACGTTAAAATAGTGTCAATATTTCGACTACTATGACATACTTTTCATTTTATTCAGTCTTCCAGTAGACGATAATATTCAGCATTAATAAAGAAAGGATTAATTAAGGATATATCTTACTTCTCCATACTAAAGTGGCTCTCTAAATCGTCTGTAAATGGCAAGAGTAAATAAAGGTATCACTGTGTAAATGTGCATGTTGAAGCCTTTATAAACGAAACGAAGGGACTCTAAACAACTGGACACTATATGCTGAACACTGTTATTTTGTCGTCGTTGCTTATCTGCAAGTGAACCCGGTGGACTGCTGGCTGAAGATCTCCTCCTTCTGCAGCCCACCATCATCCTTCCAGGGAACAGGGAGGAAGGTGGAGGACGTTCAGGCAACCAGGCAGAGGACCCACCCAGTTAAATCGGTGCCATCACAGGAAGGTGCCCCTCTCCAAGCATCTAAGCTAAATGAAAATCGTTTAGTGGTGGCAAAAATAAAAGAAGAATTATGTTGTGGAACTAAAGGAGTATAAGATCATGACAATCGCTTCACTAAGAAAAATCCTTCCCAAATTGCATGAGGCACCTTAGTTGTAACTAATAACAGTAGTAGTAGTAGTTGTAGTAGTAGTGGTGGTAATAATAATAATAATAATAATAAAGACTATTAACTAGTTACTTTGTAACTTATTGTGTAGCCACAATAAGGAAGCTTCTCCATAACTTTTTATGGTATATAAGGTACAAAATTTTGGCATCATAAACAAGTCTGTGACATTTAAAAGCAGTCTAACGCCATTCATGTTTGGAATATGTACTTAGATTAACCTAATGTAGCTTCTTGTCCAATATCAACGAGATCAAAAGACAAAGGTGTGGAAGAAATAAATGAAGCATGGGAACATTTTACTTTGATCTCAATAACTGCCTAACTGTATGATTAACTGTGACCACATTCGTTTCAGATAACTGGAGGGACCACACCTATATTTTGGTAAAGCTATAGCTTTACAGGTTTTGTGGTTTTCTCTAAAACATGTTAAAAAGATAACACTGAGCAGATTTGATTTAGATACTTTCTACTAGGCTATATGGCGAGATATTCAGCCAACATTCTCAGCAAACATTTTTATAATAGGAATTTCAACCAAATAGCTGTAACGGTACCTCAATTACTTTATGAGGTATTTCAGTTTTAAGTAGGCAGTTTTCCAAAATAAACAAGAATGCAACCTTAAAAAATGGGTCAAGGTATTTATGTTTGGCACAAGTACTTCGGTTACCCTAGAGCACCTTCCAGTGCAATATCAAGATCTAAAAAAAAGGGCAAATAAAAATAATGATAATTCTTACCAAGACAATAAGGTTCTCTCTCTCTCTCTCTCTCTCTCTCTCTCTCTCTCTACATATATATATATATATATCTATCTATATATATATATATATATCTATCTATCTATATATATATATATATATATATATATACTGTATATATATATATGACGATTCTTAATAATAAAGATACCGTGTTTCTGAACTGGTGAGTGGAGACTGGTCAGTGTGAAAATGTCAGCCAAGGGAGGTTTATCATAATGTTTTTTGTACACACACACACACACACACACACACACACACACACACACACACACACACACACACACACGAGTATATAACACAGCAGAAAAAAGAAAACAGAGACACAGGCTTCACAGACCATTTGTATATAATGATTTTTCCTCATACGACATCGGATAAGAGTAAAGAACAATTAAAGGAAGCAGAAATCTTCAAGCAAAAAAGGAATTGCCTTGTAATATGACAAAAGGTGATGAAAAAGACTAGTAACGGAAATGATCCAGAATGTGATTACTGTGATATATTTTGAGATGTGGCCCTGGTGAGAGAGGATAGTGTTTGGAAACTCCCTGTACTGCTGTTTGCAGATGATACTGTGTTGTTCAGTGAAGACGAAGGGGAGCTGCAAGGCTTGGTGGATGAGTTTGGGAGAGTGTGTAAGAAACGGAATCTAAAGGTGAATGTAGGGAAGAGTAAAGTGATGGTCTTTGAGAGAGGTGAAGTCAGTGAATGTACAGCGAGGTTGGATGGTGAGGAATTGGAAAATGTGAGTACGTTTAAGTACTTGGGTAGTGTGATGAGTAAGGATGGAGGTTTGGAGGGTGAAGTGGTTGAAAGGGTACAGCAGGGAAGAATGGTTGCTGGTTCTTTGAAAGCAGTGATAAGAAACAGGGAAGTGAGCATGGAAGTGAAAAAGTTACTACATGACAGTATTGTGATACCAACTCTAACGTACGGAAGTGAAGCTTGGACGTTGTTGGAAGGACGCAAGTCAAGAGTGAGAGCAGTGGAAATGCGTTATTTAAGAGGAGCCTGTGGAGTCACATGGAGAGACAGGCTGACGAATGAGGATATAAAGGAGCGTTGTTGTGTTGATGTGGATGTGATATGAAGCATTATGAGGAACACTCTGAGGTGGTTTGGCCATGTGGAGAGGATGGAGGGTGAAAGACTGACGAAGAGAGTGTATGTGAGTAAGGTGGAGGGGGGAAGAGGGAGGGGGAGGCCGAGGATGAGATGGAGGGATGGGGTGGAGAGGTATATGAGAGAGGGGGGTGTGAGTTGGGAGCAGGGCAGTGAAATGGAGGAGGACAGGGCGACTTGGAGGTGATTTGTTTGTGGCCACCCCAAACGGGATTGAGGCGTCTGGCAATAGATAGATAGATAGATGTAGACAAAAATGTCATATATTTAGTGAAGGAATATTAGCCTGCCTCTTGACATCGTTGTTAACAAGAGCATCAGTATGTGTGTGCAGTTATCATGCAGTTGAGTTGAGCATTATTGTAATTATAATTAATTATTATTATTATTATTAACTGAACAGATAGACAGACAGAATAATAAAGAGATATATAATAAACAGACAGAAGACGCATGGATAGACAGATAGATATCAAAATGGAAATGGTGTGTGCTTCCGAAATGTCCGTCAGTTAAACACGACTGTTAATTTATTTAAGATATTCGGTGGTTTCCTTCATCGGTGTCTGTCTCAAGTCATTTAAGATTTGTCATGTAAAATTCTTATGTGCTGTTCCTAAAATTAACTCAGTTTCATAGTCGGGCACAGAGAGAAAAGCTTACCGGGCGTAAATAGTAAAAAGAAAAAAATTAAGTACTAGAAGTTTATTTAGCCACCAAGTATTGAAACAGCGTCATCAGTGGACATCTATCTGCAAGGGGATAATCAGAGTATATTTCAGAATGTACATGCTCCTTAAGATTATATCCAAGACCCCAAGTCAATAACTTCTAAGAAATTACAACCTTAATACTTCTTTGTTCAATTCCGTTATACTTCTCAGAACCTACAATTCGTCATGCTTCTAACATATAACTTGAGGTGCTGATTATCCTGTTATATTTTCTGATTACCCTGTACTGACCTGTCATACAAATCAGATCAACAGCCATATCCAGCGTTAAATAAATACAGGAATTTGTACCCAGTTTCAGAAATTTCTTAACCCAGTTTTTACAGGCTTTCCTCTGCTTAAGATTAATTTTCATGCTAGAATTCATATAGCCTGCAGGGAAACACTACGCAGATCAAAACACCCAGGTTCTGCGAAGCTGAGTTTGTAATTAATTTCTCCTCATCCCTAGCCTCCTCTTCAGACCAGAGCTGCAGCTTAGGTACGTTCTGGGTACAGTCTCGTTGTTTGATACTTGTTTTTTCGTCATGAGTTTCAACCACTGATTTATTACAATACAAAAAAAAAAAAAAATGCTTTTTTTTTTGTGTGTACTATTCCCTGACTACGATGACCGTTTTTCTGTTTGTCTTTCTGCCTCTAAATTATTTTCACTTAGGAAGAACTTTTTTCAAAGGATTGATGAAGTACTCAGTGTATAAAGAACTTTCGTTGTCGATGGGCTGATGAAGTACTGCATGTATTAAAGAACTTTCGTTATCCAGGGACTGATAAACTACTGCATGTGTAAAGAACTTTCGTTATCAAGGTGCTGGTGAGGTACTGCTTGTATAAAGAACTTTCGTTATCAAAGGGCTGATTTAACTGAATATCTGACGAACACTCGTTGTCAAGGAGCTGGCGAACTACTGAATGTAAAGAGAACTTCGTTTTCAAGGGACTGATGAAACCCTTGTAAAACATCTGTAGAGTGGCTGTGAGTGTTAGAAATACTGTTAATATTTGCGATTGTTCCAAATATTTGCTAGAAAAAGAAAATCGAGCATAGAAATTAAGTCCCTCCACAGTAAATGGTAGCACCGCAACGCCCGGCTTGCAAACACTTTCTCTGTGCACGGGCAGTATGTACCGGTACGTTTACACAGTCAAGCCCTGTTAACAGCAGGAGTATGCAAACTTAAGCTTACAGCAACTCTGGAATCTGTATGAAGCGGTAGAATTTTCTTTACTTCGAGTACATGAATAACGTGTGGGCTTCTGTGCTCATTTCACTCCGCATACAGTTTATAATTGCCCAACTTTTATGCCTTTTTTTCCTTTATTTCCAGTTCCTATCGCCCTTTTTCATACTACGTGGGAGTAAGGAGCAGGGACGACAACGACGACTATGATGATAATGATGACGAGGACGACGAGATCCGACGACGATGCTGATGATTGGTAGCACATTCGACTGGCATTGACGAAAGGAACAAAGAAAGGTTATAGATGGTGATAGAGGGCTTGCATAAAAATTTGTGGGATATACAGAACAATAGTCACTTCTCAGAATTTATAATCTATATACCAAAGTTCAGAATACGTGTTGGACAAAACTATATTGTGATAGCGGCTTAGGTGAAGGTGAGAATGAATGCTTGAGGGCAGAACAGGGAGTAACACTTCCTGCTACAAATATAGTTTTATTCTTTTTATCCTTCCCTGATAGAGAATTAATATTCCATCCATCCATCCATCATCCAATCCTACGTTGCACCACGAAGAGCGTAGGAGCCCGGGACTAGGCAAGTTGGTCCTGACATTTAAGATGAGAGTGACCAGCCTCACTCATCCTTGAGTAGCATTACATGAGCAATAAACTCCAACAATCCCTTGGATATAAACCTTCACCGGCTCAATCCGATTGGAGAGCCGCAATTACCGACTAACCACTAGGCTCCATAATTTGGTTATATGGTTACCACCCAGCATAATAAATGGTTTCCTGGTGTACAGGAAACCATTCGGCTTGCCATTCATTGTGAGAGTCACCCATAGGCAGAAGGAACAGGGAAAGAATGAAGGAAAGAAAAGACAAAAGAGGGAGTGTAAAGTCACCCGTAGGCAGAAGGATGAGGAAAGAATGAAGTAAAGAAAGACAGAAGGGGAAGGAAGGAAAGGAGGGAGGAGAGGAAAGGGCAGACATCAGAGAGCAGCACCACATCGAGTGAGTGGATGGTGAGCGCCCCCACCTACCACAAAATTAATATTACACATCCATATTTAAAATTCTAGCTAGCACATCCTACACTCTTTAACATCAATATATATTCTCTTTCTCCAAATCCCACTCTCGCTCCCACAAGGAAGTGGTTTTCTATTCAGTCAAACGCACTGACCTCTCTCTCTCTCTCTCTCTCTCTCTCTCTCACACACACACACACACACACACACACACACACACACACACACACACACACACACACACACACACATTATTTCTTAACAAAGCAACTAATGATGAAAAAAATCCAATTGATTATAGCGTTTCAAGTTCACCTGCCTCATTCAACTACCCTTCCTCCTGTGATCAAGGGCATCGTGAGAGAGAGAGAGAGAGAGAGAGAGAGAGAGAGAGAGAGCTGTACCGTATGTGCTTATATGCATGTGCATACCTGTGTAAATGTATGTGTGCACAGATGAGTCTGTGTGTGTGTGTGTGTGTGTGTGTGTGTGTGTGTGTGTGTGTGTGTGTGTGTGTGTGTGACTGTCAACTACACAGCAGAATCTGGTTATTCGTTAGTCAGTTCCAGTACACCAATGACTGATGCTGTGAACTGGGACAACTGGGAATAACACACTGGGTGGACTGGGAACCACTGAGTAAAAAGAAAACATAAGGAGAGGAAGAGGAATTGGAAGAAGAGGAAGAAGAAGAGGATGAAGAAGATGGGGAAGAAGAAAGAAGAAGAATCAGGAGGAACAAAAGGAAAAGGAATAGGAAAATAATGAGAAAGAAGAGAAAAAAGAAGAGGAAGCAGAGGAATAGGAAAAGGAGGAAGAAGAGGAAAAGGAAAAGAATGCAGAGGAAGAGGAAGAATAGGCTAAGAGGAAGAGGAAGAAATGGGGAAGAGAATGAGGAGGAAAGGAAAGAGGAAGAACGGAAACAGTAAGAGGACGAAAGAGAAGAAAAATAAGCTGATTTCCTGGTCTATAATCGTTTGTTTTCATCTGACGGAACAGGGCCACTCCCACAACTCGAATACAAGGTCGTGGCTGCAAGAAATTCGATTATCCTTGGTCAGTGAGGCAGGAACGAGTCTCCTTGGTCACTAGCCAAATTTTCTCTCCGGTCTGATTGTTCGTTGGCATCAGTTAAGCTGGAAGGGGTTAGGAAACCTTGGAGAGAGAGAGAGAGAGAGAGAGAGAGAGACAGACAGACAGACACAGACAGATAGACAGACAAACAAACAGACAGCCAGACAGCAGACAGATACAGACAGACAGACACAGACAGACAGACACACACACAGACACACAGATCGATAGACAGACAGAGACAGAGTAAGATAGACAGACAGACAGACACAGACAGAGACAAACAGATGGACAGAGAGACAGACAGACAAAAAAAAAATAGGCTACATGAGCTGGGGACACTGAACTGGTTGAACAAGAAATATTGGACTATGTTAATTTGGTGATCTTGGGATAATGAGCCGTGAGGAATGGGAAACACTGACTGGGAAGATGGATTGGTGAACTGCGAACGAGGGACAGGAATCATGAACTGCGTGAACTGGGAGAGATGGAAATAATAGACTGGGGGAAGTGATAGGGCAGAAAATAGCTGACTGGATGAACTGAGAAGACTGGAAATAACAGGCTTGACTGATCAGAAATGGAAATTACAGACTGGATGGACTTGGAGAACCGGGGATCAGGGGCAGAGAGAGATCGAAATAATAGACTGGATGGGAGAACTGGGAATAATATATTGAATAGACTGGGAGAATTGGGTGTATTGAACTGGTAGAACTGGAAATATTAAACTGGATAGACTGGGAGAGCTAAAGACAGACTGGACTGACTGGAAGAACTGGAAATAAAGACTGGATAAACTCCAAAAACTAGGTTTAAATAGACTGGATGAAATGAGGGGTCAGGAGGTGAATTAAAAGCTTACCTTTAACAAGTTCAGAATAAGGGAAAAAGACGGAAGGAGAATAAAAACAAGACTAAAAAAAAAAAAAAAAAAAGGGATGGATAGCAGATAAACTTTGACACAAAATAAACTGGAAACAAAGCTATAAGAGAGAGAGAGAGAGAGAGAGAGAGAGAGAGAGAGAGAGAGAGAGAGAGAGAGAGAGAGAGAGGTCATGTCACAGGAGGGGGTGAGGCGGACAATCAAGCTTACTCTTCAACAAGGTTTAAATACTTGACATAATTAGTTTAGGTAAGGGGAGAAGCAGTGCAGGAGAAGAGGAGAGGAGGCCTTGCAATATTGCCATTATATGAGCTTAGAAGGGTGAGGGTGGCTAGGGTGAGAGTGACTAGTGTGAGAGGAGCGAGGGTGAGGGGAAAGGAGATGAGTGATGGAGGGTGAGGGAAATTAAGGATAGAGTTTGATAGGAGGGAGAGGCCTTACAATATCACAGTGTAAGGGCATAGAGAAGGGTGAGGGTGGCTTGGGTGAGGGTGACTAGGGTGAGGAGAGCGAGGGTGAGGGCGGCGAGAGTGAGGAGAGGGTAAGGGTGACGAAGAAGGGTGATGGGGAGTGAGAGAAAGTAAGAGTAGAATTTATAAGCAGGGAAGGGTTTACAGTACTGTCATTAAACGAACCTAAAAGGATGAGGGGTGGCTAGGGTGAAAGGTGAGAGTGTTGGGTGAGGGTGACGAGTGAGGAGACCAAGGGTGAGATTGGTTAGAGTGAAGGTGTGCATGAAGGAGATGGGTGATGGGGCGAGAAAAAGTGAGGAAAGATTTAGATAGGAAGAATTACAATATTGCTGTTTTATGAGCTGTGAAGAGCAAGCGAGAGTAGGGTGAAGGATGAGTGTCTAGAGTGAAGATGATGCGGGTATCGAGTTAGGATGAAGAGTGAATGGCTAGGATGAGAGGGATGAGGTATCGGGTTGAGAAGAAGGGTGAAAGGAGGGTGTGCGTGAAGTGCGGCAAGGGAGGCGTATTGTAGGATAAGGGTGACATGTGAGTATGGTAAGGGCGGATGAGACTGGGAATGGTTAGGGTTAGGATGGATAAGGGTGACGATGTAGGGCGAAAAGGAAGGATGGTGGGAGAGTGGTGAGGGTGAGAGCGAAAAGTGACAAGGATGAGGAGAGGAAGGAAGGTGAGAGGTGAAGAAGAAGGGTGAGGTGGAGGGTGACTAGTGTGATGTGTGAGAGAGAAAAGGTGAGAATGAATGGCTGTACGGGAGGGGTTAGGGAGGAGAGTAAGGGTGAAAAATGGCTAGGATGAAGGTGGATATGGGGGTGAATGTGAAAGCTAAAGATGATAGGAAATGAAGGAAGGTTAGAGGACCAACAATGTTTTAGTTATACCTGCTTAGAAGGGTGAGAGATGAAGGGTTAAGAGGTAAGGTGAGGGTTAAGATGAGACGGAATGAAAGGAAAGTGCGAGTGGGTGAAACAGGAGTATGAGGCAGTGAATGAGAATAGTATGAGTGGTTGAGACAGCAGAGTGGTGCAAAGCGTGAAGAAGGCTAAGGCAAAAGGATGAGGTATGATGGTGAGCCAAGAGGTTGAGGCAAGAGAGTGAGGCAGGAAGATAAGGAGTTTAAGTCGATGAGGCAAGTCAGTGAGGCAGGGCAAACAGCAAGGCAGGGTAGCGGCCAATCAGCACCGAGACTAAGCAATCCACAGGTCTCAGGGTAATGGGTTACGTGCCTCGCCAACGGTCAGGCCAGGCAGGAAGAAGGTGAGGCAATAGGAGGGTGAGGCAGAGAAATGGAGAAATTAAGGGAGGGAGAGCCAGGGTGAGGATAATGGGAGATACAGGTTGAGACAGGTGAAGGGGAGAGAGGTTGAGAGGTGATGGAGGGTGAAGGTGGGAGAGGTTGAGAGGAGTGAGGGAGGGAGATGGGGAAGACGAGGGAGGGGAAGGCAGGAGAATGAATATCTGAGTAAAGAAACAAAGCAATTTCAGATGGACACAATAAAAGTAGGATCTGATATACTGTATACTGTGGGCATGTTCTATTATATTCTGATAATGATATGCCATATAAGGATTATTAAAATATTGACGATACTTACCTTCAGCTTCCCCCCACCACACACACAGCTAATGAGAACGAAAACAAAACTTCAAATAAGAATAATTGCTAAAATTGTAGCTAAAGACAAGTTAGGTAGTAGTATGGAGAACAACTGTGATTTTATGTATCAGTACAGTGAGCAGATGAGACGGGTTTTAAGTATACAACAAATTTTACATCAAACTCATATTTAAACAAGTACCGCAAGTAGTATAAACTTTAACCTGAAAACATGACAAGGTACAATTAAAAAGGATAATAATAATAATAATAATAATAATAATAATAATTAATGGAAACTAAATAATGAAAATCACCATCATAATCAAGAGATCAGTGTAGTTCCGTGCTGGCTGTGACGATTTTAGGTGTTATACGAAAGGGCTAGAGAGCAATATAAAGGACACAACAAAAAATATGTAAACAAATAATATATGGCATCTGGGGAGGAATGAATAATGTCCGTCAACATACCACTGACATGGGACTGTCAGCGAAGTCTGGTCGTGACATAAGAGGGGGGGGAGGTGGAAGAAAGTTTAGCTATCACTGAAGCAACATCATCTCATCCAAGCCCAGCCAGAGATTCTAGGTACAGTACCATCAGATACACCGTACTGTACAGTATTAATGGGCTAAGATATCTTTAACAGCAACGAAACAAATTTTTCTATAATAACGTAGCGCAACTAGCATCTTTCGAATCCAAAGAAGAACTAAAGGTGAAATGCCAGTGCCAGCAAAGTCGTTTACAAGAAAAAAAAAAAAAAGGCCATATTCAAATCCCGTCCACTGTGGGACGTTTGGACCCTTGCGTTTAAAAGACTGTAGGTCGTAGGCAGTAGGCAGTAAAGGAGATGAAAACAGGGAAAGCTGCAGGTATGGATGGGTGTGCTGTGGAATGCCTGAAGGGTGGTGGAGTGACTATTGTTGACTGGTTAGTAAGATCGTTGAATGTGTGCTTTGAGAAAGGTATGGTGCCAATTGACTGGGCAAGTGCTTGTGTGGTCCCGTTGTATAAAGGCAAGGGTGATAAGTATGAATGTACTAGCTTTAGGGGTATAAGTCTGTTGAGTGTTGTAGGTAAGGTGTATGGTAGAGTGTTAATTATGAGAGTTAGAGAGGGTACAGAGGGAGTGATTAGTGATGAGCAGTGTGGCTGTGTTTGCTGTGAGACAAGTGTGTGAAAAGTATTTAGCGAAAGGCAAGGATGTGTTTTGGGCATTTATGGATTTAGAGAAAGCGTATGATAGAATTGATAGGGAGGCTTTGTGGACTGTTTTAAGATTGTATGGACTTGATGGTAGGTTACTAAAAGGGGTGAAAAGTTTTTATGTAAATAGTAGAGCATGTGTAAGAGTGGGAAATGCTGTGAGTGATTGGTTTCCCGTGAGAGTGGGGCTGCGACAGGGATGTGTGATGTCACCTTGGTTGTTTAATATTTACATGGATGGTGTTGTAAGGGAGGTGAATGCAAGAGTTTTAGGTGGTCCGAGTCTGGTAAATGTTGATGGTGGAGATTGGAATCTGAAGCAGCTGCTGTTTGCAGATGATACTGCACTGGTGACCGATTCAGAGGAGAGATTGAGACAGTTGGTAGAGGAGTTTGGAAGGGTGTGTGAAAGGAGGAATTTGAAAGTAAATGAGAATAAGAGTAAAGTGATGAAGTGTACGAGGTTGATAGATGGTAGGGGGATGAATATAGTTTTGAATGGTGAGTTGCTTGGGGAGGTAGATTGTTTTAAATATCTAGGGTCACATGTTGCTGTGGATGGAAGAATAGATGCAGAAGTGAAGTTTAGAATAAATGAAGTAGGAAAGGTGCTGGGAGGAATGAAAAAAGTGTTTAAATGTCGTTCGCTTAGAATGGATGTAAAAGAGAAGGCTGTATGAGGGTGTTGTGGTACCGACTGCATTATATGGGGCTGAAACATGGAATATGGGTGTAGCAGAGAGGAAAAGTTTGAATGTAATGGAGATGAGGTGTCTGAGGAGTATGTGTGGAGTGACGCGTATGGATCGGGTGCGAAGTGATGAAGTGCGAAGGAGAACTGGAGTTGTTCAGGAGATGGCTGGTAGAGTTGAGCAGAGGGTGTTGCGATGGTTTGGGCATATGGAGAGAATGGATAATGAGCGATTGGTGAAAAAGATAACTAGATCTGATGTGAGAGGTGTAAGGCTGAGAGGAAGACCACGAATAGGTTGGATGGATAGTGTGAAGAGAGCGCTGGATGCGAGAGGGATGTCTGTTGAGCAAGGAAGAGTGGCTGTGCGTGACAGAAATAAATGGAGAAGAAATTGTGAATAAATAAGATGATGACGCAGCCCTGAGGCGGATATTCTCCCGCATTTGGTGCCTGATCAGCTAGTCAGGAGTCAGGTGCGGGTAAGGGGACTGGGTATGTTATGATGTGGCAGGGAGGCAAAACCAGTTTCTGCTGTCAGGCCCCTGCTGCTTGGATGTCACTGAGATTGCATTGCGCAGTTGACCCTTGTGCGGTGTGGTGCGGTGAGGATCTGTCCGTTCTCCCCTTTGGGGCTAAGATGTGAATGAATGTGTTTAAATGGATGGAAAGTAAATGGAGAGTGTGTCAAGTCCTGTCTCGGCTTACCTCCCTTTCCTTGGGGGAGGCTTAGCCCTAGGTATATAGGATAGATAGATAGGTCGTTAGGCCACAGGAGAAAATACCTGAGCGAGGAGAGACAATTCCAGGGTTGATCTGTTGCATACACGAAAGAGAACAGTATCAGTTAACTTTTTGCATTAGAGGAAGCACTGTAGATGAAACGGGGTGAACACGGCGTTGCCAGACGAGTATATACTAATACACTCGTATAAAGACAAAGCAGCATACCTAGTCTATTATATGCCCTTGTATCATGTTGCGGGTGGTACAGTATTTTCACTCCCTATCCAGTAACGAAATTCCCCTTTACCAAGATACATGCATATTCCCTTGCAAACTCTCGCACCTTATCTCTACTACACCTCATTCTCGTCTGCCTTCCTCTTCTATCTGCTTTTCTTTAATAATAATCTCTAAGACAATAACCTTAAGCAACGTGAAACATGGAGTGGGAAACAATATGCAACCAAGAGCAAATTCAAAAGTAGCAAAATCATAAAAAATACATTATTTATAGTAAGTCATTAATAACATGAAAACAACTGCCAAAGTCAAAAAGATTAGTATATGAATAAAAAATCAAGTAATAAATTCCACAAGAAATAGAAGAACAAAATACTTAAAAGTTCAGAAATAAAAATGTAACAGATTAACGACTGAAATTAACATGCAACCCAAATTCAAGAAATAACAAATAGGTAAGAAAACGAAAATAATACGTAAAAAGCAATACAAAAAAGGAGAGAAAGAAATATTACCAATTAAAAGCAACATGAACATAATAAAGATACTTATAAGTACGTGTACCTAAGTTACACAAAGTTTCCACAAAAACAGCAAAAATTCAAAAGAAGCATTGTTATTAGCAACTTAAAAGAAAAAAAGAATAGCAACAGTGGTAATTGAAACATCAGAAGTAACAAAAAAAGAAAAACACGATCAAGATATACAAAGAGCAAATCACTGAGAAAAAATCAGGAGGGCATCCATACTGACACAAATTCAAAGCAACCATGTTATCAGTGACACACACTCACCATCCCAGTTCGGCCTGATGAGGCAAAGGAGATGGAGGAGTGGTGGTAGTGGTGGAGTGGTGATGAGTGAGGAAGGGTGAAGGTACAAGAGGAAGGAGAGGTGAGGACGTCAAATGTGGATTTTCCTCTCTCTTCCTCAACGCATCTTACTGGCGGTGTTGTATCGTCCCTGGTACGGTTGTGCACGACGAAGTTTCATTTTATCATTAGACGCCCAACCCCGTTCATGCACAGTGTGGCAATATTAACGCGCTTTGCACAAGTGGCTCAAGAATATATTGGAGCAGTTGAGAGAGTAAAGTTTTGAAGATTACTAGAATATCACTTTATTAGACGGCAACAGAAGTCACAGTAAAGAATTATACCTTTAGTATGAAATTAATCACAGCAGGATCACAATAAATGTTACATGGTTCATATTAAAATAAAGCCACTGTTCAATGTATGTGGATAAATAAACAGTGTTGAAAAATTCATAACACTAGACGATTCACAGTCCAAGGGGTTTTTCCCAGTGGCATATACTCCACTGCACTAGTATTACTTACAATAGTATCATATTCATAAACTACCTATCAAGCAAGGTTTGTTGCAGATGAATTACAAATTAAAATTAATCACCGTACCACATCACGAGTGCCAGATTACCATGCACAGTTGCATATGATTCTGCAACACTTGAGGATTCAGAGCAACGGTCAGCACGTCGCAGGATCGACGATGCATAATGTCACAGGAGATGATTCACTGTAATACAGCGATTCACATTACCGCATGATTCACAGTAACACATCTCACAGCAGCAGATGATTCACAGTACCACATGATTTACAGTATGCACACTTTGATTCAAAAATATTACACAATTACAAGTAGCAGATGATTCAAAACGATACATCATTCACAACAACAAGACTAATCTGACAGTAACAGGATTCTGACAGTAACGCCTCAATCCCATACAGTAATAAGCTATTCATCGTAAAACACTGATTCTAAGTAGCTGCACAATCATACCAGTGCACAATTCACAGTAATGCACGCTCACAGTACCGTACAATTCACAGTACGAAATGCATCACAACGCAACGCACACAAAGCTCGCCGCAACAGCACCACTGCTTCTCAAAAGCAATATCACACGCATAAATCGGAGTAACGCACACGCAGAAGATGACACATAAACGAGGAATGAAGGAGAGAAAATGATGGGGAGAGACGCAGCATCAATGTACGAGGGAGAGGGGAGGAGATCAAGGCCCGAATGGAAGCAACTCGAAGCACTTCATCTCACGTACCGGTACCTAGCCCTCGAGCTCTGACGTCCTCCATAGAAAGCGTGGATGGAGGAATGGTAAACTCTAACTAAACTTTTTTCTTCGTTTTTTTGCATCAGTGTTTGCATCCCTTTTTTCTCTAATATTTTATTGTACTCTTTCCTCTCTCATAGTCTCAACTTGTCTTAAAATTCTGCTGTTTCCCCTTGAAGCCTACTCTTTCTGTGTATCCACTCTTGTTTCCCATTTCTCTCAGTTTCGTCATTATCCACCTCTCTCTCTCTCTCCTCTCTCTCTCTCTCTCTCTCTCTCTCTCCTCTCTCTCAATGGCTTGATTAATTCACTCTCATTACATAAACAAAAAGCTAATAATCGGGAACAGACGAGAGATGATAACTGATAAATAATAAGATAATATTTCCCTTGATAAATATATTCTGTTCCATCAACTTCACTACATTTTGGATATTTTTGTTTCAAGTCACAGGAGACTTGTCATTCCATACAGACAAAGGCTTACCAATTAAACATTACAAATTCCAAAATGAATTTTCACTCTCTACTTTATTTCAACTGGTTCAGAGAGAGAGTTTTTTTGTATCCCTCTTGCTGCAACCAAACAAATCCAACGAGACAAGAAAGAGAGTGTTCCTGTAGTGCAGTGGACTAATGAATAACAAGTCCAATTTATAATACGTATAGAGCCTTGTTATAAACGTATGGAATAGGAGAAACACACACACACACACACACACACACACACACACACACACACACACACACTCATTGTCTTTTTCTGCACATTGATTTAGAGGAAACAAGTAGATAGCTTGTGACACAGAGAGCTCGTAGCCTCTGAACAACGCTTCTATTAATAAAGCATATCGCTCTTCAAGATTTTAACACTTCTTTGGCCAGTGATCCGCATATCCGCAAGAAAATTTAATTGAGTCCACCATTTTCGAGAAATCTTATGGACTAAACTTAAAAGGGTAAAAAGAAGTCTTGGTCCTGGAATTCGAATTTTGATCCAACACAAATATTTCATTAACTCTTCCCATGCCCATGATCTACATTTCCACAAAATTTCATTGGAAACCCATCAGTTAACTTTTTTGTATATTCGTATGGACAAACAAACAGAACCAATCAGGGATGAATACATAACGTCCTCTCACATGCACCTTTGGTGGAGATACAAAAAGGTGTAAAAGGACGAATAACTTCACCATGTTTATGTCCTCCTTTTAAATACGATTCTCTTATTACCTGGTGCCTTATTTTTTTGAGGATGCATGTTATGCTTCCAGTACATGGTCAGGTGTGAATGCGCTCATCACAATCTCCATACTGCCTATTTCATGTGGGACAGGTTTGGGATATGAACTTCTAGGCCTATCTGTCCCTACTCAGCAAAGAATCCATGTTGCCACCCTTCCATACCACAAAAGAAGTACACCTGCTAAAGCCTGAATACATGGATTGACCCACTTCAGTCCTACGATCTTTTTTTCGTTTCGATCTTGTTCTATCCAAATTATTTTACAGTAGATTCCCAGAGATAGTGAATTTCTAACTGGAGGGGTTAGATATTGCCCTTCATTTACCCTCTCACTACTAGACATCTCCTAGAAGCTGGAAATATATTGCTCTGGAGAGTAACAAGAAGAAAAGCAATGAAGTACATCCTTGGATTGGAGTGTTTGTGCTACAATAATGTGTTAAACTTCAAATCATATGAATAAATTTAAAAGGAAAGGAGTAAGAACGTAGAAAGAGAAAACAATATAGCTTAGGTGATAAAAAGCTAGAGAAGGAGAAAGGAGAAAATCCAGTTAGCTCAGAAGAAAAAAACAGAGAAGGAGGAAGAAGAACAGACGAAAGCTGAGTAAGATAAAAGCTACAAAAGAAGACAATAAACGATAAAGCCGAGTATGAAGGTAAAGGCTAGAGAAGGGAAAGAAGAAGAACGAGAAAGCCGATTTAGGTTTCGGAGATCAACAGCTAAAGAATAGGAAGAACAAGGAAGAGCTCAGTTGGTTAAAGAGATGAACGCTAGAAGAAGGGAATGATAATGACGAAAATGCAGGAATTACTAAGGGAAATGAAAGTTAAAGAAGGAGGTTAACTGTTCGAGAGGTCAGGGTGGAATGATGAAAGGTATTAAGTTATCTCACATTTAATTCTGACAGAGCCGTGGATGAGAGTGGTAGAGGGTGAAGGAGATGTGATCTGTGAACCAGACATTAGAGTAAGGACTGGGAAAAAGCCCTGGAAGGAGAAATGTTAGTACTATTGGTGATGATTATGCTTTAAAAATCGCTCATAATGGAAATTGGAACACAATTAGTCAGTAGTAAAGACAGTAATAATCAGGTACTTACTTGAACAGAGTAAGACCAAGTGGCAAGTTCTTAAACACAAAACACACGACAGTTTCCGTAAAAAATAAGGCGACGGTACTGGAGAGCCTGCGGAGGCACCTGGCAACAAACATTACAGGAGCGGGATGGCCTGGTAGACGACCACAAAGCCAGCATGGGGTACGCTGACGATGGTCCTCATTGCCTGCCCTATTGCGCAATCCCAATCATGTCTTTTTCCACTTTTACCAAACTTGATTACATGACACTTGTCCACATTGAATTCCATTTGCCATGTACTACTCCATTCATGAAGTTTATTTAATTCTTCTTGTAGTTCTTTACAAGAGTCTGTGTTAGTAATTCTCCTTTGTATGGCATCATCTGCAAACATATTCAGATAGCTCACATTTCCAGTGTTACTGTTTATACTAGTCCAGACACTAAAAACATGATTGGTGCCAGCACTGAACCCTGTGGTACTCCACTAGTCACTTCTTTCTATGATGAGTAGTTTCCTCTTAGTACTGTTCTCATTTCTCTTTTTATGAGAAAGTCTTGCATCCAACAAAACAGTTTGGCCTCGAATTCCTCCTTGATGATACAGTTTCCATAAAAGTCTTTGGTGTGGTACTGTGTCAAAAGCTTTCTTGAAGTTTCCAATAGATACTGTCCACCCATCCTTCTCTTTCCAAATGTATTGTGTTTGTTACTCTGTCATAGTAGCTCAACAGATTAGTAACACATGATTTTCCTCTTTCTGAAACCAAGCTGTCTCTTTGTTATCATACTGTGTTCTTCTTCTAGATGATTTACCCAAGCTTTTCTTATAAGCTTTTCTAATACCTTGCTTACAACACTGGTCATTGATACTGGTCGGTAGTTGAGTGGATTTTGTCTATATCCTTTCTTGAATAAGGAGACAATATTTGCTTTTTTTCCAAATATCAGGTAGTTTACCTTGACTCAAGGATTTCTTGAAAATTAAAAATAATGGTTTACTTAACTCCTGGCACATTCTCGTAGTACCCAACATGAAATTTCATCAGGACCACTTGCTTTTCCTCTGTCTAATCTACTTAACTCCTCCTGTATTACTTTTTCTTCTATTTGTATATCTGGTAGTATGTGTGGACATGCATGTTCCACATAGACCCTCTCAAAATTTTTTTCTTCTGTAAAAACTAATTGAAAATTCGTATTTAGTGCTTCACAAATATCTTTCTCTTGTGTATAAGTGATTCCCTCGTCCGTATTGGATTGTATTATATCTTTTACTTTGGTTTTGCTTCTGATATAGCTGTAAAGCAGCTTTGGTTGATCACTACTTTTATTTATTATATCCTCCTCAAACTGTTTTTGGGCTTCCCTCCTTATTCTTGTATAATCGTTTCTTGCCTGTTTGTACTTATTATATGCCCTTTCACTATTGTGTCTTCTGTAACTAAGAAATAGGCCCTGAGCCTTTGCCCAGAGTCGGACACGGCAAAAAAAAAAAAAAAAAACTGTCTCAACAAATCTCTTCTTTCTTTTAATTTTTTACATTCTGTACTGAACCATTTCTGTATTTTCTTATCTGCTTCTTTTGTGCTGTGGGATGTACTTCTGGATTCCTATTTCATAAAATTCACAGAATCTTTTATATACAGCATTTAAATCTTGTCCTCTAAGCTCATTTTCCCAATCAACTTCTAAGAAATACTTCTTTAGGTCTTGATAATTTCCCCTTTTATAGTTTAGGCTCTTTTTGTAACTTTCATTGCTGTTAACTATGTTATATGATTTCCGGAAGTTATAATTTAGTACTGCATGATCGCTTTTGCCGAGTGGAGGGTGATATATTAAACTGTCAATATCATTTTCTTGCCTAGTAAATATTAGATCTAGCACTGAAGGTACATCAAGTCCTCTTTTTTCTGGTGGTTTCCCTCACATGTTGCGTTAGGAAAAACTCTTGCACGTAAATCCAGGAGCTTTTGGTCCCAACAGCTTTCTTGGCTAATTCTTCATCTAGAGTATTCCAATTTATAATTGTATTAAAATCCCCAGTTAGTATAATTCTTTCCGATTTCTCTTCCATTTTATGTAGTAATGATCTTAAACTCTGAATTGCACTCTCTGCCAGGTCCTCATATTCATCTCTTTCCAATGTGTTTGATCTTGGGTGGCATGTACAAATTGGCTACAAATTTACTTTCCCCTTCAGATGTGTTGATCTCTACTGCAATCAGTTCTACTTGTGGATGGTATATCTAGTTTTATTTCATTGACTTTTAGATTTTTCTTAGTTAATATTATAATTCCTCCTCATTTTTTAAAATTTCTGTCTCTTCTCCATATATTGTACTCCTCTAAGTTTAGTATGTTATTGGATATCCTTGGTGCATAATTTTGTTTCTGTTAGGCATATTATTTGTGGTTCATTTTCTCTGACATAATCATTCATCTCTAGTAATTTAGATACCATTCCATCCACATTTGAGTACATCAACTTTATCATCTTGTTTATATACTCTGTCAGTATTACATGGTTTTACTACCTTCCTCCTTTTTAGTCCATCCTGTTTGTGTACAACTTTCGTACCTGCAATCCTATTACTTTGTAAAAAAATTTCTTCTTCTCTTCTTTTCTTCCCTCGTTTTTTTTTTTTTTTTTGCTTCCTCCCTTTTCTCTTTCAGTAATTCCAGTTCCTCTTGTGTTAGGCATCTTTTTATCCATACATTTTTGAACTCCTCTTTTTCCATAAGATTCTTTGCATTTTTTAGTATCTCTTCCACAGTGTTTACACTCTGGAAAGTCACCTTAGGAGGTCTTGTCCTTGCTTCTCTCGTATTTCCCCAACCTTTTGTGTTCCTCTCATGCCTTTACTACAGATTTCCTCTGATACTTCTTTCAGTAAGCTCATTACATTTGCCATCTCCTTTTTGTCTCTTCTGATCTTGTTTTTTACTTCTTCCTCTTCTTCTATACCAGTGATTACTATAGATTTGTTTATATCTTACTGAATCTCTGACTAACTTTGGATTGTTTTGGATTATTCTTTTTCACTTCCTGTTTAATGCTTTTTTCCTCCACCCTTGTTTCTAAGTCTTTCTTTACTTTCAATTCATTTCAGCATACGCGGTTTCCACATCATTTTTGTAGCTTTGCACAGTTTCTTTCATTCACCTGCTATCTTCTCCTCAATATCATTGCTCTTGTCTATAAGACTGCTTACTTGCCTAATTGTCTCTGTGTCATTTTTGAACTGTTCCATAACACTCTCGTGATTGACTACTGTACTAGCCATTTCACTCATTTTCTTCCTAAGTGTACTCAGTTCCACTGTTAGTTCACTGATGGTTGTGTCTTTCTTGTTGGCCTCCCTTCCTAGTTTTTCTATTTCTTCCTTTTGCAAGTGCATCTGCTTCTTTATTTCATCAATTTCATTTTTGAAAGCCATTTCTAGTTTGTGTACACGTTCAACCAGTCTATTGTGAATCTCCACTTCAACCAGTTCTTGGTAGAAATCATCATTTTGCTTTCTACTTTTATCCCTTTCCTTTTCCAAATTTGCTTTACTAAAGTATGTATCCATTTTGCAATACTAAAAGTACAGAGTATGTACTTACATTCCCCATGCTGCTGGTGTCTAAACAAACCTCAGCTGACTGAGCGCATTCTTTCGTCTTTGTTCTCTTTTCTGTTTGAACAAGTCTTGTTTAAACTTTTTTTTTCTTTCTTTTAATAATGAAAAATCATTTAGTCTAACCTGGTACAGAGCTTGACTCATATAAAGATACTAATTTAGATAATGCCACTGGCCGTGTTGGTTCGGTACGGAGCACCGATGTCGCACGTCTGCCTCGATTGACTCCCTGTGTGTGTGTGTGTGTGTCCGATATCCTCTTTTATTTAACATATCCACTACGATTTTTCCTATTTTATTCTGAATACTCCAAGTTCCTCTTCTCCTTTCTTTCCCTTTTTATTCTCTTTTCTAAGTTTCCTTTTAATATCTTCTTTTCCCCTCCCTTCCCCCCCCTTATCTACTATTCTCTTCTCCTCATCACATCCAATCCTTTCCTCGACTTTTCATCTTCTCTCCTCCTCCTTCCTCATTACTTTCCCCGTCTCATCTCTGTTAACATCATCTCAACCCCCTTCTATTGCGACTGTTATCCCTCCTTCCCCTCCTCACTCCTTCCCTATTCCTCCTCTCCTCTCTTCCCCCTTCCTTCCCCTCTTTCTCCTTTCCTCTCCCCCCCCCCCTCCTCGCACCTCCTCCCTCTCACCCTTCCATTACCTCTTCATCATATATCTGAACTTGACGCAAAATAACCATACTATTCTCCTTGTCTCCTTTTTCCTCTTCCCTATGAGTCTCTGTCCGTCGATCGCTGTAACTACCCTTACCTCACTTCTTGCATCTACATAGCCATTTTTTCTCCACCTCTCCTCTCGTTCCTTCCCTTCACTGGGTTTGTGTGTCTGCCCTCCTTTCTTTGCAGTCTCAGTACCACACTTCTATTATCTCTTTCTTTAACTATTTTTTCAACATTTCTTCCACTCTCCCTTCTCATCCTCCTTGCCATCTCAGCCATTTTAAGAATTTCACTGATGTTCTCTAGTCTTTTCTTCCCTCTGTTTGCCTGTTTCACCACTATTATCGTCCCCTCTTCCTTTCTATTTTCTCCTATTCTCATTCTGTCCTAACTTTCTTTCTCAGTTCTGTTGGCTCATTCGTTAATCCTCACTCTCATCCCTCCTGTCTTACCTCGATCACCTCTTATTCCCTTCCTCTCCTGCCTTCCATTTCCTCTCCTGCCTACTTCACCTTCCTCTTCTTTGTCTCATCCTTCCTGCTTACCTTTCACCGGTCTCCCTGCTCCCTTTTCCTAGTCCTTTCTCCCCTTCCCCTCCTCAGGTTCACCACCCCCTCCTCATCCTCCCTCTCCTTGCCCTCCGTCCTCCTACTTGTTTCCTCTACCTCCGACCTTACATTACCCCTCCTCTCTCTCTCTCTCTCTCTCTCTCTCTCTCTCTCTCTCTCTCTCTCTCTCTCTCTCTCTCTCCCCTTTAACCTGACCTCAGCAAACTTGTCTTGTTATCAAACTTTGGGCTTCATGCAAGTATGACTTGACCAGGGGAAGGGGTTGAATTACCACTGGAATAAGACGCTTTGCGAAATGAGTTAAACGGAGTTGGGAGATACCCTGTGCAATAAAATGAGGTAGAAATTTCTTTAAAGCTTTTGTGAATTCATGAATGGAAGTAGTCAGCAAACAAATTAGTTACTTGACCTGGGAAACGGTTTGGCTGGGCAGTGGGAAAGAGACTTGTGTACGGCAATGCTCAGGATTTCAACGGAGTAATGAGTTAATAGGGATTCAACACTACATAAAGGTAGTAACACTTTTTAATCCTCTCACTTGGAGGACTTATTTTTCTATCACTCTTGCCACCACCCTTCGATGTTATTTAGCTT
>NC_137010.1:61455082-61579690 GCF_032717465.1 Coenobita brevimanus | reverse complement strand
ATTAACACCATCTCACTCTCTCGCAGCGACAGCATCACCATCACACTCTCCTGCTTGATCGTTGCGGCCACCCTCTTCTCCCAAGTCGCAATCACGGCACCGCCATCTACGGTCCCAAAACTCATCGACATTTTCTTCTTCTACATCATAACTCGGTATTTCTATGTCTTCATCCACCACGTCATACATTTCCGCCTCAAGATGATGGTGGAGAGACGAAAAAAGGCTTTGGAAGAGGAGGAAGCAAATGTGAAGGCTTTGGGTACAGACAGTCTTCGAGAAACCAAGATGGATGCCAGCAAGCAAGGAAAACAAACCTCTGTTCTCCCTTCCTGGCTGGCCAAGGTGGATCCATATGCTAATAATAATCCCCAGGTAATTGCCCACGCAAACGCACTAGATCCGCACGCAATCCATACATACGCAAGTCCCTCACGCAAATACATCAGATCTTATGATAAGATATTCAACGTTATAAGCATCGTCCTTAGTCACGCAGTAGACATTGCTTTTGGGGTTAAACTCGCCCTGTTTATACGCAACCACCAGCTTGACAATGCCACGATGGATTGCAGCGAGAGTTAAATATATTCGGTATGAACGGTGGGCATTAGTGCTGAAATAATTATATGTCATGGTGTGTGGCACGTAGATGCAATAATGGGCGCTAGGGACCGGGCTATCTACTTGTTGCCCAAAGCCAGATAATAAATAAAAAAATAAATATATATATATAAATATATATATATATATATATATATATATATATATATATATATATATATATATATATATATATATATATATATATAAATAAATAAACAGGACAGTTCAGCATTACTTCACAGCAGGAAACTCTATGATATTTGAGTGGGAAATGATATACACCATAGTTAACCCTAAAGGCTTTCGGTAATGCTCCCAGTTGCTATGATAGCGCCTTCTTGTAAAACCTCATCTTTCGCCCGGAAAAATGTTCTGCTTTTCTCACTCTCGTGCAAATTGTTGAATTCCAAGAAGACGAAAAATTAGCCTGCCCCAAAAGGAAGTCAAAAGAACAAGAAACAGTTAATCTACAAAGACGTCTTTTACCATATTGCCTTCATTACCGTGCTTTTCAACTGAGGAGAGACTTGGATGGCCGGGTTCGATACAGCCATCATAAACCCTTCCAGCTACTTTTAAGATGAATACAATCGTCTGGTAATAATAGAAATATATAGGGCAAGTCATACATAGCGCTCCACTATACCCTTTTTAATCTAACTTAAACGGCATAAAATTGCCATCACACCATTTTGATTGTTCAGTTGTAACAACAGATTAGCAGTTGACTATGATGCTAGTTAGGAAGAAGAGCTTAGGAAAGGATTTAGCGCTGTAGTGTTGTCTTGATCTATCTTTAAGCTACGAATAATAAACTAAAAAGAACTACAATGTGAACCATGTTAATATTAAATAAGTATAGTAACTCGCCTGAAGGTATCTTATGTATTACAGGGACTGCTTAGTCTGCTGGTGTGAGCATGAGTGTGGCAGTGGGAGTGAGACAGGAATAAATGATGCAGGATAGACATTCATAACGTTGACCGATCCGTCGATGCCACACCAGAAACTGCCTTGCGGAGTGAAAGAGAGCGCTATATTTGGACCACCTTATGTATGACGTACTCTGGCTGAAGGGGTTAAGGTCCTTCTCTCGTCAGCACAGGAGTCCTTCTATCACCTCAGCGTCTGTTGCCTACTACCTATGGCACGCTAATATTATCCTACCTCTAGTACGGCCAAGTGCGTAAGTTCTTCATTTCTCTGCTGCTCGTGGCAATGGAAGGGGTTAGGTGAATCTCTCTCTCTCTCTCTCTCTCTCTCTCTTGGGGAGAAGTGAGACATTCTAGAACAAAAGTTGCTTATAATAATGCGCTATAATGTAGGCCTATTGGTTTTCCCTGGGCTGAGGTAAGTAAAACTACAATAATGAAAAAAAAGAAGTCCAAGATAGCCTACTGCAGATATTACATTCCAGTTCGCAGAACAAACTCCAAAATCCATTATCGACTGTATAAGGCCTCATATTGGTTAGATTTCAGATGTAATTCCTGCAGAGGGTGTACAGCACACAGCAATACAGGCTCACTCCAATCGCCCCTCCTCCCCCCGTCCCCATGCCACCTACTGAACACTGTCACGGGAGAACATGTGCATACTAAGGAAGGACTGTGACCAAAACACATGGTAAAAGTAAATGTTTATTTATAATGCGTACAGATCCACGAGTTGGAATTTTAGGTGGTAGGTTGCGTTTTAGCAGTCCTTTCTCTCAAAACTTCAGCTATCTCATGCTCCACGTAATACTCCCATGGCCTCTGGCAGATCCTCCAAACTATAAATTATATTAGACCGACTTTAACTGCTCCCGGTCAGCCAGTCTTCCAGTTCCCAGCTGTCCACCTTTCTTCGTGTCCAGCTGTTCACACACTGTCCTCGAGCAACTCACTGGCTCAGTCAGCTCAACTCGCCCGCTCTTCATTAACAACTCTTTGCGAAACCTTCACCTGACCTTTAAACAGTTGATTCGGATTCGTTGTCTTGAATCCCCCAAACAAAAAGTATAAATACTTGAACTCTTAATTAAACAGTTGGCTGACTCGTTGTCTCGAGTCCCCAGTAGAAAGTACAAACACTTTAACCCCGGTCAAAGACAGTTAATTATTAAATATAAATGGATACACCCATTTCAGCAAAAAATAAAAAAAAAAAATAAATCTGACTACTATTCAACCATCTTAGTCGTAACAAACACCTGCTGGCATCATGAGTTAAAATGCTCCGACCTGATTTACTTCCGAGGGTAGACGAGGTTTCTTGTTCACAAAATACGATGCAGAAGAAAAATAGACTGACCACCCGCCTTAGGTCTGGTCCCAGTAGATTACCCCCAAGCCCCTACACACCTGATTTGACAATTATATAAAGGACAGATAGATGCATGGTGACTACATAATCGGTACTGATGGGAGGGGGGAGGGGAAGTTAGTTTCGCTGAGTAAAATGATAGCCGAGCCATTAAATTATTCGTTTTCTTCGTAAGAAAAGTGCCGAAGAAAACTGTAACTTAATGGATATCTATTGTATATCAAGAAAGTTGTAACTCCCGCACCCTTCCCTGTCTGGCCTTCAGCGACAGTGTTCCCCATAGTCTGGGGGCTTGTAATGAATGGTAAATAAAGAACCTAAATTTAAAAAGAAATGCAACTTCCTCTACTGAATAAAAAAAAAAGGAATAAATAAAATCAGCTCATGCATATATCTGGATGCCATCTTAATACCTATAGGGATGAATAATTGTTTCCTTCATATTATACTTGGTATATAAACAATACGTCATCCACTAACATTACAGACTATCGTAATTCCGTGTGCATGATATGACCACCCCCACAAACGGTGCATGAGAGACGCCTTCCTGCACTGACAGTGATGTAACTAACCGGGCGGTTCCAGTGCCCGATGATACAAACATCGCTAAACTTCCTCCCTGTCCGCTCACAATGTTGAAGGACCCGAATAGAAATACGCCGCAGAGGCCTTATTGGGTTATCCTTGGTAGGTTTCACGCATGGCTGGTAGGCTACTATTTAAAACTGGTTCAGTGTTTAATGTTTCACTTCTGATTGTATATGCCAAACTGGAAATCAGGTATAATTGATCATTTATACAAAAGAAAAGGGGAGAAAGAAGTATGTGGTAAGCATAGAGGTATTTGCCTTCTTAGTGTGACTGGAAAAATATATGGTAGAATACTTATTGATAGAGTTAAGCATACAACAGAGGAGCTAGTTGGAGATGAACAAGGGGGATTTAGGAAGGGAAAAGGGTGTGTAGATCAGATATCTGTTGTAAGATGTTTAGTGGGGAAGTATCTAGAGAAGGGATAGAAAGTGGATGCTGCCTTCATGGACTTGAGGAAAACTTATGACAGAACAGACAGGCAAGGTATGTGGAAGGTATTAAGAATATATGGAGTGGAGGGAAAATTGTTGAGTGCTGTGAAGAGTATGTACGAAGGAGCAATGGCTACGGTGTGAGATGATTGTGAGCTGAGTGAGTTCTTTGATCTCAATGTGGAACTGAAACAGTGTTGTGTGATGTCTCCACGGCTGTTTAATATATACATGGATAGGGTTGTAAAGGAGGTGCAAGGTAGGGCAGTGGATGTGGGGGTGGCTCTAATGAATGAGGATGAGATTTGGAAGCTTCCGGTGTTGCTGTTTGCTAATGATACAGTATTGTTGAGTGAAGATGAATGGGAGTTGCAAGGTTTGGTGAATGAATTTGGGACAGTGTGTAGGAAGAGGAATCTGAAAGTTAATGTAAACAAGAGTAAAGTTATGGTGTTTGAGAGGGATGAAGTCACAGAATGCACAGTGAGATTGGATGGTGAGGATATGAAGAATGTGACTGCATTCAAGTACTTGAGTAGTGTGATGAGTAAGGATGGAATTTTGGGGGATGAAGTGCTTGAAAGGGTACAGCAGGGAAGGAAGGCTGTTGGTTCACTGAAAGCAGTGATGAGAAATAGGGAGGTGATTATGGAAGTTAAGAAGTCACTGCATGATAGTATTGTGATCCCTACCCTGACGTATGGAAGCGAGGCATGGACCTTGTCAGAGGGGAACAAATAAAGAGTGAGAGCAGTGAAAATGAGTTACTTGAGAGGAGCATGTGGAGTGACGTGGAGGGACAGCTTGACGAATGAAGAAGTGAAGGAACGTTGTGGGGTGGATGTTGACGTGGTTGAGAAGATTAGGAGAAATGCACTGAGGTGGTTTGGACATGTGGAGAGAATGGAGAATGAAAGACTGACTAAGAGGATGTATGTAGGTGAGGTGGAGGGAGGGAGAGGGAGGGGTAGACCGAGGATGAGGTGGAGGGATGGAGCTGAGAGGTATATGAGGGAGGGGGGAGTGAGTTGGGGGGAGGGTAGTCAAATGGTGGGTGACAGAGCGACTTAGAGGCGTTTTGTCTGCGGCCAAACTTTGCAGGATTAGGGTGTCGGACCATAGATAGATAGACAGATTCACCGAAAAGAGAATGATAGACTGCATTGCAGCAAGAGTGGGGATAACATCAACCAACAATCCATTGCGTTCATGTTCAGATGAGATGGGGGTTGAAACTAATACTACTAATACCATTTTTTTCTTTAACATAACCCTAATATGATGGCCATCCATCCACAGTTGTTTTATGAAAATTAGCACTAATCATATACAATCCCCTGGCCCCACACACGCCAACATCTGTGGTCACTATCATCAAGGATCTTGCTGACCTACCAAGCAGTCTATCAGAAACAGCAGGTCAGGTGTAGAACAGATATAAAATATCACATACTATAATAATTGCACACTTCACTACTCAAATGAATGAGAACATGCACAATACAATTTACAATTTCTTAAGTCCACAAATAAAGACAGCTCCAAATATCTTGTCTTGTTGCCATCGATCCCAGAAGTTTACTTCTGTTCTGCTGTGCTTCTCTGTCCTCTTTCCACTCCAGTCCAACAATCACCGACCACGCTTCCATACGGGCAGCACCGACCACTCTGTCCAGCCTGACAGCAACAACCGAGACTTACGTAGGGTGACCGAGTGTTGTGACCAACGACAGATTAGAGAGACGATCGGCAGCCATAAACGTCACATCCCCTGCTGTTGCCTGCGACCCGTTAAGGGGGTCAACAGGCAGATCACAGTCTCTGGGGTCCCAGACGAAGCTCGGGGAGACCGTGATTTGGCTCACCGTCAGGGCGGAGTTCGGCTTCATCAAGCACCAGGATTCTGGCGCCGATGTTTCCCTGCACTGCCAGACTGTTGTCGAACCAAACTCACAGCACCTCCAACAATGGTGAGACGGTGAAGTTTTGTCTGTTTGGGACTCTCAAGGGTCCTGAGGCTCGGGACGTTATTGGGCCGGGAGGCGTGGCCGTGCAGGGTTCTGCCCATGCACAGCGACGTCTTGCAGTCTGGGGACACGAGGCCATGGTTCTGGGAGCCCTAGGGAGATCAGCACTATCGTGGAAATGTGCATCGCGACTGCAGGAGCTGTTTGCAGGGGTGACAAGGGGACTTTGACCGTTCTTCTCTCCAAGATCTTCGAGAACAGGTTGCCTCACCTTGTCAACCCCGAGTGCTTCTCCCACGATCTGCCACTCGCTGCTGGTAGTGTCAGGCCCGGCCACCCGCAGCTGCAGCTGGATGATTCCCTGAACCAGAAGACTGCCGCTTTGAGCCCTGACCTGGCTCCGGACATGGCTATGATTCAGACCATTGCTGAAGTTCACCAACTGATGTCAGCGACCAAGGAGCGCCGGGACTCTCCAGACTCAGTCACCATGGCCGAGGATGCATCGACTGGCTCCTCGGCTGAGGAGGAGGTCGATGAGCCCTACTTTCCTCAGGCAGAGGAGGGCAGCCCATCTCGCCCTCCTATTGTGGATTCCTAGTATCGGCTAGATGTGTCCTCCTACCGTCACCTCCTGACACCCAACGCCCCCACCAGGCTGTACCAGCTCACAGTCTCGACCTATTTCAACTTGTACAATCTTCTCCAGGCGGCCGACCTGGGTAAGGGGATTCCATCTAGTCCGATTGCCAGGGGAGAGAAGGTATTTCTGGCTGATCTTTGAGCTTTCTACCAATGACTATATACAGATGACAGGATAGCTATAAAGGATCTTAACGCTAACTGGAGCCTCTGAGTATGACAGTGCTGCATAACTAATGTAGGTGGCGTTGGTAACAAGATTTATCATCTGCATGTAAACAAAGTACACGTTTGCGGAACAGACATTCCGCCAGGACCATAACTCGGCTGTCACCATGTTAACCTCTAAATAACTGAAAAATTAACTTATGAAACTGCTTCGGATAGCCTACATACATATAAACATATACGTTTCAGTCAGATTATATAGTAATGAATGGATCATTATAAAGTAGCCACGGTTGTATTTTTTCAATAAATGGTGTGAGACGAAGTGACGTTTTCTCAAGTGTACATGATATGGAAAAAAAAAAAAAACATGGATGGGCATTCACACTATAATATTGTGTGCGGTAAAGCCAAATGCTCACACACATAAAATATGTATATCATCGATTCCCAACACAAAAAGATCGCTAAGTACTGTTGTGTGCTCTTACATATGGTTATTGACCATTAGACCCGGAATGACCTAACTTAGAGTAGGTCTACCCACACTGTGAGATTTTAGTTTTCATTTATATATATGCTTAGGCATGCCTGGCTTGTTGGCTTTTGTGTCTGTTCATATTTAGAGTACATCATTCTGTTTTGATGCTTAGGCATTACCAATCTGTAGGGTTTTGTGCATTCAGTAAGTATTTGTATTATGCTGTACTTAATGTAACTAAAATGCGCGCTCCCGCTGCTAGACCTCCCACCCCACTACAGAGCTGCAGCCCTACCCCCACCCCAGGAGGACACCATGGTGGGCCAGGTCAATGCGAGAGTGGCCCAGAGCGAGACGGGCTAAGGTGCGCCCCGACCTTGTGTCCCTCTTCCCTCAACCTGCTCAACCACAACGTCACAGGAATGCGAAACTACTTCTCGGTTGGACCACCTCTTATCAGGATCAGGGTGGGACTGCTCCAGATACAGTCCCAGGCAGTGCCGCGGTAACGGCCACTGTACGTACCAGGGAGGGAACGGCCACTGTACATCCCTCAGCTGCCTCCCCCTGCAGCCCTGCAACAACAGCCGCTGTAAGCGTCATGGAAGGAACGGCCACTGTATGTACCGGGGAGGGAACGGCCACTGTACATCCTTCAGCTGCCTTCCCCTGCAGCCCTGCAACGACAGCCGCTGTACGAGTCGGGGAAGGAACGGCCACTGTACGTACCAGGGAGGGAACAGTCACTGTACATCCCTCAGCTGCCTCTCCCTGCGGCCCCACAACGACGCTGCTGTATGCGTCAGGGAAGGAACAGCCACTGTACGTCCTTCTGATGCAGCCACATTTGGAGCCCGCCTTGGTGTTACGGCCACTGTACGCACACCGACAGGCAAAGGCAGGATGAGTGGAACCAAGACAAAGGTCACTGTACGTGTCGGGGAGGGAACGGCCACTGTACATCCCTCATTCACCTCCTCCGCCTCCTACGGAAGTAGCCCTGCAGTAACGGCCACTGTACATGCCAGTGAGGGAACAGCCACTATACATCCCTCAGCTATTTCCTGTTGGACAGGCAGACCCGCGGCGATGGCCACTGTACGCGCCGAGGAGGGAACAGCCACTGCATGTCCCTCATCTTCCTCTTCCTCCTTTGGGAGCAGCCCCCCGGCGACGGCCACTGTATGCACAAGGGAAGGAACGGCCACTGTACGTTCTTCTGCTGCTACACCAAGGGGCTGTGAAAACACGACGACGGCCACAGTACGTGTCGGGGAAGGGACGGCCACTGTATGCCCTTCGTTCACAGTCCCGAGGGTTCTCCCGGAGGAGAAGGGCCCTTGCACAGCCCACTCTCCATCTCTAGGCTGCGCGGGATGCCCTTCTGTCTCTTCCTCCAGGTGTGGTTCCCCGGAGGTGCTGCTGTTCCAGGAGTGGTGGTGAGGTCCTGTCACTGGAGGTGGGGTTCACACCCTCCAGTCTGCCTCTGGACGACGCTGGATCCTGACGGACGCCCTGCAGGCGAGGTGCTGCAGCCAACCCCTAATGCTGCCCCCAACTAGGCAGTGACTGCAGTCCCAATCCTCCCAGAGCCAGCCCCCAGACCCCAGGGCAGGACCGCTCTGGCCTCACTCACTGTCAGCCCTTCGCCAGGAGCAAGAAGTGGCAGGCCCGACTCCTGATGCCGTTTGGCCCCAGTCCCAAAGGCCCCTCACCAGGTCGAGGCCCGAGCAGGAAAGGACCTCCCTGCACCCCAGAACAGACACACGCCCGGGCCGCGACGCCCCCGAGAGCTGTCCCGTGCCTTTGGCAGGAGGGCTCCCCAGTAGGGCTCCCTCCAATCCCCAGGCACCACCTCCATTAAACCCAAACCCCAGCAGCCCAGAAATGACGCCTCCAGACCCCAGTATCGTACTAAAGACTTAACAGTGACAGTGACTGTTTGTGGTATAGAAACAGTGAGACAGAAACACCACCCACAAAGTGTCTCTATCCCAGGTTATCCAGAGTGCTGTGTGAATGTCTAAGCGCCCTAGAACCAGAGTAATATACTAGTGTGTGGCCAAGAGACCAATATACCACGTCGAGTCCGAAGAGACCGAGTGTATGAACAGTGTCACAACATCTATGTGATATTCTCTTGTGTAGTAACTCAGGTGTAAGCACAGTGCCCATGTGGTATATTGTACCAATATTAATCAACCTGTCACTGTGCCCCATCCACATTCAGTGTCCCATTGTACGTATATTGTAAGGAAGTTGAACTAAGGCAACAGATGTGTTAAGGTGTCCTGCCGAATTTTTATGCCCTGTTCCTTTGTAAGTGTTCTATTTCCGGTCTAGAAAGAGGACCCCGCTCAGTCGCTGGCGTCTTTAGAACGAGAAGTTGGTCTAAAAACATCCAGCATAACAGTAACTACGTGGTTTTGTGGTGTATAATTTCGAACACTGCAGTGTAGGCCTATATGCCTGCAGTGCCCAGTTAGAATGTTATATCAGACACGAAAGCCAGTCTTTATTATAATTAATGTAGTATGTAGGTGGTTATCAAAAATCCGATTTATTTACTGGTGATTGGATAGGTCTGTGTGCTTATATGCTGTTAATTGCAGTACATTAATAAATATGTACCTGTTATTGATGGTTTCATTATTCATGATATATTAATTCAGAAATACAATATTTAAAGGAGGAAAAAATATGAGACAATAGACAGGGGAGAAAAATATCCATTCCATAACATGAGGATGAGTGAAAATAAATTTAGCCTAATTCTATTACTGACCAACAACATAAAAGATAAAACAGGCGGGCAATACGTCAGGATGATGAAAACAATGGAAACACTCCTGTTATTAACAAAGATAAAGCAGAGTGGAAGAAAAACATAAATATGAGGTTATATTGGCAATGAAAATATCTAAACGAAGGGAACACCAGAAGTCTATATATACTCCTGTTACTGACCGTATATGAAGTGGGTGAAAAATACTGAGGAGGAGGGATAAACTATTGCATAACACAAGATGAAAGAAATAGTAGCCTAAATGTGCTCTTGTTTGTGTGTGTTAAAAATTTATATTAGTTACTCATAAACAATAAGGTTATGTGTAACCACAATAGACTTTTTCCAGTAACGTCAAAGAATGATGCGACTTTTGTTTACGACTCCATGGTGGACGTCAAACTCCCTGTCCAGACAGGGTTGTCCGAGATACAGCTGTCAGAAATATGCAGAAATCTTGATCAGCGCCATCAAGAACTATCCAGGAAGAAGATAAAGTGTTTGGGGCTGGATCCTTAGACCATATCCAGGGAGAAATTCACAAGTTTCAAGGACTGCTTACCGAAAACAGATCTCAGATACGGCGATCTCTACCATTATTTGGTAAACACCCCGTCAAAGTTCACTGGGGCATCCTTCAAGGTAAACAGACATGTCATATTGCACATGTGTAATACAGGTAGCTGGATGTCACGGGGGGATGTGAAATTATAAAATAAAAATGCTAGATGTGCCTTGGAAATAGAGACAAGGAATTAACTTGTGAAAACCTAGCAGCAAATTTTACTTTATGCCAGCTTACTTCGCCGATTCTCTAAGGACGAGAATTTATAAACTTTCTCAACAGTACACAGTAGAGACTAATTACTCATGCCTGCTGTTTGTTAGTACTGTTAACCTCTTGAGAAAGTGACTCCACCCCTGACAATCAATAACTAATGCTAACAGTAATAAACAGGTTCTTGCTGGTGCATAACTCCTGGCTGGCACAATGGATTTAAGTCTGTTACAAGAGAACTGGCCTAAGTACCAGTTAAGGATAATGTAAAGAGTTTGTGCAAACTAGGAGCGGCAACTAAAATAAGCTTAATGTGGAGAAATAAAACATGAGTTTAATTACATTAAGTTCAAAGAAAAGAACTGTAAATTTATTGATTACAGTGAAATAAATTTACGTTATATGAATCTCAAAAATGAATTCAAAATAACAAGGAGAATACACTCACTTGCTCATTCAATAGCTAAACACACTTAACCCGAGGCATCCCATCGACGTATGGGTACATCACAACATTTTTTCACAGCTAGACCCGTCGACATACTGGTACATCGTGCAATTGCAAGGTTCATAACTTGAACAATTTTCAATTTTTGCTCATGATTCTTGGTATGTATACATGGGACACCTTCCTCTATTCCTCTACAAGATGCCAGGCAGGGACAATGCCTTATCCCGCATGACCTCCCCCCCCCCTGAATGCCATTGTCTCGGCAATTTACCTGTTACCAGTGACCTGGCCAATAAAGACATTCAGGGCCAGAGTGATTCCCCAATCGATGACAATGTGGAGGACAAAGTTTACATAGCATTAGAGGAAGAAACAGTCAGAAATGATAATCAGGTATTGTCATCAAAAAAGCTCAGGTATGTTAATGTGTTAGTGAAACAATGCTTATATTGCCTATATTACTGTTTGAAAACCAATATACTCTTGTGCTACATATAAATTCGTACCAAATAAATTAAACAATACCGTTTATGAGTGGTGTGGAATAGTTACCCTCTCAAAGAACTCGTTTTCTTTGGAGCCAGCCTGATAGAAATCACAGTAAGGTAAGGAGGTACGGCTACCTGTATCGTGTATTTTAAACCTCAGGTGAGTGATTTCTCTATTAATTTTTGATGTTTCTCACCAAAAGCAGAGATTTTAGCCAAAAAATTTTTTTCCCAAAATTAGTCGTGACTGGGGGGAGTCAGTTGTGGAAAATCGGTCAGGACGTGACGGGTTAAGCCTAGAAAAACGAAAAGAAATACTGGTCAGTGGAGGGGAGCCGAACGAGTAGTCTGGGCGCCTGTGATGAACATCAAAATGCTGCTATTCGCTAAGCCCGCTTTGCCAATTCACCGTCTAGGTGGAGAATCAGGAACTCGCTGTACAACGGAGACTGCTCTACGCTGGGCACAAACAGTCCTACCTTCGTGGCGACTCAAAGCTGACTAACTTCAAACTATGAAAGGGGGCGAGAGATGGCCGTGTTCGAACTTCAACGGTCAATGGAAAGAAAGTGAGCGATATAGGCTCGCAATAAATCACTCAGTGAAAGCACTAATGTCTTGGGTAAGAATGTTCACTTGTGAAAGAGTAAGAAATGTTCTGAAAACCATCCCGATCAAAGTGAATACAAGGACAGTTGAACTGAGTGATGCGCAGTGGGAATTCCACTTGAATTCGTGGTTTTCTCACTGAAGTACAAGGTCACGAATTTATAAATGCGCTCGCGCGAATTCGTGACACTGGAAATGACATACAGTACACGTTAATTGTCTTGGTAAGTGGAGCCAAGAGGGAGACTGGGAATCTAGTATGTGATGAATGGAATAGGTTACCAAGTGATGTAGTTACTGTCCTCTCTTCAGAAAGTTAAAATTAAAATTAAAAACAGGAATGTGGAGACTAATATGCAGTGACCGTCACCAATCGTAACTATGCTACTTTTATCTTAACCTGGCCCAAAATTTCATTTTGCAGCATATTTAATTGAGAGAAAAAGACGATACCTAGGCTCTACATCTTTTCCATAGCACTTCTTCATGACTAGCATCACCTTCTAGTGTTAATCTATTGTGACAACCCAGAAGTCAAGATGGGAGGATGGTTCACCTTCCTATCATCGTTTATATAGTAATGGCTTTCTACTTCATGTTGCCTCCACGCTTGGCCCCGTAGACTGGCCGTCTTGTGCAATGCCCGTGCTCTGTTGTCTTGTTTCTGTTCCAGTGACCTTATTTGACCTAATGCCCCTCACAGTGAGCGATGGCCATAAAGCAAAAAAAAATAAAATAAAATGAAAAATAAATAAATAAATAAAATAAAAAATAAACAAAGGAAGCAATGCCTTTCAGCACCTCACCACAGAACCTCTGTTGATAGCGCTCCAGGTGCCACCTCTGGCACCATTACTGACGGCATGTTTCCCTACACAGCTATGGGTCTGTGTCTGTAGGTGAGAGCACCACTACTGCAGTAGGGGGGACGGGATGTAGTGCACAGTGATCTGGTTGGTTTGGCTGGCTGTGATGTTCTGCCGTTTCATTCCACTCACGACATGTTCTACAGGTCGAAACAACCACTTTCAATAATTAACCAGTACATTTAATTCAAGTTCATGAATGTGCGAAAATTTGGGACTTGTTAATACATCGTAATCATGTTTAAAATATACATAATATACAGAGGTGTCTACCGTATAACTTGGTGAAGGACACTAAAATTTCAAATATGGCAGCGTTGACCCTTCAATTTAGTACAAGACATGCAAATTCTTGACTCTCCAGAGGGTTTTCCTTCGTATTTTTCTGGGAAGTAGAGTATGGTCATGAGGGATGTCGGCAAAACACATTACTGTAGGATAGTGGTCTTTTATTAACTCACGGTATCTCCATATATACTATACTCGCAGCACCACTCTGAGGTTGTCATTATCGTATCCTGGCATCCTACCGATTAACAGTGCTTCCGATTTCGTGTATAATATGATACGCATACGAAACAGTTGTCAGTATTATTTGAATGGCCAAATATGCAGGCAGTAATGAATAATACGGTTAATTAGAGTAAATTTTGAGTTTCAAAGAATAAATACTGTCGCAGACAGCTGTTTTATTAGTTTATAACGTCCCTGATTAAAATTTAAAAAGTAGTGCACCCACCTGATCCACTATATGTTAATTACAATATATCTACGTCGTATTCTGGCGTGTCAAAACATAGGTTAGCTTGTACCCATATTTTCTGGATTATTATCCAAAGAATGTGGCACTGCAATATTGTTGGGTATTGCTGGTGGCGGATTGACAGCAGATGAATGGCAGAAGACGGAAAAGCTGCATGGTAGCAGCCGATGTGAGGAATTTGCCTCATTCTCTACCCGCTGCACTATACTCCATTAACCCATATTTGTATGTTGAAGGAAATAAGTTGTATTTATTTATTTATTTATTTTACAGTATTCCTCTAAAATCCAGTATATTTCTCCCCTAGATTTAAACTTAACATTAATGAAATCTGACGTGTTGGAGTGTGTTTAGCGGCTGAGTACAATAAATGTAACACCGTGAGGTTCAATGAACGTGTCACTGTGAGGTTGACCGTGACAGAACGAAAACAACTAAGAAATCGGGAGCATCACTACTCCACAACAGGAGAGCAAGAGAACAGATGCGAGGCTTCTAACTCGCTGGCCGCTCGTTTAACACTGGTGTCTGGTCAGGTCACTCTGGTGGTGTGGACGGTAGACACAGCTGGGATGACTGATGATGCCAGATTATAGAATTAATTTTCTCACGAAACTTATGGCATAGATACCGGCTTTAGAATATGAATTGCTTCAGTGATTAATTATTTTACAATGTAATTTATTGTGAATCTACGTGTAGTGCACTTTAAATGGCACTTCAGAAAATCAGCCGCTATCAGATTCTTGTCAAGAATCTGAGAAAGTGAACATGATGTGACAACGATATAACTCTTGCTCCTAGTCCATTTAAGTCTTTCCAAGATATCTCAAACACCATACACACACACACACACGAGCAGTGGATATATATATATATATATATATATATATATATATATATATATATATATATATATATATATATATATATTTTCCACTGCTCGTGCTTAGATTCACTCTTCATATATGAGTTACTTTCCTAGAGTTATCTATATATATATATCTATGTGTCTATCTATCTATATAGTGTGCATATATATATATATATATATATATATATATATATATATATATATATATATATATATATATATTTTCCACTGCTCGTGCTTAGATTCACTCTTCATATATGAGTTACTTTCCTAGAGTTATCTATATATATATATCTGTGTCTATCTATCTATATAGTGTGCATATATATATATATATATATATATATATATATATATATATATATATATATATATATATATATATATATATATATATATATATATTCCACTGCTCGTGCTAAGATTCACTCTTCATATATGAGTTACTTTCCTAGAGTTATCTATATATATATCTATGTGTCTATCTATCTATATAGTGTGCATATATATATATATATATATATATATATATATATATATATATATATATATATATATATATATATATATATATATATAGTTACATAGCCTATGATTTCATCATCCTTTGTGTAATTCTAACGTACAGTATGCTGCATGTTTGATCACGAGCGTGTTCCACCTCACTCCCCCCTCCTCCCTTATAGTAGAGCAAGTCGTTCTTTCTGTTGTTCAGAGCAGGATTGTCAACTTTTTGTCCCCATGGCTTCATTTGCGCGTCCTTCTTACAAGTTGTATCAAGCTCTGCCGGCCCCTATATAATGAGCTCAGTCTCTGCATTATTGCCACTTAGATCTACTCCTCATTTTGTTCACATCTCTGTCCTCCCCTGTACAGTTTTTATTATTGTGAGTGCTCAGGAAGTCTCCAAACATCTAGCAGCTGTGCAATTTGAGTATAACTGTTATTGCATTTTTTCTTGTACTGTGTAGCATAAGGTGTTAATTCTTAGGCCTAGTAGGGTTTTTGTGATTAATGTAAAGTTGCATGTCAGCCATTGTTCATAATATTTCGAATCTGTAATAATATATCTTGCATTCACTGAGTATTAGCTGGTTTATCATATTATCAGGGCTGACTTAGATAAACTTACTCTTGCCAATTTTGTGTTAATAGAGGCTATTGCAGTTCACCATATATTTAACCTGTTTTTTGCCATTACATTATCCTTATGAGTCCTGAATGTTTTGTTGTTAGTTTGAGCATTAAACTTTAACTTGTAATTTTACCTAACTCTTTTGTTTTGAACCTGGAACTTTACAGGACAGTAGTGAATTTTAGTATTCTCACTTAAAGTGTAGGCTGCATTATCTTTCTCTGTTCCGTAACATAAATTTGGCGACCTCTTATCAGGATATTCAGGATATTATCTTAAGGATATTGCTTGATATTTTGTGACTGATTTATTCATGATGTCTACTATTACTACGCTTGATGAAGCCAAAGATATTTTGTCAAATGTGCAAACAGTGTGTGATGTAGAAAACAGAACAAAGAATGAACTTAAGCTTGTTGCTCAACAGTTGGGAATTGCTATTCGCTCTCATCATTCTAAAGATCAAATTGTTGACATGATTAATGAAAGCTTGTTTAACGTAACTCCTCCAAATGAGCAAACGCAGATTGAATTAGCTAAGTTACAGCTATCCCTGCAGGAGGCCCGTGCTAAAGAGGCTGAGTTTCAGGCACAAGTTGAACTTGCTAGGATTCAGGCAGACCATGATTATCGCATGAACCAAGGTGGAACTGGATCATCTAGCTATGATGATTTTGATGTGGCTAAAAATGTTAAACTTGTCCCTCCTTTTAATGAATCTGATTTAACAAAGTATTTTCAGTTGTTTGAGAGGGTAGCTACAGGTTTTAATTGACCCAAACAGTATTGGCCAGTACTCCTTCAAACTGTTCTCACCGGTGAAGCTCAAGTAACTTATGCATCTTTGCCTCAGGATCAATCTGATAATTATGATGTAGTTAAGAGCTTGATTCTTAAGGCCTATGAGCTTGTTCCTGAAGCCTATAGAGTAAAATTTAGGACAACTTACAAGCAAGATAAGCAATCCCATGTTGAGTATGCAAAAATCAAAGAAGATCTGTTAGAGCAGTGGTTATATTCTAAGAATGTGGATTCTGATTTTGGTAAATTTAAGCAGATGATTTTGCTGGAGGACTTCAAGAGGTGTATTTATAAAGATGTAAGCCTATATCTTGATGAGAGAAGAATAGATAATTTGTCTGATGCTGCAGTTTTAGCTGATGAATATGTTCTCACTCACAAGAGATATTCTAAAGAAAAGAGGAAAGCTGAGAGTAAGTACGTTGCCTCTACTCAGAGTACAGGTAACAGGAAAGAGAATAAAGATGGTGTTTCCCAGGAAGTAAATACCAGCTTCACCTCTAGATTTCAGAAAAGTAAATGTACTTATTGTAGTAAGCTTGGTCATACTACGGAGAAATGTTTCAGGAGACAGCGTGATGTGAACAAAAAGGAGTCTTTAAATATTCAGTCAATTGGTCTAGTGTCCACCCTTGAGAGTTCCCATAATTCTTTAATCGAGTTAACTGAACCTGCTTTGAGGGGTAACTTAAATTCTCATGATGGAGCTCCTCTTTTGAGCAGTAACGTGGGTGACACTCTCAAGAGTTCATGTGCTAATTTCCTGTCTGATGGTTTTGTCAGTCTTCTGGACAGTAATGACAGGAAATCAGTTAAAATATATCGTGACACAGGTGCTTGCCAATCCCTTATGCTGACCAGTGTTCTAGGCTCTAATGTTAATTCCTCTGATGAAACTGTAATCTTACAAGGTGTAGGGAATAATTACTTCTCTGTCCCTCTGTGCAGAGTGAATTTAGAGTCTGGTTTTGTTAATGGTTCCGTTGTGGTTGGGTTGGTTGAGACACTCCCAATGTCAGGTGTAACTTTCTTACTTGGAAATGATATTGGTGGAAGTCAAGTGTGTCCAGCTCCTCAGATGTCTAGTGAGCCAGTGGCTGCGTCCCAGGATTGTGATGTCCCTGATGTGTTCCCTGCATGTGCTGTCACTAGGGCTAAGTCTAAAGTTACTGGTGATTTAGAGGATAATGATGATGATGATGTTATCCTAACTGACACTTTTCTTGCTAATTTGGACCACTCACCAGATGAGGCAGTACCCCGTAGTGTTGATAATTTGTCTCGTCAAGAGTTGGTTGAGTTGCAGGTTGCTGACCCTAAGTTGAAAGGTCTAGCTAACTCTGCTTACGGTGAAGAAGAGTCAGCCGGTGCTTCTACTTGTTATTATGTAAAGTCAGGAGTACTTATGAGGAAGTGGAGACCCCCAACAGCATCAGCCGACTGTGAATGGGAGGTTGTACATCAAGTTGTCATCCCTCGTGTTTGTAGGCAGGATATCATTAGAGTGGCTCATGATTCCAGTTTGGCAGGACACCTTGGAGTGAGGAAGACTGTGGCACGCATTTTGAAACACTTCTACTGGCCACGTATCTTCAGGGATGTTTCCTGGTATTGTAAGTCTTGTCACACCTGTCAAGTTGTGGGGAAGTGTAATCAGACCGAAAAGGTTGCACCTCTAGTTCCCATTCCTCCTTTTGAGGCGCCTTTCACTCGTGTGTTGGTGGATATTGTGGGCCCTCTTCCTAAGACTTCTTCAGGATTTTCTTATGTGTCGACCCTGATTGATATGGCTACTCGTTATCCTGAAGCCATTCCACTTAGAAATATTTCAGCAAAGAACGTGGTTAAGGAAATGCTAGGGTTCTTCACAAAGTTTGGTCTGCCCAAGGAGGTACAGTCAGACCGGGGAAGTAATTTCATGTCAAATGTTTTCAAGCAGTCTCTGAAAGAGTTGGGCATCTCCCAGATCACGTCTTCAGCTTACCATCCCCAGACCCAAGGAGCGTTGGAGAGATATCATCAAACACTCAAATCGATGTTCAAGAAATACTGTTTGGAACATCAGAAAGACTGGGATAAAGGTCTTCCATTCGTTGTGTTTGCCGCAAGAGAATCTCCAAATGAATCACTGGGCTTCTCACCTTTTGAACTACTGTTTGGCCATGAAGTAAGAGGACCCCTTAAGTTACTCAAGGAATGCTGGCTGTCGGAGGAAGATGACGTCAACCTGCTGGAGTATGTGATGAAGTTCAAAGAACGGCTGTCCACTGCTTTACAGCTGGCGAGAGAGAATTTAGGAGCTGCTCAGGAGAAGATGAAGACTTGGTATGATAAGAAGTCCAGGTTACGCCACTTTCAGCCAGGAGATCAGGTTTTGATTCTGCTACCAGTTCATGGGCAACCTCTTCATGCCAAGTTTAGTGGTCCTTATTTCGTGGAGAAGAAACTCAGTGATGTCAACTATGTCATTGCCACACCAGATCGTAGAAAGAACAAGCAACTTTGTCACATCAACATGCTAAAGTTATATCACAGGCGGGACGAAAATAATCCAGTCTGCACTGTAGCTGTTCCAACCGAGTCTGCAAGTGAAGCTCTCCCATGCAGCATGAGCCTGGGTGATAGTTTGGGGAAGAATCCTGATATCATGAATGATCTCCAGACTAAGCTTTCTCATTTACCTCCCGAGGAAAGGCAGGAGTTTTCGGCATTACTGCAGGAGTACCCGCAAGTGTTCCATGCCACTCCAGGAAGAACCACTGTGTTGATGCATGATGTCGATGTTGGAGACGCAAAGCCAATTAAATTGCCTCCTTACCGTGTGAACCCAGTGAAAGTTCCTGTCATCGAGAAGGAGCTTGGCTACCTGTTGGACCACAAGATGATTGAGCCCTGTCAGAGCGAGTGGAGTTCTCCTGTCACTCTAGTCCCTAAGCCAGGTGGGTCACAGCGGCTTTGCATTGACTACAGACGTGTTAATCAGATAACCAAAAGAGACACTTACCCTCTCCCTCGCGTGGAAGATTGCATAGACAAGATCGGAAAGGCTAGGTACATGAGTAAGTTTGATTTGTTAAAGGGATACTGGCAAGTACCTATGACTGAACGTGCTAGGGAGATCTCATGTTTTGTAACACTAGGAAAGACTTTTGCATGTTCTGTAATGCCATATGGTATGAAGAATGCACCAGCCACATTTCAGAAGCTCATGAATGTTGTAACAGAGGGTTTGGCAGGATGTGTTGTTTATATTGATGATGTATTAATCTTCAGTGACAACTGGAAAGATCACCTATGCCATGTCAGTAAATTTCTTGAGCGTTTGGTTCAGGCTAATCTTGTAGCTAATTTATCAAAGTGTGAGTTTGGTCAAGCTAAAGTTCAGTACCTTGGGTACGTAATTAATGATGGACATGTTGCACCACCAGGAGCTAAGGTTCAGGTTATAAGTGATCTTCCCAGACCTAAAAGTAGGAAAGAGCTACAAAGATTTTTGGGAATGGTAGGTTATTACAGGAGATTTGTTCTTAACTTTTCAGTTCTTGTCTCACCACTTACAGACCTACTGAAAAAGGGAGTTAAATTTGTCTGGACCGGTAAATGTGAATCCTCTTTCAACAAACTTAAAGCTATCCTATTAAGTCAGCCAGTGCTCGCTACTCCAAATTTTGCTAAGCCTTTTAAGATGGCTGTTGACGCAAGTGATACAGGAGCTGGGGCTGTTTTGCTGCAAGAGGATGATCAGGGTATTGAACACCCTGTATCTTATTACAGTAAGAAGTTCACTCCACCTCAAAAGAACTACTCAACTATTGAGAAAGAGCTTTTGGCCTTGATTTTGGGTATACAGCATTTTTCATTTTATTTGTGTTCTGGTTTTGACCCCATAGTCATTTATACCGATCATAACCCACTGAAATTCCTTAGTAAGTTTAAAGATAAAAATCAGAGATTGACAAGATGGAGTCTACTTCTTCAGGAGTATTCATTAGACATACAACATGTCAAGAGGAAAGAAAATGTTATTGCAGATTGCTTATCTAGACTTTAGACAGATTGTTTTAGAGTAAGAAGAAATTTCCTTTGTAAATTTCTTTTTCTTTGTAGGGAGGTGTTACATAGCCTATGATTTCATCATCCTTTGTGTAATTCTAACGTACAGTGTGCTGCCTGTTTGATCACGAGCGTGTTCTACCTCACTCTCCCTATTCTACCGTTATAGTAGAGTAAGTCGTTCTTTCTGTTGTTCAGAGCAGGATTGTCAACTCTTTGTCACCATGGCTTCATTTGCGCGTCCTTCTTACAAGTTGTATCAAGCTCTGCCGGCCCCTATATAATGAGCTCAGTCTCTGCATTATTGCCACTTAGATCTGCTCCTCATTTTGTTCACATCTCTGTCCTCCCCTGTACAGTTATTATTATTGTGAGTGCTCAGGAAGTCTCCAACCATCTAGCAGCTGTGTGTAATTTGAGTATAACTGTTATTGCATTTTGTTCTCGTGCTGTGTAGCATGGGTTGTTAATTTGTAGGCCTAGTGAGGTTTTTGTGATTCATGTAAGGTTCTTATTGTTAGCCGTTGTTCATAATAGTTTGTATCTGTAATAATTTATCTTGCATTAACTGAGCATTACCCAGTGTATTTTCATTTTATCAGGGCTGACATAGGCAAATTTACTCTTGCTAATTTCGTGTTAATAGAGGCTATTGCAGTTAACCATATATTTAACCTGTTTTTTTGCCATTTGATTATCCTTATGAGTCCTGAATATTTTGTTGTTAGTTTGAGCATTAAACTTTAACTTGTAATTTTACCTATCTCTTTTGTTTTGAACCTGGAACTTTGCGGGACAGTAGTGATTTTTGGTGTTCTCACTTAAAGTGTACATTATCTTTTGCTGTTCCGTAACAATGTACACATCCTAACTCAGTCACACAAGATTCACACTGTGGTGTGTGTGCTATCCTGCTACAGGAGAAAGTCGCAGTCGCCAGTGAGCGAAAAAAAAAACTCGTATTTACGTTAATAGAAGCAAGCTTGAGGGAAAAACTCCGTGACGACGGTGAAAATCCTGTACTCAGGTCAAACTGAGCGAAAAGTCGCTACATTTACACTGACAACTAATTGTTGTGTAGCGTGGTGTATGTAATACACGGTGTAGGTGTGACAGTTGTAGTGTAACTGTACCTACGTGTAAAATGGCACAGTAAATAATAATATGGCGACGACGAAGGCAGAGGAGAAGAGGCGGCAGCATGCGGCAGACTATCAGCTGGCTCGAACAGCAAAACTGCTACACCCATTGCTGTACCTGCAAAATCAATTAAGGTGGAGCATCAAAAGTGTCAATGAGACAAAAATATTATTACATTACAATTACTCTCTCTGCCTAGCAATCAGTACATGCTACGAAAAGTACCGTACGCTCTGGCTGAAAAATACAAGTGACAGCCTAAGCTTCGTACATTCGAGGTCGCCATTAATTATAGCACACGATTACTGTCAGCAAGTTGAGAATCCTTGTGCAAACTCGGGTCTTCCATAGCCTCGAACTGCACACGGGTCCTCAACCTGTGCCTTAACCTACAGTACTTATATTAGTATCGGGAAGCTGAGAATCCTTGTGCAAACTCGGGTCTTCCATAGCCTCGAGTCGCCTCTGCGGAGTTCTCTCTCGAACTTCCCCCTTAACCTACAGTACTTATATTAGTATCAGGGAGCTGAGAATCCTTGTGCAAACTCGGGTCTTCCATAGCCTCGAGTCGCCTCTGCGGAATTCTCTCTCGAACTTCCCCCTTAACTTACGGTACATATATTAGTATCTGGGAGCTGAGAATCCTTGTGCAAACTCGGGTCTTCCATAGCCTCGAGTCGCCTCTGCGGAGTTCTCTCTCGAACTTCCCCCCTTAACCTACGGTACATAATACGTATGTACAGGCCCTGGACATACTGTGTCCTGTGGGGCCAATGGGTGAGACGTCAGGTCTGCACCCACTTCACCACTACCCTGTCTCTCAACTGACTCAGAGATTACAGGTGTGGTTATGAACGGCACAGGAAGGACATGTTCCTGATTAGTGGTGTTACTTTGACACACACTGCAGGAACGGACAAAACTATCTATGTCCCGTCCCATCCCTGGCCAGAAAAAGTCAGCTCGGATATGGCCCTGTTTCTTCCTTTTGCCCATGTGACCTCTTGAGGCTGAACAATGACCCCATTCTAACACTGCTTGGCGGTACTTGGCGGGGACGACAAACTGCAGTCGAACCTCGCCCTCGGGTGTTCGTGACTCATGGTAGAGCCGTCATTGTTTACGAAGGAACTTGGCTCGACCTCCCCGTGAATACTTAATCACTCGACCCTTTTGTTTGTTCTGCACGGCAGCAAGTGTCGGGTCAGAATGTTGTTCTTGTACAACAAGTTGACTACACATCAGATCTTGCGGCGATTCAGTGATCACTGGGGTGACACAGTCTGGAGCCTCAGCCATGGCTCGTGTTACCGCAGCAGCTGAAGTCTGAGTAGCATCATCATCGGAGCAACTATCCTTGACTCCATGAATGTTGCCTACAATTAGGTCAAATAAAGGTTCTGGCATGACAACTGCAAGTGTTGTACCAGTATAAAATGGAGATGCCACCTGGATACATGCCTCAGGGAACAATCTCACTGATCCATCAATAAGGTTTGCATGGATCTGTCGACCTGTATACTGCTCAGGCCGAACTAGACTCTGCTTGACAGAGCAACCTGAGGAACCATTATCTCTCAGGACCTTCACAGGAATGCCTCCCACAAACCCTGGCTGAACAAGGAAGGTACTGTCACCTGTGGAAGGGCCTGTGGAGGAAGCAGCTAGCCACTCATGAGGCTGCTAAATTGATGTGGCAAACATTGTGCCTTGAGAATTATTTTGGTAAGATGGAACATTGGCCATCTGTGGAGGGGGGTTCACTGTCACTGTGGGACTAGTGAACTGTGGGGGAGTACCCATACTGGTAGGGGTGTGACCACCGTGCTACTGCTGAGGAATGAAGGCTGTGTTCGCTTCCTGCCTCTTTTGAGCTGGTGGTGAAAAAGTTTGTCCCGAACGGTCGGTTGCGTGGCTGATACTGCTGCTGATTACGGTACCTGTTGTACCTCTTCCACTCAGGTTTCTGAGTGTTTTGCCCCTGGTCCTTCCACTGCGGTTTTGGACCTTGGCCATTATTCTGAGAATGGCCTTGTTGCTGGGGTTCAGTCTGAGACGGCTTCCCAGACTTATCAGCTTTCCTGTTCCAGGTATTTTGCTTACGAGTTTGATACCCGTATGCAGTAAAATACGCGTCAGCCTTTTCTGCCATTTGGCTGGCATCTTTCACCTGGCAGATCCTAAGCTGTACTATGAGCTCAGCAGGCCACGACCTCTCTAGCTGTGTACGCAGCATAAGGTCAATTATCCCCTCACGCGTGGAAGGAGTTTCATCTTTCTCCATCCACTCATTTAAGTAAGCAGTGAGACGATCAAGGAACTGAACAGCTGTCTCCTTGTCTTGGAGATGAGCTCGCATGAACTGAACTTTGGCGTCGTCTACTGTGAGACCATACGCCTTAATGAGTGCAGCTTTCATCATCTCATACCTGAGATTGTCTCCACGAATTCTGTGGAGAATATCGAGGGCAGGGCCCTCAAATAAACTAAGAAATTGGATCCGCTTAGCTGCCTCATCCAGTTGATACATGTCTGCCATGTCCTCAAAACGAGCTATGTATGGCTCGATTCGCTCGCTTTCCTTGTATGAAGGAAGCTTGATGCGTGGGGTCGCCAGGACATGTGTAGGAAGAGCGCTAGTGGAGCTTGGATTAACTGCACCCGATGTGTCTGAAGCCAAGGAATCTCGCTTGAGCTTCAGCACTTCAAGTTCATGTTTTTCGCGTGCTTCTCGCTCGGCACGTTCGTGTTCTCGTTCTCTGTCTCGTTGTTCACGCTCGTATTCGCGCTGATCTCTCTCTTGTACTAGCTCGTGTTCGCGCTGTTGTTGCTCGTATTCGCACTGTTCTCGCTCACGTTCATGTTGTTCACGCTCGTATTCGCGTTCCTTTTCGCGTTCCTCACGCTGTTCTCGCTCGTATTCGCGCTGAATCTTACGCTCTTCATGGGCATCATTCTCGCGCTGCTGCTCCTGATTATGCCGTGAGAGTATATACTCTTTAATTTCGGTTGGGTCCGAAAGACCCATTTCTTTGGCTTCCTGTAAAAATACAGTGCGCTAATGTATTAAGCAAACGAAACTGAGTACTGACTGCTTAGCAAACGAATGCTAATGACACAAGTAAAGAATACAGACACAAGCTAGTGGTGACCAGTCTTATCTAGTTAACTGGAAAGGAATAAAGCAAAAATGCAAATAACTGGGAAGACTCAATAATTAACACAATGAGTACGGCGTGTACCCAGGAGCGAATAAAATCGTCTGGCGTTACCAAGAATAAACTAGAGTTAAGTACTCTATTGATTAATAAAGCAAAAATTCACTTGCTAAATTAACGGTAAACACCAGTAAACTTGTGCCTATAAACTTTAATGATAAATACCTAAATATGAACGAGTGAGTATTATCTCGTGAATAGCTATAGAGCTAGGAGTTAATATCCTGGAATGAGGTCGCCAACTGTCACGGGGTTTTTAAAATATCACGGGGTTTTTAAAATAAATGCTAAATATTATTTAATTGATAATAATATTCAATAATATTGAAGAGCAGGGACAATGATCGTCTTACTAAATCAGGCAACGATTACTTTACGCTGACGTCTTCGCACGATTCTCTAAGAACGAGAATTTATTAACTTCCTTAACAGTACACAGCAGAGACTAATTACTCAACTGCTGTTTCTTAGTACTGTTAGCCTCTGGAGAAAGTTACTTCACCCCTGACAGTAAATAACTAATACTAATAATATCAGGCTCTTGCTGGTGCTTAACTCCTAGGAGGCACAACGGATTTTAAGTTTAATACAAGACTGGCCTAAGTACCAGTTATGAATAGAAAAACGTTTATGCAAGCCAGGAGCTATATGGAAAATAAGCTTAATTGTGGAGAAATGAAACAAGAGTTTACATTACATTAAGCTCAAGAAAAAGAACTGTTAAATTTATTGATTACAAAAATAAATTTAGCACATTTCAAATCAAATTAATGAGATCGCACTCACTCACTCACACGAGCTAAATTCCTACGCCTAGGAAAAACACCTTAATTAAACTCTTAAGACTAGGAAAACGAAAAGAAATACTGGTCAATGAATGCTGTGTATCACCCAATTAAGGTGGGAGCACTGGATAACTGTGGTCTAGTGGAGTCTGGGTACTAGCTGGCCTCTCACACTGCTGGAGCACAGGACCTCTCTCCGTCACAGCAAACGCTTGACTCCGTAAGTCATGGGAAAGAAATGGGAGCGATAGGCTGCATTTTTTAAATGTCGAGTAAGCGAAACGCGCCCAAAACAAATCGCTCAGCGGAAGCGCTAATGTCTCACGCAAAGACGATAACGTATGACATTGAAAAATTGATTTGACAAAGCTTCCATCCGAATGAGCGGTTAACTGAACGATACACAGTGAGTTTTCCACTAATAGTTCGTGGCTTCTCACAAAAGAGAAATGTCGCGAATTTGATTCGTGACACATTGAAATCTCCTAAAATGAAGATTTCACAGAAGGGAGAAATAGAGAGGATGTGTTCCATCGTAGAGGTAAGATAGTGGAAGAATTTTTGATAGTCAGTAGAATTAGGGGATAAGTATACAGCACAGATATATTTAGTCAGAGAATGACAGGAAAGCCGAAGCCAGAGAGTAGAGGATTTAGATGAATAAAGTTCAGGAACACAAGAGCAGGATATGTCGTTGCATACGTATACACAATAGCCATCTTTGGCCTTGAAATGAGTATAGAGAAAGTAGAAGGATATAGAGAAGGGTTTGCTGTCAGTTGCCTCAGACAGCTCAGTCTCAGTTAAGAAGAAAAGGTGAGGTTTAGAGAGGGAGAGGTGGTGCTCATCAGAAAGTTAAAGGCCGAGAATGCTGCAGAAATGAAGAAGAAGGGAGTCAGACAATGGTTCCAGGAAACTCTTTGGGTTTCACGGAGAAAGGGATGGAAGAATGGGGGCATTTATAGTCCTCCTCCCCCCCAAGGGGACTTAGCGAGGCCTGGTAAACTGACACCATTTTTTTTTAATAGGAAGTGTAGTGTGTAATGTGCATGTGGTTAGTGCTAACAGTTAGAGAAACTTGTATTGGAGAGAATGTTGGTCTACTCTCTGTGTTACTGGAACACTGAAAATTTTCAGCAAACTGGGATGGTCAGGAACTAGTCCCGAGGGCTGATGAAACGGGAGCTCCAGCTCTCCCTGTCATCAGCTTTCCATCCACCGTGGGAGTACTACTCTGCTCGACTGATTCTACCTCCTATTGAGCCTAACAGTGTCACAGTTTCGTGTCCCACTTTCAAGGAAAACTCTTCATCAGTGCCGGGGATGTGTAGTAGTTATTCACGAGTGATATGGTTAGCCTCCAAGTACTTGTCCATTAGCACTTTCATAATGGCACCTGAGAAACAATGCGGATCATCGCTAGGGATATTCACATCTGACGCCGAATACACTGCAAAGTCCAGCACAATTCCACTCTTGCAGTCTCAAAAGACAAAGAATCTGATACCAAAACAATGACATTTGGATGACATGTACTGAAACAAGACAAGTGACCCATCCACCACCACTTCCTGAAAATGCCGGAAAAACTTGGTGAATGATTCCTTGATCATGGTAAATATCGGGCACATTTTCCACAACCTGTCAATGAGTGCAGGTCCCAGGTTAAGGGAAAAGCGTAGGAACCATTAAGTGAAAAGGTACCTGACTCACCATGAACTTCCCAAAGACAGGTGTGGTTGTGAGGTCACCCATGTTCCTATAGTCCTGGATGGCATGCTTTTTTGTGCCATCAACATTGTCAGAGAGCACACATTTAATTCACCCATATCCACAGAGTACTATTCCCTCATGTTCAAGTGGTCATGAGATGGGAGGCCAAGCCAGCATAGGTAGATTTCCTGGTGAAAGCTGATCTCATGCACCAGGTATTCCATCATGGACACTGAAAAAAAGGCCGTGAAAAAATCCAAGATGTGCAAGGTTGCTGTCGTCAGGAAATCGGCGTGAACACCTGCCTGCAAATCAGAGGCAACAGCCACAGACTCAGACCCTACCTCCTCCTCCCATATAAAAGTTTTCGTTATCTCTACACATGGCCTGTGGGAACTGGGACGACGGACACACACAGCTTACATCCCAGCCTCATGAATGGCCAGTATGCCCATTGCATGGCCTCTCGTATGGCGGGGAGGGAAGAGAGAACAAGATAAATCAGAGAGTGCCGATTCACCATGCCGTGATGCCTGGGGAGGCGATGCAGCCTCCTGCAGCTGCCGAGGTGGTCGCCTCTGTGGTCATACAGGCGCAGACGAAAAGTCTCACTGTGGGGACATCATTGCCTAAGTTCCAGGCTGGGGCAATGTGAGTGGTGGTGGCACAGAGCCTCTTCTTGACCGATGCGTAGGTGGATGGGTGACCGAAATGCAGCATTTCTTCTGTACATGACTTCTGGTCACCTGAACCTCTGCATCAGTCTGACACATGAATGGAGTCTCCTGAGATGCAGGAATTGTAGGGGATGTCATTATGCACATTGGGAATATCAGCCACAACTGTGGGGTCCTCAGAGTTGCTTTTAAATGGTAGCATGGAGTTATGGGAGGAGGCATGTGAGGGCAGCCAGGGCACGTCGTTCTCCACATGTTAGCGCCTGCTCTCAGAGATAGACTCGCCACTCAGTAATGATGATCCTGTCATCACCAATCCCCTCTCAGTAGCACTGTCATTCAACCCCTTCCCTGGATGCATGGAAGGCTGGACAGGGTTGAAGGTGGCCGAGCCTGAGCAGCCATTTGCACTGGCTTAGGATTTGAAATGAGTAGGAAATCAAAGAGTGGCAGGAAACGTAAAGCATCTATAGCTGTTATCCGAGCAGCCTTGGCCACCTGTTTCACGATGGCTATTGCTGTCATCCGAGCTTTAGGGGTTAACCCACAACCTCAGCCAGAAAAAGTGACGGTGGCCCTTAGGTGGTGGATATGAGCCTGCTTGTGAAGTTGCACCTTACAGTGGGGAGCAGGCTTGCACTAAGTGGGACCATACTAAAAGAGCTTATTAGCAGCAGTCAGACTAAATGCACTCTCCTAGCTACTGGAGGAAGGCAAGTTAGCCCAGTTCGTTGTTGGCCCCAAGTCTGAATAAATGGTGATGGTTTGTGTCAGGAATGGCATCTGGCCATAAACCATAATGGCAAAGCAAACAATGATAGTCTCGCAATGACCCCATAACGGAAGTGGTATGGAAAACAAAGAGGAAGACTTCTAGGTTACTCTGTGCGGCAGTGCTTCAGGCTTGCACAATCTACCTTTCTACTTCCATACTTCATCATTACTCAGTGTCATGCCTTCAACCCTTTCAAAATTTTCCCGAAAACAAAATATTTGCAGATAGAAGGTGCAACAGTTATTACGCTGATGAAATTACAAGGATATATTCAACTGCTGACTTCCAGTACAGCAGCATAATGACCATCCCACGGAGGAGTGTGCAAGAAGACCTGAGGTGATGGTATGTGGGAGTACGGGCGTGGATCGCCCTGCGAGTATGATGTTAATGCCTGCGAGAAACGATGTGGGTGAGGTGGTTTGAATCAGTATTTTCTTTAACTAATAGAAAGAACATACGCATCAACAGCAAAATCAAAAGTGGTAACCAGCTAAAAAGGTCGAATAATTGACAGTTCTCCTGTGCCCTGCTGTAAAAATATGGAATTGATTCATCTTTTCCCGGCCCTCAACCCATCCACCAGGTTTGGTCCAAACCGAATAAAAAAGGTTTGATTTTTCTCAGTGACACTGACCTTTGACCTGTTTTTCAGAAATACAATCAAATCATCTTAGACTAATCTGGAACCCTTTCACCAAAGCAGATCCAGAACAAATCAGAACAATTTGAGTTAAATTATCTAAAATTTGATTCTCCTTTGTGGCCTTTAGTCCTGACGGATACTTCTCTTTTCTCCACCCTAACCGTAGAGTCAAGTATGGTCAAATCAGAACAAAACTTTTAGACCTGGTCATTCCCATGGCCTATGCTAATGGTTTTGCACTTTTTCCTGTGATAGTCTAGAATCATGATGACAAATCTGCTGCATATCCAGCCAATATATATATATTTTTTTTTCATACTTCTGCCAACAGACAAAAGGAGAAAGAAACCAGACCAAACAAATAATTTCCTCGTGCTTCCGAACGCGGGTGTAACGTTGCACTGCATTCATAATCCTGGCTTGTAGCGATGCAGGTATTAATACCGAGCCTTGAATTCAAAAATATTCTGGATCTGGAATCCTCTTCCCCATTAACTGAGTTTTAAAAAATTCTGAATGAAATTCGGGTCATTCCTGATAGCCATTAAGAAAATTCTTCCGACTGAATATCTGGACTCTAGAGAATCAACAGAATTAAAAATTAAAATTGAGCAGAAGGCCCATAAGTTTCCTCGTTTCGCAAGAATGAAAGAACTAATTTCAACTTTAATCATGAGACGGGAATGAAAAAAAAGGAAGGTAGCAATTTGGAAGTCGGAGGGAAAACTGCAAGAAAAATACGGAGATGATGTTTCCTTATGGTTACAGAGCTGTGGAGTTTTGGCTCAACATAGGTATCATGTGAATGAACAAATGAAGAGGTCGTTCCTGATGTTCATTAAGTTGTCTAATTGTAGCAGAAATATAACAATAGAAAAGAATAAGCGGTGCCAAGGCACAGCAAACCCGTCCCCGGCAGTCATTTTAGTGCTGAGTATAAACACATCAGGATATCTAGTCAAAAATGTCGCATATCAAATTTGGCGTAAATCGGGCGAAAATTGACGATTTTATGCCCATTTGAAATTTTAGGCCTGACCCACCGGACGTTCACCCCCCTATCGCTAACTGGAGGCATATTTGAGGATGCAAATTTGAAAGATGCACCTTTAGATTTAGGTTTCATGTCGATATGACGAATTTGAAAGGAGTTATGGCAAAAAGACTGTTCTTTTTTACACTTTTTGGACTTACAGCCTGGGCCTTGGCAAAATTTGGCCCAAAATTTAATCAGGTGATCATGTCATAGCCCATCTTCTCTGTAATTGTAGTCAAAATCGCACCAGTAGTTTTCGCGTAAAGTTGTTAACAGACAGACAGACAAACAAACAAACAGACAGACAAACCGAGTAAAACAATACCCATCTCCGAGCCCCTCTGGGGCGGGGACGGGTAGTAATCAAACCGTATAAGTTCACCATATTTTACAAATATTATTAATCCCATTTCTGACAACTTTACCCACCTTTCCCAAGACATCTGGTAATGAAGAGCAGAATCAGCCTCTTTTCAGCCCTTCATTCCGAGAGATATTTCTTGTATTCAGTATAATCATCTGAAGGTAGTGTATATATGTTACCGGCATTGTGTGAAACTAAGGTATTGTACAGAATTCCTAGGTGTTCTATAGAATGTCTAGCATTTTTTGCCAAAGAATGAAATAAGCTTACTTCATTCTGACCATGCATACTTTACGTAGGGATTTTAATAGCATGCCTAGGTATTCTACAGAATGTCTACCATTTTAGGGGGGGTGGGGCAAATTATGATGGACAACAGGGAGATTAGACTTGGATAATATAGCTTAAGTTTAAGTTAGGTTATGCTATGTAAGGTCAGGTTAGGTTAATTCAGAAGAACCCTAAGTTATGTTAAGCATTTATCTAAATTAACCTAACCTAACCTTACTAACTAAACCTAATCTAACCTAAACTTAACCTAGATTATCCAAGCCTAACCTAACCGCAGCCTAAATTAATCTAACGTTAATGAAACGACTGATTTCACAGTTTGCCTGTTTGTTGCAGTTTGGTTGTTTCACACGTTGCCTGAAACACTCGCGGTAATCTACAGAATACCTACGATATGTGCACAGATTATTTTATTTTATACATTTGTTTAGAAGTTTTAGGCATTCTGTACAATGACGGGTTTCCCACTATGCTGGTAACATAGTACATACATATATCTATATCTGTTTCTATCTATCAATTTGTCTATCTATCCATCTATAATTATGTGTGTGTGTGTGTGTGTGTGTGTGTGTGTGTGTGTGTGTGTGTGTGTGTGTGTGTGCGTATTATATACTCGTGTGTATATATATATATATATATATATAGATAGATAGATAGATAGATAGATATAGATAGATAGATAGATAGATATAGACAGATAGATCAATCTGTCTATAAATCTGTCTGTCTATCTATACTCACACACATAGAGATAGATAAATAGATAGATAGATAGATATTGATACAAATATAGATATATATATAGAGAGAGACAGATATAGATAGATAGATAGATAGATAGATAGATCAACCTATCTATAAGTTTATCTATCTATCTGTCTATCTATACCCACACACACACACACACATATATATAGATAGACAGATAGATAGAAAGATATAGATAAATATAGATATAGATAGAAAGATAAGTAGATATATAAATATAGATAGATAGTTTTAGATAGACAGATAGATAGATAGATATCGATATAGGTACAGATGTAGATAGATAGATAAATATAGATACAGATAGTTAGGTGGTACAGACATAGATATATACCGTAGTTTACAAGCCGCACTGTTTGTTTGTTGGTCCTTCAATCAAACCCAAACCAAGGGCCAGACACCCCCAGACCCATGTATATTCTGCATCAGGGTGACCCAAGGATGGTTTTAGGGGGGTAAAAATTTAGTTCTGGGTCATTTGAGGTCACTGGTAGAGTGTTCACCTTTTTGGCCTCGGCAACGCCGGGTACCCGTGCAGCCCAATTCTTGCGAGGAGACTCACACGACCTTCATTTTGGATATAGGACAGGAGGGGTAATCCCGGGCAGCTCTGCCTATTGAGGGGTTTTAACTTTTTTTTTTTTTTGCCCATAGCTTAGAATTTGCATGCATGAAGATGTTTTAAGTCTGGAAATGTTGCCTGTGGTCCACTTTCCCCAGTTATGTCCTCCAGAAACACTGTTCACATCTTGTTCCATGACACTGATTCTATTCTTCTTTTATCTTTCCAGAACTGAGACTTTATGCATGTGCATGAAAACGCTAAGCCCCATAACTGTACAATAAGACCACATCCATCACCTATATTTCACAGGCAGATTGTATAATTACCTAGGTAAGTGCATGGCAAATTTTAGACATATATAAATGTAGTCGCTGTAGACTTATCATCATTTACCTCAAACGGGGCAATTCCGACCGGCTGTGCTGGGGCAAATCCAGACAAAACCAGATATCCGGTTTCAGCCATGAATCCTCAAAATGTGCTTCTGTTTGTTTTTTTGCGGTGCAGTATGGTGCACCACTATGAGAAGAAGCCCTGGACAAAACCATCATACACTGAAGATGATGTTACCCGTGCTCTGGTCTCGGTAAATGAGGATATGACTATACGGCAAGCAGCTGAACACTACAACGTCCTGAAGACCACCCTTCATGAACACTGCAAAGGCAAGGTAGCAGAACCTGGACATGCTGGACGGAAAACGGCCCTGCTGAGGGGAGAAGAAATAGCTCTTGCACAGAACAAAGCAACGCTGGGAGACTACGGGCTAGCTTTTATTATTACTGTGTTGCGTAAATTTCTGAAGGATCATCTGGACCAGCACCACAAAATCATACCACAGTTTGTTGTCAATCTCCCTGGAAATGATTGGGTGTATGCATTCCTAGAGTGTCACTCAGATATATTATCTCGTAGACATTGTCAAAACACCACCCGTAGGTGTGCCACTGTTTCTGAAGAAATGGTAAAAAAATACTTTGATGAACTGAGAGTAGCTCTTGAAGGTGTTCCCCCAAGTAATATCATTAATTATGACGAGATCAACATTACTGATGACCCTAATAGTAAGGTTATGATCTACAGGAGAGGCCTGAAGCATGCCGAGCGCATTATGAATACAACAAAGGCTACAACCTCCATAATGTTCGCCATCACACCTAATGGTTCTGTGCTGGCCCCGTACGTGGTCTTTAACGCAGAACGGTTGCAAGACTCATGGATGGTAGGTGGACCAATTAATGTCCACTATAATAGAACTAAATCTGGCTGATTTGACAGCCATACATTCATAGACTAGGTAAACACTGTTGTGCTTCCTTATGTTCACCGTCTACCTAAAGAAGAACCAAAGTTGTTGCTTGGTGACTACCTAGCTTCACGTGCTTCAATAGAGGTAAAAAGGATCTGTGAGAACAACATTAGAATGAAATTCTTAGCACCAAATTTCACACATCTGTTGGGTTGCCCCAAAGCCTTGTCCTGGATTGCCCCTGTGCTCAGTTAACAAAACATTTTTTTTCTTTCAGAATTGTCCTGTACCTATAGGAGTACTTCTTAATTTTTTCAAGAGTCCCAGTATATTCTTTATACCTGAAAGTTTGCATGAAAAATAATAAAGTACCGGTGCACTTATATTCTGGAACATCATTAAGGTTTTCCTGTCAAAATTTGGTGAAAACTGTCAGGGATAGCCCCTCGCAACGGTATACATATCTATTTATCTATCTATCTATTGCCAGACGCCTCAATCCCGTTCGGGGTGGCCACAAACAAATTGCCTCCACGTCGCCCTGTCCCCCGCCATTTCACTGCCCTGCTCCCAACTCACACACCCCTCTCTCATATACCTCTCCACCTCATCCCTTCAACTCATCCTCGGCCTCCCCCTCCCTCTTCCCCCCTCCACCTCACTCACATACACTCGTTTCGTCAGTCTTTCACCCTCCATCCTCTCCATATGGCCAAACCACCTCAGTTTATTCCTCCTAAAGATTCCTATCACATCCACATCCACACCACAACGCTCCTTTATATCCTCATTTGTCAGCCTGTCTCTCCATGTGACTCCACGGCTCCTCTTAAATAACTCATTTCCACTGCTCTCATTCTTGCCTTGTGTCCTTCCAACAACGTCCAAGCTTCACTTCCATACGTTACAGTTGGTATCACAATATTGTCATGTAGTAACTTTTTCACATCCATGCTCACTTCCGTGTTCCTTATCACTGCTTTCAAGGAACCAGCAACCTTTCTTCCCTGCTGTACCCTTTCAAGCACTTCACCCTCCAAACCTCCATCCTTACTCATCACACTACCCAAGTACTTAAATGTACTCACATTGTCAAATTCCTCACCATCCAACCTCGTTGTACATTCGCTGACTTCACCTCTCTCAAAGACCATCACTTTACTCTTCTCTACATTCACCTTTAGATTCCGTTTCTTACACACTCTCCCAAACTCATCCACCAAGCCTTGCAGCTCCCTTTCGTCTTCACTCACCAACACAGTATCATCTGCAAACAACAGTACAGGGAGTTTCCAAACACTATCCTCTCTCACCAGGGCCACTCCAACATCCACTACCCTACCTTGTACCTCTTTTATTACCCCATCCATGTACAGTCACGCGTACTAATTTCTGCTCAGGGGTTACCCCTTCCTTCCCCCCTCTACCCTGGACAGAGGGAAGGGGGGAATCGCGAACAAGTCTACCCCGCCTTCTGCCCCCAACTCCCCCACCCTCCACCTCCAGCTGCCAGTTACTGATTAGACGCAAATTTTCTCATGTCCTGTAAACATGACTAAACTGTCGTCGCACACGCTTTCAATGGCCAAGATTTGGACTATATTTTTAGAATAAATTATTACCGTATTGAACTGCATTCTCAAATTGAAAATATTCACCATCATTGTAATCCAGTGTCGTCCGCTGCACAATTCTGGGTTCCAGTGTTTACCTTTTCACTTCCCCCAGCTGTCTCTCTCTCTCTCTCTCTGAATTTACTTTTCCCACTCACTCTTTCTTTTTAAATTTATATAACTTTCTCTTTGCTTCTCTCCCTCTCTCCATCTTCTGTCTCGTTCTTTGTCTTAAGTCTTCCCCGCCTCTCACCCCTCCCCTCCCCCCACCTTAGGCCTGATCAGCAGCCAGTTATACCGTCACCGCTCCTTCGTATATCGTGTGCAGGCAACATTTATCACACACACTTAGGTCAGATGTATGGAAAGCTATATATATATATATATATATATATATATATATATAGATATATATATATATATAATTGTATTTCTCATTATGTGCCAAGTTCAGATAGAGAACACCAGACCAATATTCGTAATTTTTATTAGAGTGACCGTTCCACTTCACATAGCTGGGTAGGGGAGGCGGTGGCTCAATCGGTAGAGAGGTGGCCTGCAGTCCTAGCGGACCCAGGTTCGAATCCCGGCTGGGGCAGGGAACAGTTTAAGGATTTGAATTTCATTAAATCAGGCTTTACTGATCTACCAGAAGACCCGCCGACATGTCGTAAAAATACCCCCGCTAATACCAATACACGAGTTCTGTATGAGACAGCCCTAGCATGTATTCAATATGGACGGTGGGTGTTAGAGCCGAAGTGGTGACATGTAGAGGTGTATGGTATGTAGGAGGACTGCTGGGCCTTGATAGCAGGCTGTGAAGCCTATGCCCAGAGTCGGACACAAAAAAAAAAACTGGGCTTATAAACTGCACACACACACACACGACTTAAATTTTGCACTGACTGCGTGGCGACTACAAATATAGTCATTCTAACAACTGGATCTGCTGGCTCCAAACCTTCCCTGTCCCAGTCAAACTCCTCATTCAATAACCGGTTTTTTGTCAGTGCAAAATTTAAGTCGTGTGTGTGTGTGTGTGTGTGTGTGTGTGTGTGTGTGTGTGTGTGTGTGCAGTTTATAAGCCCAGCTACCCAGCTATGTGAAGTGGAACGGTCACTCTAATAAAAATTACGAATATTGGTCTGGTGTTCTCTATCTGAACTTGGCACAAAATGAGAAATACAATTATATATATATGAAAAAATTTGCTTTCCATACATCTGACCTAAGTGTGTGTGATAAATGTTGCCTGCACACGATATACGAAGGAGCGGTGACGGTATAACTGGCTGCTGATCAGGCCTAAGGTGGGGGGAGGGGAGGGGTGAGAGGCGGGGAAGACTTAAGACAAAGAACGAGACAGAAGATGGAGAGAGGGAGAGAAGCAAAGAGAAAGTTATATAAATTTAAAAAGAAAGAGTGAGTGGGAAAAGTAAATTCAGAGAGAGAGAGAGAGAGAGAGACAGCTGGGGGAAGTGAAAAGGTAAGCACTGGAACCCAGAATTGTGCAGCGGACGACACTGGATTACAATGATGGTGAATATTTTCAATTTGAGAATGCAGTTCAATATAGTAATTTATTCTAAAAATATAGTCCAAATCTTGGCCGTTGAAAGCGTGTGCGACGACAGTTTAGTCATGTTTACGGGACATGAGAAAATTTGCGTCTAATCAGTAACTGGCAGCTGGAGGTGGAGGGTGGGGGAGTTGGGGACAGAAGGCGGGGTAGACTTGTTCACGATTCCCCCCTTCCCTCTGTCCAGGGTAGAGAGGGGAAGGAAGGGCAGAAATTAGTACGCGTGACTGTACAGATTGAACAACCATGGAGACATGACACATCCCTGTTTCAACCCAACTTTCAAAGACAAAAATTCACCTTGTTCACCATCCACTCGCAATGCAGCCTTAGCACCATCAAATATACTCTTCACAGCAATCAACAACTTCCCATCTACTCCATATATTCTTAATACTTTCTACAATCCTTGTCTATCCACCCTGTCATATGCTTTCCCCAAATCCATGAAAGCCGCATACAACTTTTTCCCTTCTCTAGAAACTTTTCCACCAAAGATCTAAGAATGAATATCTGATCTACACAACCTCTTCCCCTCCTAAAGCCTCCCTGTTCTTCTCCAACTAATTCCTCTGTTCTTTCTCTAACTCTGTCAATAAGTATCCTACCATACACTTTTCCTACTATACTAAGAAGACAAATGCCCCGATGATTACCACACACTTCTTTTTCCCCTTTTCCTTTGTACAAGGGAATAATTATACCTGACTTCCAATCCTCCGGGACTCTACCTTCCTCCCAGGCCAATCTGCACATCTTCCAAATCCATTTTACTACTATCTCTTCCCCATGCTTCAGCATTTCACCACACACTCCATCAATTCCTGGGGCTTTCCCCAATTTAACTTTCTTCACTGCTTCCACAACTTTTATCCTACTGATTTCTTCCTGTCTTCTCACCTCCCTCCTTCTCCCAGCCATTCCCCAGCCACTTATACTCGCATTACTTCCATCCTCTACGTTCAACAATTCCTTAAAGTGTTCTCTCCATCTGCTCACTTTTTCTCCCATCTCCACTAGTAATCTACCATTTTTATCTTTCACTCCCCTGCTAACTTCACTTCCACCCTGTCTTACTGTCTTCACCTCTTTCCAGAACATTTTCTTACAGTCCCTCCACTTTACACTCAAATTCCTTCCAAATTCCTCATCCACTCTCTTCTTACTCTCTCTTACTAATCTTTTCACCTCTCTCTTTCTTTCTACATATAACTCTCTCTTCCGCCTCTCAACTTCTTCCACGCCCCTATTTCTCATCCATTCATTGTATGCTTTCTTCTTTTGTGCTACAGCCTGTCTCACCTCTTCATTCCACCACGCTGTTCCTTGCACCCCCCTCCGTCTTCTCTTCATCCCACACACCACATCACATGCTGCGGATATTTCTTCTGTGAATATCCTGCACACACCTTCCACGTCCCCCATCTGCTCCAATTCATATTTTCCCAATGGTTCCTCCACTTCTGTCTTATATTCTTGGGTTCTTTTTGGACCGAGGGGTCCCACCTCAGTGTGACATCTGTCATGTCACAATAACTTGCAGACATATTTTATTGGACTGTCCGACCTATGCCCGTTCTCAGGTGAAATTTTTAACAAATAGGGGATCCTTATCAGTTGTTATAGGTAATAGGTCAAATGTCTCTAGCTTTATGGCGTTTTTAAAGGAGACAGGACTATACTGCAAGCTGTGATTAGTGTTGTCATAGTTGTTTTAGGGCTTACTGTTTACATCTGTTTTCATTTTACCTATGATTTTTAGTTGCATAATTATTGTGTAGTAGTTTTCCCTATTTTTATACTCATTCTTTTAAACTATCGTCTTTCATATCTCACTCATCAAAACGGTGAATGACCTCTCAGGTCGCAGTGCTTGGCCTTCGGCCTAAACTTCATATTCCATTCCATTCCATTCACTTATATTCTGCCTTTTTCTCATCCTCTTGTAACCTTTCCACTCTCCTTGCAAATACTCCTTCCTCTCGTCCTTCCCTTCTATTTCTCCATCTTATTTGGATCTTGATTCTGGCCACCACCAAGTATGGTTGGAAAGTCCACTCTCCCAACCTCTATAAGCTCTTGCATCCATTACACATCTTCGCATCTTTTCATCCACACACACATAATCAATCATTGCCTTCCTTTCATACAGTTCACCACCCACCCTTCTCATCACTTGCCATGTATACCTGTGGATCATTTTGTGCCTGAAGAGGATATTGGCTATCACCAACCCCCTCCCAGCACAAATGTCCATTAACGCACTGTCATTCTCATCTATCTCAGCAGGCACACCCCAATCACCAACTGTTCCATCCACCTTCACATTCCCTACTTTACCATTCATATCACCGATCAAAAACTTTCTCTCATTCCTTCCAAACTTTTCCATGCACATTTCCACATTCGTCCAGAACTCTTCTCTCACTCTGCTTGCACGATCTTGCATTGGCTCATACATGCACACAATCGCCCACATTTGTATTCCAACTTTCAATCTTACCCACGAAATCCTTGACCCAACTGATCCATACTCTCTTATGTTATTATTCCATCTTTTACTCACAACTATACACACTCCTTCTTTTGCCCTCTCATTCTCACCTACTCCTGCACATATACCCCATCCATGCTTCCATTCTCTCACACTGTCACCTCTGCATTTAGTTACAGTTACTTCACATACATCAACTTTCGCACCCTCAAGCACCTGGACAATCTCTCTCTCTCTCACCTTATCATTCGCACCTCTTACATTCCATGTTGCTATTACCATGTCCTTTGTCTGGTCTTTGGTCGTCATCTTTTGGTCAGTCCTTGTCCGAGGCTTATTGTTTATCTTTTTAGTTAGCTGTTCTCCGCCAACCCTTTTAGTCGCCTTGTACGACAAGCAGGGATACTGGGGGAGTATTATATATATATATATATATATATATATATATATATATATATATATATATATATATATATATATATATATATATATATATATACTGTATATATGAGTTATTTAAGAGGAACCTGTGGAGTCACGTGGAGAGACAGGCTGACGAATGAGGATATAAAGGAGCATTGTGGTGTGGATGTGGATGTGATAGGAAGCGTTATGAGGAACACACTGAGGTGGTTTGGCCATGTGGAGAGGATGGAGGGTGAAAGACTGACGAAGAGAGTGTATGTGAGTGAGGTGGAGGGGGAAGAGGGAGGGGGAGGCCGAGGATGAGAGGGAGGGATGGGGTGGAGAGGGATATGAGAGAGGGGGTGTGAGTTGGGAGCAGGGCAGTGAAATGGCGGGGGACAGGGCGACTTGTAGGCGATTTGTTTGTGGCCACCCCAAACGGGATTGAGGCGTCTGGGAATATATATATATATATATATATATATATATATATATATATATATATATATATATATATATATATATAAATATTGTATATATCCCATTGGAGCCCAGTGTCCGCAGTATTGGACAGAACTGGGAATTTTCAAATCTTGATAAAGTAGCAAACCCCCTGATAGAGACCTATGAGCTTTGCAACTATGAGACGATAGGAGGAGAGCAGTACGCTTATTATACTACCAGTGCAGTGCCCAGCCCAGCAGCTCTGGGATCCAATGGGTTAATAGAGGCTATTGCAGTTAACCATATATTTAACCTGTTTTTGCCATTACATTATCCTTATGAGTCCTGAATGTTTTGTTGTTAGTTTGAGCATTAAACTTTAACTTGTAATTTTACCTAACTCTTTTGTTTTGAACCTGGAACTTTACGGGACAGTAGTGATTTTAGTCTCTGTTCCGTAACAATATATATATATATATATATATATATATATATATATATATATATATATATATATATATATATATATATATATATATATATATATATATATATATATATATTTCAATGCAAGGACATCGCATGAATTTGACAAGAATTAATATCAAATACAACAAAGTTTTTGTAATAAAATATATACCTGGTGTGTGTGTGTGTGTGTGTGCTGGGGGAGGGTGGCACTAATACGCAGCGAAAATGGAACAGCCAGAGCTGTGACAGTAAGACCTTGAGAGAGAGAGAGAGAGAGAGAGAGAGAGAGAGAGAGAGATTTAGGAACGGAGGGAGGAGTGTGTTAGTGTATGCGTGCATATGTAGGCTATGTGTCAGTGGATGTAAAGGGCAGATGTGTGTGTGTGTGTGTGTGTGTGTGTGTGAATCAGAGCTGTTCATGAACTCATCAACTTACACTAATTTTGTGTAGATAGGTAAACTTTGTCATTATTCAGCAGTCGACATAACTCGGCTCTTCAGTTCCTATCTTTCTCCTAAGAGCTAGAAATGACTCTCTCTCTCTCTCTCTCTCTCTCTCTCTCTCTCTCTCTCTCTCTCTCTCTCTCTCTCAGTATATCCAATAAGCATGAGGTGGTCATTTCCCTCGTGAAGTGAGTGGTCATCTGTGGTGATACTTCTCATTATCATCATACTGCAGACCTGGGGTACACACTTTTGGTGCATGCCCTATACATCTACTTTTTTGTTAATTTGTTACTCTTCCTCCTAGATAACTTCATTCGGCTTTGGAGATACTTTACTTAATATGAATGTTAAGGGAGATCATTTGATTCCCTTGGGTGCGACGGTGATGTCAGGGTTAGAAAGGAGTAGGACCGAAAAGTGTCAAGGCCGGTGGGGGGGGGGGATGAATAATGTCAGTATTATAATCAAAAGTTTCCAAGGTTACCCGTACAATGGAAGGTGGGTTAAAAGACTCTAAGGTTCGGACCGATGTATGCCAACAATACAGAGGAAAGTTACCAGTGTTAGGACAAAATTTAGTAACGGTTGGTGCCGAAATATGCAAAGATAATGGGTGCAGATTGCTACAGGTAAGACCAACAATTGCAAAGGTTTTGGCAGATGGATGTCAGGGTTAGTACTGAACGATAGCAAGGTGAAAATTGAATGAAGGTGATATTAATACCAGAGAACACCTAGGCTAGTGAGTCTAGAAGGCAGGAGTTAGGACCCAAGGAAGAGAAGGTGCAAAACTGTTTGGTGCAAAGATATTAATTTATGAAAGGAACCATCACATTATGTACATAAACAGATAGATATATGATGATAGATAGATATACAGAAGATATTTAGACAGATCCTGATATATATTCTATCTCTCACAGTTCACAAAATAGACAATACTAGAGGTTTATATCAGTATTTGTCAGTTCTGTTCGATGTGGGGAAGAATGCATGGATAACCCGCTAAACTGGGAAAAGGCAAGTTTAAAGGAGCTTGGTGTCGCAAGTTCTAACGGAGGAAGGTGTAGGCAGTGCTGGTTTTACCAAGGGTGAGAGATAGAGTTTAGTAAGTTAGGTAGGTGATGGTTGATTTTCTTTTCTTAAAAAGAACAAAGAATCAAAGGATACAAGCCTGTAAAGCCACTCTTCAAAAAATAAATAAATAAATAAATAAACAAAAGAGAGTCAAATTCAAGATCCATTCATGTCCTGATGCCTGGACACATGGCATATAAGACAGGAGGTCATAGATGGAGGGAAATGAAACCTGAGGAAGACTTCCAGAGCAGGGCTGTTGTATACACTAATGACTGACATTATCAATTCATTTTTGCATTAGAGATGGACAGGGAATGGGTGAGAGTGTGGTGATGGACGGGTGCTCTGAGCCCATTGCAAGGAAGGAAGAATGCAAGCAGGCCGTTCAGAAAAGCAATGGTCGTTAAAGTACTGATAGTAAAAAGGGAAAGAGTCAGCAATGAAGCGAAGACAGTTTGATTAAAGGAAGTCAGCCAGACGACGGAAGTTGATAAGTTGAATAGTTTTTTACCCCACCCCGCGTAGGACAGCTGTGTGTACTGTGTAAGGCAACCCCTGCACACACGAGAGTTGTAATCCACACAGGGGTGAATATGGTTCTTGTACAAAGCTAACATCTGTGTAGGGGTATGGGAGGCACGGGGCCGGCTTATTACGCCCACTTTCGTGGAAGCGGAATGAACAAAGGAGGAAATGTGATCTTTCCACGATGGGTCCCGAGAGAATGAAACCCAAATGATAGAATGACTGAGCTATGTATTGTTAAATATTAAAGGATACTGTTGTGGAAGATTTTGGGGTTGAAAGATATAGGAAATACGAGTATGAGCCAAGTCAGAAACCTTTGGTGCTACATACTCATTTCGCGAATTCTAAAGTAACTACTATGATATGATAGACACCAGGAAAAATGGGTGGAGATGTTAAGGGTGGAGTCAATAGCATGTAACTCGATGGAGCTGCATGTGCAACGCAGATGATCAGTGATGAAAAAAAGAAAGACATTTGTGGACAGAAGAGAGTTCTGAAGAACACCACAGTTAGTAGCTAAAGGTGAACAGCGGCTCTACATCAGCATATACAAGAACAACCAAGAAGAAAGCTTAACCTTTAGACTGCAGAAGGAGGGTTAAACACAGCCCTTGTTATGTGCTAATATGGCTGATTTAGTGACCATTATAATAGGATTTCAAATGTACAGATGGCAACGATGAAAGCGATACACTTTTTTCCAAGTTTGTGAAAAGTTGCGACTTACGGCAACCACTACTACGCCGTAGTGTTCTTTTATGAATGAAACTGTCACTACTCTTTAGATGGGCTTGTTACACAGATGCTGATTGGTTGACACACAAGCGTCTGCTTCGGCTTTATATTTTAACCATGGTACCATGAATATACTCCAATCCATAGTTTACGTGTGCGACCTACTAAGGATTTCAGGGGCAGTGTCCAACTGTTTTTTTTTTAAATAACGTCTCAACAAAGCGTCGGACAAGGATTTAACTTTGGCAGTGCATGTTTGAGACCCCGACCTAATTTGTAAAATTATGCTTTTGTACCAAATGTGTATGATTAAGGCATTTATAAGAGTAAATGTAGGGTAAACTTAGCTAAAATCGTCAGAGGCATGTAGCGAGGCTAGCTTCGGTCACGATACAAGCCCCGCCCACAATTCGGAACGTGACGTCGGTGTGACGTAGTAGTAATCACCGACGCAAGTGGCAGTTCTGTCTTTATGTAAGCTGCTTCAGATTCAATGCCTCAGGGTTACTCATATTTCTGAGCTGCGGCTGATTTTTAGAGTGACTGTACATCCCTCCAGACTCCCTATTAGTACATAGTATATGCATCGCCCTCTTACACATATTGTGACGTCAATATGACTTATTCACTTCTGAAGAGTAGTAATCACTGCCTGAGCCGGCACCGCTGGGCGAGGTGATGTGGCGGCCGACGACAGGCGAGACGTTACAAAACCGAAACTTTTTTTCGCAAACATTCTTCTCATATAAGGACCATACTGAATCTGTAGTAGGGGTGAAATATTACTTCTGTGTGCGTGTGTGTGTGTGTGTGTGTGTGTGTGTGTGTGAGAGAGAGAGAGAGAGAGAGAGAGAGAGAGAGAAAGTACAGTATGTGGGGGTGGGGGTGTGAAAGATAGAAATGCCACTTGCGTCGGTGATTACTACTACGTCACACCGACGTCACGTTCCGAATTGTGGGCGGGGCTTGTATCGTGACCGAAGCTAGCCTCGCTACATGCCTCTGACGATTTTAGCTAAGTTTACCCTACATTTACTCTTATAAATGCCTTATTCATACACACTTGGTACAAAAGCATAATTTTACAAATTAGGTCGGCGTCTCAAACATGCACTGCCAAAGTTAAATCCTTGTCAGACGCTTTGTTGAGACGTTATTTAAAAAAAACAGTTGGACACTGCCCCTGAAATCCTTAGTAACATTGAATTACTAACTGCAAAATATAAAATGGATTCAACGGGAAGTTTCATAGCACGTGTAACAAACTCAACACTGAATAAAATAATCGTTGGCACCTGCAGCACCTGTCTCATTAGCTGAGGCTCAGCAGTTCAAAGAATGAAGCCTCGAGCACAGTATAGCTGTTGAATTATTAATTTCGTTAGTCCGTCCTTCAGTGCTAGGTTAGCTGAAGATTTTGTAGGAAATGACATTCAACCGTTAGGAAAATTAACTGAACTAAGAAATTCTTTGCAGGACACTGCGCACGTAAAAGAAAAGTAGGTCATACGAAAACCTCGAAGAGACATCCTGATGGTGCATAAAGTGTGTGCACAGACGTCTGCAGACACACACACACACACACAGACACACACAGACACAACAGACACACACAGACACACACAGACACACACAGACACACACACACACACACACACACACACACACACACACACACACACACACACACAGACACACACACACACACACACACACACACACACAGACACACACACACACACACACACACACACACACACACACACACACACACACACACACACACACACACACACACACACACACACACACACACACACACACACACACACACACACACACACACACACACACACACACACACACACACACACACACACACACACACACACACACACACACACACACACACACACACACACACACACACACACACACACACACACACACACACACACACACACAGAATTATAGAAAGACCTTCCTCTCGACCCCACTGAGGGGGGTCACCTTGACGAGGTGGTGGGGCTTGAAGCGTGGCTGGCATTGCCACCTACTCGGGGGGCATGCCTACCTTTGTAGGGCTTGGTATTTGTCAGCCCCGTCGACCAAGTACCCCCTGCATCACTGGTGGAGGAGGCCTGCTGGTGATGTTAGTCCCTGCCCATTTACCATCTAGGGCGGGAGTGTTGCCTCCCCACGTGTTTGCGTGCGTGGCGTCCCGTAATGCTGGAAGACAGGAGTCCTGGAGGTTGAGCGATGCTGCACGATGCGCCTCGCAGCTAGCAATACACCTCTTTGGTCCCTTATTCTGGGTAGATGGGCGGCCTGGTTCGGCCAGACCAGGTCAATCGGCTGGTCATGCATTGGCTAGGGTCAAGTGGGCAGTGGGGGGCCCGGTGGCTCCCATCATCCTGGAGTCACCCTTGCCCAGGTCCCCCGGTGGTTACCTGCGTATACTCTCCTGCTGCCTCTGGGGTCGCCAGTGGTATTGTCCGTGACATACGACCTCCCCTTGTTGGGCTCCATGGTGGGTGGAAGGGTGGGGGAATGAAGTTATATATGGTTTTAATATGGCTGATTTTCCCGCCAATTCTGATACTCGTGTGGCATGACAGTATTGTGATACCAACTCTGACGTAAGGAAATGAAGCTTGGACGTTGTTGGAAGGACAGAAGTTAAGAGTGAGAGCAGTGGAAATGAGTTATGTAAGAGGAGCCTGTGGAGTCACATGGAGAGACAGGCTGACAAATGAGGATATAAAGGAGCGTTGTGGTGTGGATGTGGATGTGACAGGAAGCTTTAGGAGGAACACACTGAGGTGGTTTGACCATGTGGGGAGGATGGAGGGTGAGAGACTGACAAGGAGAGTGTATGTGAGTGAGGTGGAGGGGGAGAGAGGCCGAGGATGAGATGTAGGGATGGAGTGGAGAGGTATATGAGAGATGGGGCTGTGAGTTGGGAACAGGGCAGTGAAATGGCGGGGGACAGGGCGACGTGGAGGCGATTAATTTGTGGCCACCCCTTGCTGGATTGAGGCGTCTGGCAATAGGCAGATAGATAATATTTAATGTGGATAATTGTCATGTAATTAAATTTGGCAAAAGTGAGAAAAGACCAGATTGGGATTATAAGTTAGGAATCTCAACCCTACGCATAACAGAAAAAGAGAAGGACCTAGGAGTAATTATCAGTAACAGACTATCTCCAGATGATCACATCAGTGAGAAGGTACGAAACATCTATACATTGCTTGCTAATATGAGAATAGCACTGACATATATAAAAGAAGATATGCTGAGGAGATAATAACATCATTCATCAGACCAACTCTGGAGTATGCATCAGTAGTCTGGAATCCTCATCTCAGAAAACACATAGATTAGATTCAAAAAGTACAAAGGGCCGCTACAAGATGGGTACCAAGCTTAAGGGATCTAAGCTATGGAGAAAGACTAGAAATATTGACTTTACCAACGCTGCAGGATAGAAGGAGAAGGGGGAGATGATTATGCTATATAAGTGCATCTCAGGGAAAGAGAAAATAGACATAAATGAATATATATCATATGGTGAAGAATCAGCAAGGGGACATTGTAAAAAACTGCATAAAAAGAGATGTGATAAAGACGTAAGAAAATTCAGTTTCCCAAATAGGGCAATTGATCAGTGGAATGCACTACCTATTGAAGTAGTGTGTGCCAAAACTATTCATAAATTCAAGGATATATATATTAAAAATGGTTTAATGCACGGGACAGTACGAACTTGACTCTTTCCTGTAAAGATACAATTAGTTTAGAACAATTAGGTAAGAACACACACACACACACACACACACACACACACACACACACACACACACACACACACACACACACACACACACACACACACACACACGTGCAACAAACACCACCATTAGTCAGAGGAATGAGGAGATTTATCAATGGCAAACTCTCTCTCTCTCTCTCTCTCTCTCTCCTTTGACATCACTGAGTATTCTCCTTTTCTCAAGGCTCTGACTTTCTTGGAGACCTCTGAAAATGTAACCCGGGTAACCTCGCTGTTTTGCAATGAGAGCGAGAGAGAGAGAGAGAGAGAGGTAATCTAATATACTCTAATCCTGTGTGTGTGTGTGTGTGTGTGTGTGTGTGTGTGTGTGTGTGTGTGTGTGTGTGTGTGTGCGTAACAGCCAAAACTGGAAGATTGATTTTGATTATAACTTGACATCATGGTTTGAACTGGATCCCAGATGGACCAGTTTCATTTTTGTCAATTGAAATTTTCTAAAAGGGTGTTTTCGCGCCTAATATATAATTTGTCCCCATCGGTGTTACATATCACATACCCATAAAAATATAGTGGGACATTTCCGTGGAATTTCATGTATTTTTTCAGAGAGAGAGAGGGAGAGAGAGGGGGGGGGGGTTGCAAATCTAGAGTCCAATGTCAAGTACTTCATCGATGATAACGAACGGACGATATTATTCAACAGAAAATGGTGGTAGCTGTGGTGGCGGTGATGGTGGTGGTGGTGGTAGTTGTGGTGATGGTGATGGTGGCAGCTGTGATGGCAGTGGTAGCTCTTCAGAAATGGCTCCCATTTGGGCAATTGGTCCTGGTACCTGTGGTGGTGGTGATGATGGTGATCTCGGTGGAACTGGTGGCGGCTGTGTTGGCTGAGGTGGTGGTGGTGGTGGTAGTTGTGATGATGATAATTTTTTCTAAATACAAGATAGGTGGAACCCAAAACCAGGAGCCCGCAAAATTGTTTCCTCCAAGAAAAAAAAAAAAAAAAAGAAACAGAGCCAATTTCAAGATCATTTCGAGATACTTGGACACACGGCGTTTGAATGACTGGAGGTCATAGGCAGTATGAAATACAAACAGAGGGAGACAGCTCCAGAGGTGACCTATTTCATACATGAAGGACTATGGGTAACGGTTACCTCTTGCATTAGAGAGTTGGACAGAAAAGGGATGAGACTTTGTTGCTAGACAGGTGCTACGTGCCTGCCATAATGGTGGAGGGTTGCAAGCAGGCAGTTCAGAGAAGAACAGACCATTGAATTACGGGTAGAAAAGAGACAAAGATGCAACAGTGCAGCGAAGAAACAGAGGTTGAAGGAAGCTAGTAAGAGGAGGAGAGTTAATGAAACAAAAAGCCTTTGATTCCACGTTACTGAGAGGAGCTGTATGTGGGGACTATCCCCATGCATGAGAGTTGTACTCTACACGGGGGGGGGGGGCGATGAGGGGGGCAAAGAAAACCCGTGTATAAAGTGAACAACCGTGAGGGTTAAAGAAGGCACAGAGTCGGCTTATCACACATAATCTCTTGAAAGCAGGTTTTACAAGAGAGGTATTATGATCTTTCCAAGATAAATCCCGAGAGAGTGAAACCCCTAGTATGTTTAAAGATGATGCAGGATAGAGGTGAATATTGTTAAAAATTTGAGTATATTCCCGCAGAAAATTTCGTTGCGTTGAAAGATGTAAGAACTATTTTTAATACACTGAAAACAAGATTACTTTTACCCCAATCAGAGGTATGAGCCAAGTCCGACATTAGGTGCACTATAACTCATCTCTTGCTTATTGAAGTAACTGCTGAGATGGATGCTGCAGGAAGCGAGTAAAAAGGTGAAGGATGGAGTCATCAGTGTATGAATGGATATGGTTAGATGTACAGCTTAGAAGTTATTTGATGAATAGAAGGGAGTTGGTGATAGGACAGAACCCTGAGGAACACCACTATTGATAGCTCTAGGAGAAGAATGGTGGCCTTCTACAACAACAGTTATTGAACGATCTGAAAGGAAGCTAGAGATGAAGGCACAGGTAGAAGGATAGAAACCGTTAGAGGGCAGATTGGAAATTAAAGATTTATGTCAGACTCGATTGAAAGCCTTTAACCCTTTTGCACGTGGATAAGTTTTTAAGTTTTCTGTTCTACGACACGTCGGCTTTTCTCCCCTCCCCCCCACTGCTGTGTGCTCCAAAAAAGTGTATTCTCGACTTATTTTCACCACCCAAACATATTTACTTTACCATAAAGCCTACATATTCCTATTCGTCGATGTTTGTTCTACACGATAAGCAGGAAAAAAAACACACACTATATGTATGTTAGGGCCGCGTGATTAAACATTCAGGAACGTACACCTTCCCAACATCATAAGTCGAATGTTTACTAATGAATCTCTACATGTTATACAATCACTGGAAAGATAATTTTATTAGCTTTCGAATGGGTGGGGTCCCAGTTTGATACGAGGTATGGTGTTCGAGCAATAAACGAAAAAGTAAAACCCATTTCCAACAGACAACAGATTTTTTATTTGGGGAGCTCTAGCGAGAAACTTTTCTCGGAACTTGTAATGCTAGGTGAAATAATGCTCGACTTCTCGTTCCTATTTCACCTAACGTGGAGCGGGGTCCTCTTTCGAGACCGGAGCTAGTGCAATAAAGAGAGGCAGGACACAAAAACTCTAGGCAACAACCTTTACACGTATATTACCACAGTCAGACACAGGACAAATCAGCAGATAATACAGCACAATATATAGCAATATAAAACCTTATCTAGGATATGTGTATCTCGCAGGATACTTGCTTCTCTGATACTAATGAAAACACAAACAATCCAAGTGTATCATGAGTGCAGTAAATATAGGCGCGCGCGCGGCGGCGCGGGGAAGAGGTTGAGACTCACTAGGAGGAGATAGGGGAGGTGCGGGTAGTGACTTGTGACGGCTAGGAGAAAGTTATGGTAATACTGGAAGGCGGCAGATATTAGCCGTGAAATTTGTATGGTTTCCACTAGCCAAAATACTTTGGTACTTGATCTTATCCTTGATTTACACTTACTTGAGATTTGGGAGTGAGAGCGAGTGGTAAACAAGATTTTATGGGTAGCGTGGGGGAAGGAAAGAATACTGTTAATACTTCCTTTCACACTATTCCTTCACAGTAATGGGGATGTGTCTTTATAGGCACAGGCTTATTAATTATATAACAGAGATGTCACTCACACGTATAGTCAATCAGATCTCGTTCCACAGTGTGGGGGAAAGATAGAATACTATTAATACTTCCTTTCACAATATTCCTTCACAATAATGGGGGTATATCTTTATAGGCACAGGTTTATTAATTATATAACAGGGATGTCACTCACACGTATAGTCAATCAGATCTTGTTCCACATTCTCGTCCTTTAACTTCTCACTGTGATCTGATTTACCCCGATATTCACTATATGAAATCACTGCACAATACTTACTCTAAGGGAGAATCACACTTAACCTAAATCACTCATATTACAATATCACACGTATTCATCAGGGGGATAGGCAGGAACATGTCATCGGTGATCCTGCTGGGCTAGGGGCACCGTCAATGCGGGGCGTGCCGAGAGGGCATGGGACGGCTCGCAAGGGCGTCCTCTCGTGTCCTGGACTCCCCGTGGCTTCCGGACTTGGCTCCGGCGTGTGGCCCTCGGGACTGGGGCCGAATAGCTCCAGGAACCTCTGTGACAGGTCCCGGCGTCGTGGGGGCGTAGAGAGATCACGCCCGGGTGTCCTGGGGAGAACCGAGAGAGACTGTGGGCTGCGGTCTCCAGTGTCTAGGGGCGCCGACAGAGGAGGACTGCGGCAGCGACTTTCACTGGGGTCCGTCAGGTGCATCTGCTCTAGAGCCAGGCGTAGGGAACAGAGACCAGGGGAGGCTGGGAGGCCTGTCTGGGTCACTCTGGGACAGGAAGCCTGGGCTTCAGTCTCCTGCCAGGGGGACGTCTCTCTACTCTGCACGCCCTCGGAGCGACCGTAGATCGTCTCACGAGGGAGGGAGTGACAATAGGTCATCTCTACCATGACACTCTCGGAGCGACCATAGATCGTCTCACGAGGACGGAAGCGACCATAGATCGTCTCACGAGGACGGGAGCGACCATAGATCGCCTCACGAGGACGGGAGCGACCATAGATCGCCTCACGAGGACGGGAGCGACCATAGATCGTCTCTACCGGAGCACCTTGGGAGCGACCATAGATCATCTCTACTGGAACACCTTGGGAGCGACCATGGATCGTCTCTACCAGAACACCTTGGGAGCGACCATGGATCGTCTCTACCGGAACACCTTGGGAGCGACCATGGATCGTCTCTACCGGAACACCTTGGGAGCAACCATAGATAGTCTCTACCTGAACACCTTGGGAGCGACCATTGATCATCTCTACCTGAACACCTTGGGAGCGACCATTGATCGTCTCTACCTGAACACCTTGGGAGCGACCATTGATCGTCTCTACCTGAACACCTTGGGAGCGACCATAGATCGTCTCTACCTGAACACCTTGGGAGCGACCATAGATCGTCTCTACCTGAACACCTTGGGAGCGACCATTGATTGTCTCTACCTGAACACCTTGGGAGCGACCATTGATCGTCTCTACCTGAACACCTTGGGAGCGACCATTGATCATCTCTACCTGAACACCTTGGGAGCGACCATTGATCGTCTCTACCTGAACACCTTGGGAGCGACCATTGATCGTCTCTACCTGAACACCTTGGGAGCGACCATTGATCGTCTCTACCTGAACACCTTGGGAGCAACCATAGATCGTCTCTGCCTGAACACCTTTGGAGCAACCATAGATCGTCTCTACCTGAACACCTTGGGAGCGACCATTGATCGTCTCTACCGGAACACCTTGGGAGCGACCATAGATCGTCTCTACCTGAACGCCTTGGGAGCGACCATAGATCGTCTCTACCGAAACACTTTGGGAGCGACCATAGATCGTCTCTACCGAAACACTTTGGGAGCGACCATAGATCGTCTCTACCGAAACACTTTGGGAGCGACCATAGATCGTCTCTACCAGAGGGGCGCCGTCTGGAGTTTGTTTTCTAACTCCACCCCTAGCTAGCTCAGCAATTCCACTACGCGAAGGTAGTGTCCTTCTCCTACGGTGGCGGCAGCGTGGTGGCTGCATGTCACAGGGGCGCACGGCCCGGGCTGACATGCGTCGCTGTTGCCAGGAGTGGTGGTGGCTTGTGGTGGCTACCCCGTGGGATCTGTGTGGGGGTGTCGGCATATCTGTGGGCAAACTATGCTGTTCTTGGTTTGCCCTGTCGTCGGGGATACTATGGTATTCTTCGGGGGCACTGTTTTTCAAGCCACACATTTTAGAACTGTTATGTTTTTATTTTATCTTCCTATACAGAATTTCAATGGCTTTCATTTGAGACCAAATCGGTGATCCTAGGCCTCATAGTTCTCGAGAAAAATACAAAAAACTATGGTGTACCCACGCCGTGTTGTGACTGTAGGGCGGTTTCCTGCCTTCCTCTAAGCTACTGCACATACATCACCAATTCCTTGCACTTTAGATATGCACACTGTATTCACATGATTCACTGTCACTATTTATATAGTTGAATACTGACATTTGGTGCAGGGTAGAGGCAGTGTAGTTGATTAGAAACAGTAGCACAATCTTCACTGGGCCAATGGCTGATAACGACCAGGAATGCTTCACAGACATCAAATTTCTTATTGCAAACACCAAATCTAATCAAAACAGTGCCCAAAAACTATTCATAAGCATTATTGGTATAGTGAAATATGTTGCACAGCCAGGATGGGGTAAGAGTGGAAATTTAAAGGGCCGAACAGCACAGTACCTCCCCCACTCACAGCTCATTTGGTACTGAACAACCTGTCCACTCTCTTGCTGGTATTGGGACCCACTGTTGCCAACGCATTACTTTTGACAAGCACTAGTCAAGCAATGACGCCTCCAAAAATGACATCAATCGGCCAAAAACTTTTTCTCCGATGAAAGTTTTTATGCTTAAACAATGACAAAGGCATCATCGAGTATAGTCACAGCCACACCCAAATGACAATGAAGGCGTCAATGCGGGCGAAGGGTAGATGTCAAGTGCAACAGATGCTAGAGGCCCACAAGGAGGTTGACCAGTAGTCTGAAAGGTAGGTGAGAAGATCGCCAGTGGAGCATCCCTGGTGGAACCCTTACTGACGATCGGGAAGGTTATGATCGGATAGGTGACTTTAATTTTTTGTGTGCTAAGAACAGACTCAAAAACTTATGAAATACACATTGTTCAAGCAATTGGGCATTAGTGAGAGGGCTGGGAATGGTCACCCTTCTTTGGAACAGGCTGCATGAAAGCAAACTTCCGGCAAGAAGGAAAGGTGCAAGTTGACTGACAAAGGAAATAGTTTACCTAGGAAGGGTGTAAGCACAGAAGCACAGTTCTTGAAGACAACAGGAAGGACCCCATCAGTCGCATAAGCCTTGTTTTGTTGGTATTGAGGCCAGTGATTGCAGAAAACACATCAGTTGAAGAAATTTTGATGTCAGCCATGAATAAGTCAGAGGGGGGAAGTGACAGAGGAACAGCACCAGAATCATCTAAGGTGGAATTAGAGGAGAAAGTCTGAACAAAGAGTTCTACTTTATTAGTAAAAGAAATAGCTACAGAGCCATCTGAGTGGAAAAGAGGAGGGAAGGATGATGAAGCAAAGTTGTTAGAAAGGTTTTTGGCAAAGTGCCAGAAGGAGTAGGAAGAATTTGAGTTGGAGAGTTCAGAGCACTTGGCATGAATGAAAATGTTTTTAGCAGAGTGAGGAACAGTCTTTGCATGATTACCCGGGCAGAATCATAGAAGGGATGAGATTCAGGGGTGTGTTGGCTCCAATAGCTTTTGTAGGCCTTCTTGTGAACAGCATTAGAACAAGTGTGACTATACCAAGTTGTTGTTTTTTTTTATATTAGTTACAGAATATGAGAAATGAATGTATGCTTCCATGCCCGAAAGAATAACCTCCATAATGCACAAACCACACTCGGATTGATGTCGGACATGGAAGCAATAATCATTCCAGGGAAAATCAAAGAAGTACTGCCTGAGGGCCACCCAATCAGCAACTCCAAAGTGCCAAATTCGCCATTTCTTGGAAGGGTCCACAGGCCTTACTGGAGTAAATGGACAGGTTAAGGTGAACGTCTTCGTTTTTTATGAAAAAATCTGAAAATTTTGAATATTCTCAGAAAATTCCACGGAGTTCTGACATCGTTCCTGTGTCTCTATGCGAAGTGGCATCATCTTCAAAAATGTAAAGTGTTTTAAAATTGCGTTTTTGTACACCCATAACTTATGCTGAAGTGCAATTTTGGCACTCCTACATTCATCATGATTATTGCTTTTTGCAAAATTACATAGAAATACTTATATATATATATATATATATATATATATATATATATATATATATATATATATATATATATATATATATATATATATATATAAATCATAAACTAAATACTCCTTCTTTCGACACTTGACATCTTCTGTAGTGTCAGCTGTATACTCATTGCAGCCAGAGGCGCGAGAGGGGTTGCATATGTTGCTCAGTGTTCAGCGACCTGACAACTTTGACGGTCGTTTTCGGAGAACGTATGTTTTTCACCTTTGGACTTTGTTAGCTCCTAAACGAGTAAAGCTATAGAGAAATAAAGGTACCACTGGAAAGTCCATAATATTTACTATAAATTCTCTAATTGGAATGTTTTTATAATATGTTTGGCGTACAGAACTTCCCAAACATCCAGGACATTGGGACACTAGGAAACTTACATTTTCATCGAAAAAAAGAAAAAAAACACTGATATTCTCCTAATGCCAATATCATAAAACATATTAGAGAGTCTGTAAAGCAAGTCTTTACGATTAGTTTGCCACGTGGCAAGCCAAATTTTATGCATTACTTTAGGAACCTGTTAATTTCTTATAATTTAGACATTCCTGACCAAAAATTTCTAAATAAAAATCAGATGAACTGAATTAGATGAAACTTGTCAAAAACATTCCCTATAGGTCAATAACTGATATAAAATGCAGCCTCTCAGCCCTCATAGTTAGGAGCAACATGTCGAAAGAGACAATGGCCGTAAGGTGATGAGGTTGTGATTGGAGCACCCCAATGGAGTGAAAAGGATTAACTAAGTAAGAGGAAGGCTTTAGTTGTAAGGATGAAGTCAAGTATGTTCGAACTCTCTCGAAGACAATCAGAGATATGGATAGGGTGCTGTACAAGCTGCTCTAGGTCGTTAACAATATAAAAAGAGTAGGGTTGTTCACTAGATGGATTAGTGAAAGGAGAGGAGAGCCAAATGTGGTGATGAACATGGAAATGCCCTAGAATGGAGATTTCAGAGAAAAGAGAAATTGATGGGATGTGTTCCATCCTAGGAGTAAGATAGTCGAAGAATTTTTCATAGTCAGTAAAATCAGGGGATATGTAAACAGCACAGATATATTTAGCCACAGCTATAGCCAGAGAGTAGAGAATTGAGAAGGCTTAAGCTCAGGAACATGAGAGCAAGATAAATTGTTGTGTACAGTACCTGTACACAACAGCCACCTTTTGTTTTTAATGAGTATAGGGAAAGAAGGAGGATACAGAGAAGGGCTTGCTGTCAGTCACCACAGACAGCCGAGTCTCAGTGAGGAAGAGAAGATGAAGTTTAGAGGAAAAGAGGAGGTGTTCAACAGAGAAAGTTAGAGGAAAGGCCGCCAATGTTGCAGAAATGAAGAAGTGAGTCAAACAGTGGTTTCAGGCATCACTGGGAGAAGAGCGGATGGTGGGGGCTTTGATGGTCCCCTCCACCCCTGGGAACTCAGAGGGTTTGTGACAGGACGCTTTTTTTGTCAAATTTTGAATAGGAAGTGTAGTGAGTAATGTGAAAGTAATTTGGTGTTGACCGTAAGAGGAACTTGCATTGGAGAGCATGCCGGCCTACTCTGTGTTACTGAAACACTGAAAAGGATCAGCAAAAGGGGGGATAGTCAGAAGCTAGTCTCAAGGGCTGATGAAACAGGATCTTCAACTCTCCCTGTCATCAGCTTTCCATCCACCTTTTGAGTACTGCCCTGCTCGACGGGTGGTGGTGGTAACTGTGATGATGATAGTGGTGGTCGTAGCATCTGTCATGATGATGGTGGTGGTGGTGATGATAACTGTGGTGGTGCTGAGAGCTGAGATGATGATCATGATGGTTGTACCTGTGGCAAAGGTAGCTGTGATGGTGATGGATGTGGTGGTGGTGATGGTAGCTGTTCAGAAATAGTTCTCATTTAGGCAAGTGCTGAGCGGCCTGATACGGGCGCACGGCGCTTGTAGTCAATAAAATATAGAGATAAAAAGGTGACGTGAGCAAGACATATTACAAGAAGTCGGGATGGAAGTAGAGACTGAGTTAATGAGAGGCAGAAAGACAGCAATATCTCTATTGAGGTGTTTGTGTTCAGACCCCAAGTGAGCTATGTATCAAGAGCTTGTCTGGCCAGGAAGATGGAGGCATCTGCCTATGCTGTCGAGTTTGCGCTGGCCATGTACACTGGGTCACAAAAGTATCGATGCACAACATGCATGAAACATTTGGGACCATAGAACTGAAATATTAGTATCCTACCTACCACACGATCGTAGCCCTGATGTCGGGAGGTGTTATATATCGCCAACTAGCTACATCCTCTTGCAAACATATAGTAAATGTAATGTTTACATAGACAGACACTGATGATACACAGTGAGACGTTGGTAATGTCAGCAGTTGTTCGAATCTTTTCGGTATGCATCGCACCCCCTGTGCACCGATACTTTTGAGATCCAGTGTACACCAGATACATAAGGACCTCAATTGAATCCTAGAAGATGGTGAGTGATTTAGACCTGGTTTGTGTGTGTGTGTGTGTGTGTGTGTGTGTGTGTGTGTGTGTGTGAAGTAAGTTGTGGAGAACATGAAGCCCTGGGTTCCTATGGCTTTCTTCCAGCTGAATAAAATTTTCTGAAAGTGGAATAAGATTTTTTTTTTCACCATAAGGAAGTTGATACTGCTATTGCTGTTCTTTAACCCAAGCCTGTCTGACCAAGCAGACTCATCAACCAGTGGTATGCAAATCCTTCCATGGCACCGGCCTTCAGGTACATTACATAACATACACTGTTCAAGATACGACATGTCCTTGTGGTAGACATCACCTCACCAGGGTGGGACCAGGGTCCCTCCAACGGCTGGGTGCAGGGATAACTGAGGAGGAATGGCTCCCGGTTCCACACCCCAGTTGCTCCATCCAGGGTGCCTAGCGCCACCTTACGTTGACTTCGTCGGCATCAAGATTTGATGTTTATAGAATTAACACACACGGATCTCTTTGACTCATTGTCAGCTGTCACGAGTTGGCACAATTAAGTATTTGAATAAACTTGTGACATTAACTTTGGTGGGAAACCGCGAATTCTAGTGGAATCCCAGTATTTATCGCTTAGTTTAACCGCCACGTATTCACCTGATCGGGAGTGTTTTTCAGGACATTTTTCACTATTTCATAAGTGATCGTCTTTGTGCGCGACATTAACCTCCGCCTGATTGATATTGTGGGTGTATATCGCTCACACTCGTTGGCCGTTAGCAAGTGTGGCAACGACACTCGTCTCTCTCCCACAATTTGAATCAGTCAAGATTTGCGCGCCGTGGAAGCAGGTAGTGTGTGTGGCAGCGTCCTTCCTCAGCAACGACGCCTAGTTCCCGCCGCCGCCGTATTCCCACCTAACGTGATTGGCGAGAGGCTCAGCGTGTGCAGTGTCCTTTCTCAGTAATGACGCCCAGTCATCCGCTTTGTCCACTTTTCTGACCAGTATTTCTTTTCGTTTTTTCCTAGGTTTAAGAGTTAGCTTTTGAGTGAGCGAGTGAGTGCGATCTCACTATTTTGAATTCATTTTGAAATGTAACAAATTTATTTCTTTGTAATCAATAAATTTAACAGTTCTTTTTCTTGAGCTTAATGTAATGTAAACTTCAGTTGGCTTGGACAGAAAATCAATTTACAACCTGTTGGAGATAGCAACCCACCAATCCCTGTTTACATTTAATGGAAAACTTTTTACTCAAAACGATGGAGTGGCGATGAGGTCACCACTGGGTCCTTCATATGCTAATGCTTTTCTTTGCCACCATGAACAAACTTGGCTTAATAACTGTCCCATTGATTTTAAACCCATCTTTTACCGAAGGTACATGGACGATACTTTCGTTATATTTAAAAACCCTGCTGATATTCATAAGTTTATGGATTATATAAACTCCCAACATCCTAACATAAAATTCACTCATGAAGCTGAAAAAGATAAACGCCTTCCGTTCCTGGACATTCTAGTTAACAATCACCCCTCTCATTTATCCACGAGTGTTTACCGGAAACCTACTTTCACAGGCCTAGGCACAAACTTCCTCAGTTACATCCCGTACGGTTTTAAGATCAACAGTATTACAACGTTGTTCAACAGAGCGTACAATTGTTGCTCCTCTTGGCTTACTTTCCACTACGAAATTTGTTTCTTAAGAACCTATTTTGCCAATAATAAGTACCCCATCAATGTTTTCGAGAAACTATTAAGCAGGTTTTTAAATTCAAAGTTCTCCTCAATCAGGCCTGTTCACACTGTAGATAAGGAGTGTTTGTATATCAAGATCCCATACTTAGGTTCATTAAGTTACGAAATTAGGAAAACACTAAACAAACTTCTCCGTGATTGTTATCCACAAATTAATTTTAAGATAATCTTAACAAACAAGAGTACTATAGGTAGCTTTCTTAAGCATTCTTCTTGTCTTCATACTAACCTCCGGTCCAATGTGGTTTATTTATTTTCATGTTCTAGCTGTCCTGCTAGATGCGTGGGGTCGACCTCACGTTGGCTGCTCCACCGAATTCTTGAGCACCAAGGTAAATCCACTAGGACTGGAAGGCTCCTCTCTAAACCCTCTTATTCTTCTATCAGAGAGCACTCTCACCTTTCTGATCACCCTTTCTCTTCTGCAGATTTTCGGATACTAACTTTATATCAGTCTTACTCTGACCTCATCACTGCCGAATCCATCCTGATTCATAGAATGCGACCCAGTCTCAATAGCTCGACTAGCGCTACCCAACTATTCACGCAGTAACAACTTTTAACAGGTCAACTCCTACTCCTTTTATTTCATTTTTTAATATATATGTTTAGCATAGTTAGCCTTTGTCCTGATCTTCAGATTTTGCAAGGATTAAACATGGTACTTTTATGCTTTACCCCATTTTATATTGCTTCCCTCTTTTTTTTTTTTTCTTTTTTATGCAAGTCTATGTTTTGTACACAGGTTTTTTATTTCTCCTGACATTGATCGATGATTGTTGTCTTTTAAACTTTTAGATCCACTGATGATGGAGATTGTGTCTCCGAAACGTTTGGATTAATAATAAAGATGCTGTACATCACAACGTTGGTACTACTTTTCCTGACAAGACTATATATATATATATATATATATATATATATATATATATATGTATATATGTATGTATATATATATGAGTGTAGCCTATACACTGTATATACACTGTATATGGCTAGTGAGGGAGTGATTGCCCTCTACCTACACAGATCAAAAGCCCTCGGGAGCAGGGGGGTGGTTGCTTTCTCAGGCAGAGGAACTCCTTGAGAGTGAAATGGCTGGGAAGCATGCCGGCACGTGACTGGCTACAGCATAGCTGGGTCTTTCGGGTGTGGGCAATCAGGCAAGTTAGCTGCCTACTGCGACTGCAACACAATGGCGAGGTGTTCAGGAAGTTAGCCAAAGAAACCTTGATGGACTCTGAAAGAACAATAATGGCCCCCAGTCCCGTGCAGCCCTTAAATGGGCAGGGGGTGCTAAGAATCTCACGGTTGCCTCAATTACGATCTAATTCCTTTGTCAATGCAAAAAATACAATTAAAATTGGTAACTGGAATGTGAGAACGCTAAATCATGACGGTAAAATCGATGAGTTAGTGAAGGTTTTTCAAAATTACGGACTTGATATTTGTGCTCTGACAGAAACTAGATTAACTGGAGTCGATAAGTTGGATTTGGAGGATGGTATACGTTTATTGATATCTGGTCGACAGGACGGAATGCATTATCAGGGAGTAGGATTGTTGCTGGGTTGTAAGGCAAATAAGGCTTTAAGTGAGTGGGATCCTATAGATGAGCGATTGCTATACGCACGGTTTAAATCAAATCATGGCAACATCAGTCTGTTTGTGTGTTATGCACCTACTAATGATGCACTCGATGAAAGGAAAGACACATTTTATGAAAAGTTGCAAGAAGGAGTAGGAAGGGTACCTAGACATGATGTTTTGATCTGCGTTGGAGACTTTAATGCAGTAATGGGCTGTTCAAATGAGGGATTTGAGGCATGTATGGGTAAGATGGGAGTTGGTAGTAGGATGAGTGAAAACGGAGTGAGGTTTGGAAGCTTCTGTCTAGCAAATGACTTAGTCATCGGGGGCACACTCTTTCAGCATTGCAATATACACAAGACAACTTGGGTGTCACCGTGTGGAAAATATAAAAATCAAATTGATCACATCGCTATCAGTAGGAGGCATAGAAGTTCTCTGCTAGATGTTCATGTTAAACGGGGAGCGGATATTGGTAGTGACCATCAACTCAGCATTGCAAAAATAAGGTTTAAACTTAAAAATCAGAAGAAGGAAAAATCTGGTGTTGGTAGATACGATATTGTTAAGCTTAGAAGGGAAGGAGAAGAAAAGGAGGAATTCAGATTAGAATGCAGAAATAGGTTTTTGGTGTTGGAAACGTTGGAAGAGGGGGAGAGACGTGTAGATGAGATGTGGGAGGATGTGAACAAAGTTTTGCATGAGACTGCTGAATGTACGATTGGAAGGAGACATAGATTCAGGAGAAAGAAATGGATATCAGAGGAAACGTGGGATATGATAAAAAAGAGAAGTGAGGCTAAATTGAGGAGTGAGATGCAATGCGTTGATGAACGAGAGATTGAATTAGCAAGAGCTGCGTACTGGAGTTTGAATTCAGAAGTAAGAAGGTTAGCTAGGAGAGATAAAAGAAGGTGTGTGGATGAAAAGGTTGCAGAGACTGAAATCCTAATAAACAAAAATGATGGACAGAGTCAAAGAATAGCATATGAATCGATTAGAGAACTGAGTGGTAATGCAGGTAAACGCAAGGAAATACCAGTTAGAGACAGGGAAGGAAATTTATTGACCAAAGATGGAGATATTAAAAATAGATGGAAAGAGCATTTTGAGACAGTTCTTAATAGACCAATACCACCAGAAGAGGATATACCGTCTGCACAGGAAGATTTAAATATAGAAACAGGAGAGTTGAGGCTTGCAGAAGTGGAGAAAGCAGTAAAACAGTTAAAGAATAATAAGGCACCAGGGGAGGATGGTTTATTTCCGGAAATGTTTAAAGTGGAGGGGGATAGATTAATAATGATCTTGACCAAGCTATTCAATAAGATATGGGTGACGGGGTTACTACCATCAGTTTGGAAGAATGGTGTAATTGTTAAAGTTCCGAAGAAGGGAGACCTGAGTGAATGTGGTAATTGGAGGGGAATCTCTTTGTCACCGATAGCTTTGAAAGTTTTCAGTAGAGTGTTGTTAAATAGGTTGGAGCCGGTGGTAGAGGGTATTCTGAGGGATGAACAGGCTGCTTTTAGAAAGGGACGTGGTTGCAATGATCAGATCTTTATAGTTAGGCATTTGATGCAGCAAGTTAATGAAATGAGAGTACCGTTAAGTCTTTGTTTTGTTGATTTTGAAAAGGCTTTTGATAGTGTTTCGAGAGAGTCTATGGGGAAGATCATGAGACATTTTGGAATACCAGAGGAGTCTGTGAGGGTCATTATGAACATGCATGTGGACACATTTTGTAAAGTGATGGTTGATGGTTGTCTGAGTGATTCGTTTGAAGTCAAGTCCGGAGTAATTCAAGGTGGTGTTCTATCGCCTTTACTATTTATATTGGTCATTGATTACATTATGAAACGTGTTGGAACAGAAACCGGTGCAGGTATACTTTGGGGAGAGAACAGGAAACTTTTGGATTTAGATTATGCAGATGATATAGTTTTGATTTGTGATGGGCCAGAAGAGATGCAGAGAGTGTTGGACTGTTTGGTGAGTGAAGGTCGCAAGGTGGGTTTGGTTATTAATTGTGGAAAAACTGAAATAATCAATATGAATATAGAAAATGCGCAGGAATGTGTAATTGGAGGTATGGTTGTAAAGCAAGTTGATAAGTTTAAATATTTAGGTACTTATTTAGCCAAGGATGGTTCTTTGAACTTTGAATTCGAGGAAAGGTTAAAGAAGGCTAATCAGGCAATGGGAATGCTTAAAAATATTTGGAATAATAACAATTTCTCTGTGCATACAAAAATCAAACTTTATAAGGTAATGGTTAGGAGTATCTTAATTTATGGACACGAGTCTTGGTACAGCACAGTGACTATGGAAAATAAATTCTTGGTGTTTGAAAATAAAGCACTTAGAAGAATATTAGGAGTTAAGTGGTGGGAAAGGATACCAAATAGTAGAATTAGAGAAATAACGGGAGTGCAGCCGATCGATGAGTATGTTAGATTCTCACGATGGAAGTGGCTAGGACATGTGTATAGGAGACAGGGAATAGTACGAGGTACACCAGGGTGGGTGGCACCTGGTAGGAGAGGTAGAGGAAGGCCAAAAGAGACGTGGGTGAGGACAATGAGACGGGAAGCTGGAGATGAGTGTTGGGGAGATCTTGAGGAGTTAGCACAAGATAGGATGTGGTGGTGTGAGTTCATCGAGGCCCTATGCATCCCTGAGGGTGCCACAGGAAATGATTGATTGATATATATATATATATATATATATATATATATAAAAGAATGGTTCTTAAAAAAAAGAAAGTTTGAAAATTGAGTCTCTCAACCCCTCATTTTGTTCTAACGGACAATTGATATGACAAATATTTATCAAAATACAAATTTATTTAGGAGTCGCACAGTAGGGCTGTAGTTTATCATTTCCTAAATTTCTGATAAAATTTCAATATAACCTCTGATTCATGCATTTTTTGATACTGGATCACATAAGGGAAATTGTGAAGGAGTGCTTAATGTTTACTATAGTACATTTTGGTCTGTTTCCGACCTAAGGGATGTGCAGGGGATGGCTTCAACTAGCGGGGTTTTCACGCTTCGGCCGCCAGGGGGTAGGGGAGTGGGGAACGCCTGCCAGGTCTAACTCTGCAACTACCGTACATAATAATGCATGATTGTCTTCTTTTTAAAGCTTTCATTGAATATTACATGTCACTTTTTAATTTGTCCTGCTATATGCATTGAATCAACATAATTACCCCAGTTCTAAAGATCACTAGCTTATTATAAACAATCTCTTCTTCAACTGCGAAAATTCCTAGCGCCATTCCTCATGAGTCATGATGAATCAGCAATGTACCTGAAGAAACCACACAACATCTACGCAGTCTCTTTGGAATCGATCTTGTGTCTTGGCTGTGTATGTGTGCGTCCCAAGTGTTCAAGCGAAGAAACCTTGATCGGAAGCTGACGTAACATGTGTGGGATCCGTGTTGTGACATTGCATTTTGGTGATTATACCTAATAATTTTTTTCTCAAGTCATGAAGTAAGTGAATGATTATTAGGAATCGTACATCGAAACGGAAGAAGCTGGAGCCTTCATACATGTTGGAGCACTGGCAGGATAACCTGTTTGGTGAACTGCCTTCATCTCCACCTGAACCAAAAGTTGCCTGTGGCAGAGGCTGTCCAGCAAATCGTGATTCAAGCCAAAGAATTTTACGAACTTGCTCGTATCCCCACAGAGAGGATAGACCATTCAATGAAAAAGTTGAAGAAGCTCTGTGCAAAGTGGCAAAACCTAAAGAAGAACTTCAAGAGGCATGGCAGAAAATAGCTGAAAAATGAAGAGGACTTTATTTTGTCGATGAAGAACCTGTTCGACATCACCCATGAAAGTGCTCTCATTCTCAAGCGCATTCCTGAGGACAAGGAATTTCTCAAGACCCAGCGTGAACCAGGACAAACAGGGTCCATGGCAGAAGCCGACCTTGCTTTGGTTCAACGGGAGCATGCTGCCATGCAAAGGAGATAGAAGTATGAAAAGTACAGAGAAAAGCCTCGTGCATACACAAGCAAAATTATCGAAGAAGCTCTGGATATGAAACTGGGGGCTCATCTTTAGTACCTGTCCGAAGAGCTGATCTCTCTGGCGCTTTTCAATCTTAAGGGCAGCAATGACCCTCTCAAAGCATCCCAGCTCCTCAGGGAAAAGTTACTCTTCGAGATCTCTCAACTCATGCATCCCACAAAGTCTTAGATAAGATGCAAATCAGAAAAATCATTCCTAGAAGAAGATCCGGAGACTTGGTCCGGCACTGACAGCTACATTAGGGCACAGGAGATCACTGCAGGAATTCGTGTGATGTACGACAATGCGGAGCGGGCTGTAACTCCAGTCGAGGAGTACAGTAGCAAGATCACTCACAATGACCAACAACTACAGTTCCTATTGCAAGTTGTTGCTGAACATTGGTTACGATTTCTTGATTCAAAGAAGACAACCCTCACTTGAACCGAGTCAGTTTACATATTCAATAAACTTTATTTGACTAATGAACTGAGCTGTGGTTGAGTGATTTGCACAAAGGCATGACAATATCCAATGAGAGCTTTAAAAAAGAAAATGATAACGCTATACTGCTACAGAAGTTGCAGAGTTAAGACTGGCAGGCATTTCCCACCCCCTTTACCCCATGTGCCCGGAAAGTGAAAACCCCACTAGTTGAAGCCATCCCATGGGTTTCCCTTAGGACAGAAACAGACCAAAATTTGCCACAGTAAACATTAAGAGCTCCTTCACAATTCTACTTACGTGATCCAATACTTAAAAATCGAGGTTCAGATGTTATATTAAAATTTTATAAGAAATTTTGGGGATGCTGAAATTTAGCCCTACAGGACGGCCCCTAAATAAGTTTATATTATGATTAAAAATTTGTTTTGTTGCATCAAGTGTCCATTAGAATAAAATGAGGTTGTGACACTCAACTTTCAAACTTTCATTTTTTTTTAAGTACCATCGTACAATGTATATCTATATCTATATCTCGTACAATGTATATCTATATCTATCTATCTATCTATCTATAACTATATCTATATCTATCTATCTATCTATCTATATATATATATATATATATATATATGACTGCTTATGTATAATCATCAGCCATTGCATGTCCACTGCTGAACAAAGACATTCCTTTACTGACACAATTTCTGCTAGGTTTTGCCTGCAAACTTCTATGCCTCATCTTACCACCTCTTTCCTGGCCTCTTTCTGCTACACTTACAATCTCCAGGAGCCCAGTCAGTCCATGGTCCAGGAAAACATGTACATCAGTGGCCAGCTACAATGCACCTCCACTGTGCATGACGTCACACTCGCCTCTGACCCAGGAGTCCGTCAGTCCGAGCTACATTACCACAATTGTTACCAGCCACGACAGCGCAGCTGATATTGTTTTCAGTTTGTCTGTCTGTGTGTCTGTCTGTGTGCGTGTCTGTAAAACACGATAACTTCGCAACCGCTCAAGTTATCATCACAAAATTTTACAGGTGTGTAGTAGGGTAAAAAAAATAGATCAGAGTTCGAAATTGGTGAAAGTAGGTCATGGTCTGTGTGTCTGTTACCACGATAACTTTGCAACCGTTCAAGATATCATCACAAAATTTTTCAGGCACAAAATGATCCACAGGTATACGTGGCGAGTACTGAGAAAGGTGGGTGGTGGCCTGAATTAACGGAAGGCAATGGTTGACTATGTGTGTGTGGATGACAGGATGAGAAGATGTGTAATGGATGCAAGAGTATAGAGGCTGGGGGAGTGGACTTTCGGACCACCACTTGGTGGTGGTCAGAACTAAAGTCCAAATAAAATGGAGAAATAAAAGAAGGGAAGGACAGGAGGAAGTAGTGCATACAAGGAGGGAGGAAACGTTACAGGAGGATGGAAAAAAAAAAGGCAGAATATAAGAGGGACGTGGAGGAGAGATTGGGTAAATATAGATTGGAGCAGATGGGGGACTTGGAAAGTGTGTGCAAGATATTCACAGAAGAAATCTGTGCAGCATGTGAGGTGGTGTGTGGAGTGAAGAGAAGACGACAGGGGGTGCAAGGAACAGCATGGTGGACTGAAGAGGTGAGACAGGCTGTGGCACAAAAGAAGAAAGCATAGTGTGAGTGGATGAGAAACAGGGGCGTCGAAGAAGTTGAGAGGCAGAAGAGAGAGATATATATAGAGAGGAAGAGAGAGGTGAAAAGATTAGTAAGGGAGAGTAAGAAGAGAGTGGATGAGGAATTTGGAAGGAACTTGGGTGTAAAGTGGAGGGAATGTAAGAAAATGTTCTGGAATGAGGTAAAGAGAGTTAGACAGGATGATAAAGAAGTTAGCTGGGGAGCGAAAGATAGAAATGGCAGATTACTATTGGAGAAAGGAGGATAAGTGAGCAGATGGAGAGAACACTTTAAGGAATTGTTGAACAAAGAGAATGAAAGTAATGCAAGTATAAGTGGCTGAGGAATGGCTGGGAGGAGGGATGTGAGAAGAGAGGAAGAAATCAGTAGGGTGGAAGTTGTGGAAGCAATGAGGAACGTCAAAATGGGGAAAGCCCCAGGAATTGATGGAGTGTGTGGTGAAATGCTGAAGCATGGGGGAGAGATAGTAGTATAATGGATGTGGAAGATGTGCAGATTGGCCTGGGAGGAAGGTAGAGTCCCGGAGGATTGGAAGTCAGGTATAATTATCCCATGTACAAAGGAAAAGGGGAAAAAGAAGGTTGTGGTAATACGGGCATTTGTCTTCTTAGTGTAATAAGGAAAGTATATGGTAGGATACTTATTGACAGAGATAGGGAAATGACAGGAATTAGTTGGAAAACAGGGAGGCTTTAGGAAGGAAAGAGGTTGTGTAGATCAGATATTCATTCTTAGGTCTTTAGTGGAAAAGTTTCTAGAGAACGAAAAGAAGTCGTACGCGGCCCTCGTGGATCTGGAGAAAGCATGTGACAGGGTGGATGGACAAGGATTGTGGAAAATATTAAGAATATATGGAGTAGATGGGAAGTTGTTGAAGGCCATGAAGAGTGTGTATGATGGTGCTAAGGCTGCAGTGCGTGTGGATAGTGAACTGAGTGAATTTTTCTATTTGAAGGTTGGATTGAAAGAAGGTTGTGTCAGGTGTCCATGGTTGTTCAATCTGTATATGGATGAGGTTATAAAAGAAATGCACGGTAGGGCAGTGGATGTTGGAGCGGCCCTAGTGAGAAAGGGCAGTGTTTGGAAACTTCCTGTACTGTTGTTTGCAATGATACTGTGTTGTTAAGTGAAAACGAAGGGGAGCTGCAAGACTGATGGATGAGTTTGGGAGAGTGTGTAAGAAACGGAATCCAAAACTGAATGTAGGGATGAGTAAAGTTATGGTCTTCGAGAGAAGTGAAGTCAGTGAATGTATAGTGAGGCTGGATGAGGAGGAAATGGAAAATGTGAGTGCGTTTAAGTACTTGGGGAGTGTGATGAGTAAGGATGGAAGTTTAGAGGGTGAAGTGCTTGAAAGGGTGCAACAGGGAAGAAAGGTTGCTGGTTCCTTGAAAGCAGTGATAAGAAACAGAGAAGTGTGCATGGAAGTGAAAAAGCTACTACATGACAGTATTGTGATATCAACTCTAACGTATGGAAGTGAAGCTTGGACCTTGCTGGAGGGACAGAAGTCAAGAGTGAGAGCAGTGGAAATGAGTTATTTGAGAGGAGCCTGTGGAGTCACATGGAGAGACAGACTGACAAATGGGGAAATGAAGGAGCTTTGTGGTGTGGCTGTGGATGTGATAGGAAACGTTAGGAGAAACACACTGAGGTGATTTGGACATGTGGAGAGGATGGAGAGAGAGAGACTGACGAGGAGAGTGCATGTGAGTGAGGTGTAGGGGGGGAGAGGAAGGGGGAGGCCAAGGATGAGATGGAAGGATGGAGTGGAGAGGTATATAAAAGAGGGGGCTGTGAGCTGGGAGCAGGGCAATGAAATGGCGGGGGACAGGGAGACATGGAAGCGATTTGTTTTTGGCCACGCCTTACGGGATTAAGGCGTCTGGCAGTAGACAGATAAATAGGTCAAGGTCATATTCCGAGCCGCGTTAGATATGTATCGGCTGCCGGCTGATGTGATTTCCCCCGTTGGGGGCCCTCTAGTTTGTGTTTATAATTGTTTTGTTTATGTGTTGATTTTTAATGTCTCCTACATATTATTCTTGGCTGGCTATGATCACAGCACCTAGTGAAAGTCTTTTTCCCCAAGATGATTTTTTTCTTTTTACTGTGTGCTTTAGCCACCAGGCTTCTCTGTAAGTGTGTCCATCAACTTCTGGTTTACTGGTTATCTTCATTTTTGTTTGTTTTACAAGTGCTATAATCTGATTTGCCAGCAAAGCTGTTTAACATCTCTGTGAATGTTCTCTTCAGTCCTCGTTTCTCTGCTCTTTCAGATATCCCATTCAACTCCTTTGGTACCCTGGTAGCTGAAACAATAACATATGTAACATTACACCATTTATTTTGCCTTTTCATAAAATTAATAAAAGAAATGCCTTCGGGAGCCGAATGCTTACCGCCAGCTAGAATATGTTGTTGGTCATGTCCAAGATTTTGGCCATATCTTGATAGCCTGATGGTTTCATGTTGATAGCTCAAGCCGTTCATGATATAATGGTGCTAAAAGCGGGCGATAAAAACTAGTTGACCACTGGCAGCCATTATGGTAATACTGACCTTGACCGCGAGTGCCCATTTTCTAACTTGTCCAAGATTTGGGCGATATCTTGCTAGCCTGATGGTTTCATATTGATAACTCAGGCCGTTCATGAGATACAATGGTGCTTATGGTGGGTGATAAAAACTAGTTGAACTTTGGCAGCCATTTTGGTGACCTTGACCTTGGCCGCGAGTGCCTGTTTTCAACTCGTCCACGATTTTGGCCATATCTTTATACCCTGAAGTTTTCATGTTGATAGCTCAAGCCGTTCATGAGATATAATATTATGGTGTTAAGGTTGGCGATGAAACTAGTTGACCTTTGGCATCCATTTTGGTGACCTTGACCTTCACTCCGAGTGCCCATTTTCGAACTCGGCCAAGGTTTTGGCCATATCTTGTTACCCTGAAGGTTTCATGTTGATAGCTCAAGCCGTTCATGAGATATAATGGGAACACACACACACACACACACACACACACACACACACACACACACACACACACACAGGCAGGTAGACAAAAACAATATCCCTCCGCCTTTGAAGGCATGCGATAATAATAACCTCTTCAGTAACAATGATTTTATATCAGTGAAATAATGCTGTGCCGAACTAATACTGGTAATACCCACATACACATTGCTTTACCTTCACAATACTGTGCCTGCACAAATAATGCCATACCCACACACATGATGCTGTGCCATCACAAATAAAGTTGCAGCTACACACACACACACACACACACACACATACAATCTCGGCCTCATTACATATTGCTATGCTCTCACACACACACCTCTCTTGCTGTACCGTCACAATTAATGTCATACCTGTAGTCATAATGTATGTACACACACACACACACACACACACACACACACACACACACACACACACACACAATCTCAGCCTCATTACATATTGCTATGCTCACACACACACACACACACACACACACACACACACACACACACACCTCTCGCTGTACGGTTACAAATAATGTCATACCTGTAGTCATATTGTATGTACACACACACACACACACACACACACACACACACACACACTAAAGAATGTGGATCACACACACACACACACACACACACACACACACACACACTAAAGAATGTGGATTTGCGAGAGATGAAATCGACCAAGCATGCCCACACATATTAACAAATCTACGTATAACGAAACAAGAGGTCCAGGAAGAGATGAGGAATTCAGATAAGGGAAAAGCGAATGACCCTAACGAGATTTCGTGTTGGGTATTACAGGAATGTGCAGAAGAGCTAAGCAGTCCATTACATTAAATATTCAGAGAATCCTTAAGACAAGGAAAACTACCTGATAATTGGAAGAAAGCAAACACTGTGTCCCTTTTCAGGAAAGGAAATAGACAAAATCCACTTAACTACCAACCGGTATCATTGACCAGCGACATGAGCAAGATATTAGAAAACTGATACGAAGAATTTGGGTATATCACCTGGAAAAACACAATATGATAACGGGAAAACAATTTGGTTTTAGAAAGGGAAAATCATGTGTTACTAACATATTAAGTTACTATGACAGAGTTGCAGAAATAATACAGAAAAGAGATGGCTGGGTAGACGGCAAATATTTGGATTTCAAGAAGGCATTTGACTGAGTACCACACAAAAGACTTTCATGGAAACTGTACCACCAAGGAGGAATCCAAGGTAGTCTGTACAATTGGATGCAAGATTTTCTCAATAAAATGGAAATGAAAACAGTGCTAAGAGGAAATTACTCATCATGGAGAGAAGTGACAAGTGGAGTTCCACATGGCTCGGTGCTGGCACCAGTTATGTTTTTAGTATATATAATTTACATAAACAGCAACATTGGAAATGGAAGCTACCTAAATATGTTTGCTGACGATGCAAAAATACAAAGGGAAATTACAAACACAGACTCTTGCACAAAGCTACAAGAGGAATTAAATAAGTTTTATGAATGGAGCAATAGATGGCAAATGGAATTCAGTGTGGACAAATGTCATGTAATAAAATTTGGTAAAAGTGAAAAAAGACCAGACTGGGACCATAAGTCAGGAAGTTCAACCCTACACACATTGGAAAGGGAAAAGGATTTAGGAGTGATTTCACTGTGTAACAAACTCAAACCAATTTTTTGTTTATGTTGATTTTGACGCTGTTTCTGATCAGTGCTAATGCGTAAATTCCGAATATGCCATTTGTTTTGGTGCAAATCTAGAATTACAAAAATTATGCAACAACATATGCATCTTACAAGGACAGGAACAACAACTGGTTACTATTTCGCGAATGTTGAGAATGTCAAAGAATTTATATATTTCCGGGTGTATATTATGAATATGACTAGAAAATGAGCAAACAACAATTTCACAAGGAATGCAGGGCACATAGTATGTAGAAGTGCACTTTTGATCTTGCCTTTCTTCTGTAGCTGTGATGACAACTGCGCAACAATCCCCAAACGTAATCGTTCATCATCGCCTCGTTCCACCTGCTCTTATATCTGATTTCCATCAGCAGAACGTCCTGGTGGAACCGTTCACCATGCCACTCGCTGACTGCACCCAAGTTGCTTTAGAAGAAATCAAGGAGGGAATGCAGATAGTGCAATTTGATTGACATTCTGCATCCAAGCCGGTGAATGCGCCGATCAGGTCTTTGACGTGCTGTGCGAAATCTGGTCTCCTCTGGTTGCCAAGAAAACCTTCCATAACCCCTCCGAAAGCATTCCAAGCATTCTCTTCATCATCAGTCATTTAACCCTGGAGTTCACGACTTGCAAGCATTCTTCGAACTTGCGGCCTGGTGGATATGCCAGCCGTCGCCTTTGCCACGCTCAACTTGGGAAACATTGATCAGATATACAAAAATGCATCCCCATCCTTGTCGATGGTTTCACGAATTGTTTCACAAGACGGAGTTTTATATACAGTGGCGGTAGCAATACCCTCTCTCTGGAGATCAGTGGAGCTCTCAGAACGTTGAACAAGCCTGGTGTGAGACTCTCTGAGAGGTCAGTGTTTCCTCACGAAATGTTCTGCATCGCTCCGGCTGTCCCACAAGCATAAAAAACATGAGTACTTCGTAAAACCGTCTGACAATCCAAGTAGGAACGAAGTAATTTTGAAATCCCCACTTGATCTGAGTACTTGATCTTTGTCAGACAAATCTTCACATTCTCATAGCCTTCTTTCATTTCCACAGAATGTGGAACTGGAATTGATGGGAGTTCACTGTCATTATGCAAAAGTACAGCTTTTAGGCTCTTCACAGAGCTGTCTATGAAGAGTCGCCATTCTGAGACCTTGTAATCCACTCCCCCGGCTAGGAGCAAACACTTAACATCAAAACAATAACACAACGAAGTTTCTTCCAAAATCTGAAGAAGGATGCAAACTTGCCATGGCGATTCCTATAACTCAGCTTGCAACTGGGATCCAACAAGTTCCATTCACTTAGAAGTGACGCCAGCAGCTCAGCATTGGACTTGGTGAGTCCTAAATCTTGGACCAAGTCATCCAGTTCATGCTGATTGGGAAAGTGTGGAGTGTCTCCGGAACTTTCTCTAACATACGATTCATCATCACTTTCCCCTTCGTCTTCGACGATGTCCTCATGGTCAGAGACAATTTCTGTGTCTGCAGGAGGGACAGGAATCACCAGCTCACTGTTGTAAGGCACCGGAAAGATCAAAGAAGGTAAATTTGGACATACAATGTTCTTTCTGCCCTTAATGTTCTTCGCACCACTTGCAAAAATAACAATCGTTGTGGTAATTCGAAGGCTCTCGCCACACTCTCGGAACTGAGCGACAGCTACCACAAATGTAGTGCGGAGCCCAATCCTTATCTTGATCGCCCATTGCCATGCCAAAACATGCTTTGTATGCACGAGCAAATTTGGTATCAATGTGGATTTTGCGTCTGATCATCTTACAGTCCAATATATTCTCCATATACATACTGTAACAAAATGTATCGGCTGACAGCTTGCAAGAATGTCCACTGGTCATTCTCACCAATAGAAACACTTTTAGGAACAGCTCTAAAACACGATGACCAGCCAAACTCGCAACATTAGACTAGCTCATCTAATGAAGTGACGTGATCCGCGTTGCATGATGCAGTACTGGTCAAATCAGTGACATCTGCATGGACTCAGATGGTGTGTGTGTGTGTGTGTGTGTGTGTGTGTGTGTGTGTGTGACGTGGTAAGGGATACGTCAGCCATTATATCGGTGCGTGGTAACAAGACTGGAAATAAACAATTACCAATTGTTGACAAAAACCTAGAGACAGACAAACAAAACATACACCACTGGAATCAGCGTGGAAAACTGAACCTAACACGGCCAAAAAAAAATGAATAAACAAATTCTTTGTTACACAGTGTTATCAATAACAGACTATCACCGACTGACCACATAAATGAAAAAGTAGGGAACATGTACACACCGCTTGCTAATATGAGGGTAGCATTCACATATATAAATGAAGACATGCTGAGAAAGATAATAACATCAATCATCAGTCCAGCTCTGGAGTATCCATCAGTAGTCTGGAATCCACATCTCAAAAAACACATACTGTAGATAAGACTGAAAAGGTAAAAAGGGCCGCTACAAGATGGACACCAAGTTTAAGGGACCTCAGCCATTAAGAAAGGCTCGAAAAACTAAACCTACTAATATTACAGGAGAGAAAGGAAGGAGACATGATTATGTTATATAAATACATCACAGGAAAAGGGAAAATAGGCGTAAATGAGGATAATAACCTATGGGGAAGCAACATTAAGAGGACACTGCAGAAAACTGTACAAAAAGATAGGTGATCAAGACGTAAGGAAATTCTGTTTCCCAAATAGAGCAGTTGATCAGTGCAATGCACTACCGCATGAAATAGTGTGTGCCAAAACAATTCATAAGTTTAATGACATATATGATGAAAATGGTTCAAAACACGTAACAGTACGAGCTTGACTCATTGCTGTAAGGATAAATTTAGGTAAGAAATATTAGGTAATAACACACGTGCGCGCGCAGACTATTCTTGCGTGACCGACGGGTGGGATGAGTTTACTTCGAATCTTATTGATGACTGCTGATACAAAGAGTGAGGGTGCCCAAGTTCTTTGAAGCTACATTTCAGATTAGAAGCGCAGTGATATTATTATTTGGCAATTATGTTATCTTTGCTTGAATATTTTTTTTTTTAATGTGTTCGACTCTGGGCATAGGCTTCACAGCCTGTTATCAAGGCCCAGCAGTCCTCCTACATACCATACACCTCTACATGTCACCACTTCGGCGCTAACACCCACCTTCCATATTGAATACATGCTAGGGTCTCATACAGGACTGGTATACTGGTATTAGCACCATTTTTAATTATGACTAATTTGTTGACGAGGCATAGAAGGTTTCATAACCTGTATGTCTGCGTGTTTGTTGTACCCTGATAGTTAATGTGGGCCTCCGTCCACGAAGGAGCCTGGTCCTCGCCTGAGGATTTGTCAGGGTGAGCTAGATATTATGGTATCCGACTCCACTTATGATTCCCATTAGCTATCTATCAGCCTGCCCTTTTGTTGATCCACTTATCCACCTTTCTATATACAGACTATCTATCATGCAACCGACAACTATCCCGACACTACCTAAATCTCTCTCTCTCTCTCTCTCTCTCTCTCTCTCTCTCTCTCTCTCTCTCTCTCTCTCTCTCTCTCTCTCTCTCTCTCTCTCTCTCTCTCTCTCAGCAGCCCTACGCCACTCACATCACCTCTCTCTCTGTCTCTGTCTGTCTGTCTGTCTGTCTGTCTGTCTCAGCAGCCCTACGCCACTCACGTCACCCAATAATCACAATATCAAGCCATGGGACGAGGCACTACCTTACTTCAGTCTAGTCCATTTTCCAGCACATTTTCTTTCGTCTTTTTCCAGGAACAACTACCGCTCATTATACCATATTGCCTCCCTGTTGGCTTGAGCTAATTTTCAGTTTTTCGTTTCATTCCAATCGTCTTCTACCACAAACTCATCTGTCTTACCATAGGCCACCTGCAATCCTTCATCTCATGCCGGGCCACCTTTCAATGTATATTCTTCAACCTTACCCTAGCTTAATTGTAGTTCTTCCTGTCATCGTAATCCATCTCACTGTCCATCGTAACTGTCTTTTCGTTTATCCTGGTTGACTTATAACTTTCTGTTTATATTACCTTTCCTTCTTGTATACCCTTTACCACCGTACAGTAGATCAAAAGCAACCCTGTAATCCATCCCTCTAACAGCCAGGTTCCCAACCTGCAACTTTATCTTCGTTCTTCTCTTTAGTGCTCATCTTTCCTTCCCCCTTCCTCACCCTTGTGCTGCCTTTGTTATGCACCCTCGAGTGGCTTGCTCATCCTCCCTTCCCCTCCTCTTAACCAAAGCAACATTTTTCTTTCCTCTTTACCTCCCTTTTTGGGACTGTTTTAACCACAATATTTTTTTTTTCTGTCTCGTACTTCCATTTCCATCTCATTTTCTCTGTTTTTTTTTTTTTCCCTCTCTGCCCCACCTGCATGTTCCAAGATGAAACGATATGAGGAGAAGAAGGTTGATGTCGATGATCACCCCCCCTCCCCCTCATCTTTCGTCCTTGCCCTCCTTGCCGAATTCTTGTCTTCCTACATTATTCTTTCTAATAATTAAAACTCTGCCTGTTAGATGTCAAAATATAACGTTACCACTGCACCACATTATCATATACATATAAATAAATCCACAAAATTATCTGTAATGTGACGGGATGGATATCAGCTGAGGACGGTACGACGGAAAATTAATTGTCAACTGCAATCGAACTTTTTCAAGAGGAATACAAGAAAAGAAAAGGTAATCATTATAAAGGTTTTTAACAAATTACTTCTTATGTTCTATGTATGTTTCTACATTTACCTACCTGCCTACATTTCTATTTATGTTTGTTTATTTGTCTTTCTGTACCTGCTTACTTATCCATACGATTCTCTTGAACCCATCTGCCTGTCGATTCTTTTGTTTGTTTGTTTGTTTACTCTCTGTATATCTGTGGATCTTTATCAAAATCTAGATATCTGTCTCTCTCCGGCAACTTGTCTGTGTGTGTGTGTGTGTGTGTGTGTGTGTGTGTGTGTGTGTGTGTGTGTGTGTGTGTGTGTGTGGATCTTTTTTAAAATATAGATATCTGCCTCTCCGGCAACTTGTGTGTGTGTGTGTGTGTGTGTGTGTGTGTGTGTGTGTGTGTGTGTGTGTGTTCTTACCTAATTGTTCTTACCCAACTGTATCTTCACAGGACTGAGTCAAGCTCCTTCTGTCCAGTGTTTTAAACCATTTTTATCAAAGAAATCCTCAAATTTATGAATAATATTGGCACACTGTTTCATTCGGTAGTGCATTCCACTGATCAATTGCTCTATTTGGGACACTGAATTTACTTGCTCCTTTGTCACCTCTCTTTTTCTGCAGTTTTTTGCAGTGTCCTGTTGTCGTTGCTTCCCAATAAGTTATATACTCATTTATGTTAATTTTTGTTATGCATAGTAGTCTGGGCTCCGACTTCTCGGGTCCAGCTATGGTGCGGGCCTTGGGTTCTTTGTTCACGACTGAGTCAGAGTAAACAGACAAGGAGGGGGAAGTCCAAACACCAACTGGGCAAAGGCACACGTATATTAACAATAAGCTGGGTTACAGTATATCACACACTATAGTCCGCGACCAAACATAGTTGATACAAAATATTAGCTGACACGGAACAATATGCCTTACACTAAATGTCTCCACCTAGTTCATACAGAGTATTGACCAACACAAGAGATGTATCTTCACTTGCAAGGAGTAATCTCACTTTACAATACAGATATAATTCATATGCTCAGGCATGTCCTGTTCCTGTATACATATAAGACATTTAATACAGTCTAGTTCAGTATACACAGCGTGTGACAGGGACGGAAACACATTCTTATTCCGCAACCATTTGCGTAACATAGACGGAACCTTACACTAGCTATGACACATCCGCGTGACATAGACAAGGTCTAAGCTATCTTATGTTTCACTCGCGTAACAGGGACAAGGGAATATACCACTTATAATCTACTCGCGTGACAGAGACGAAGGACACTATTATTACATAGTATTCTTACGTGGGCCAATCACAGAGAGTAAGTCCGTATTATAGACACTCGGTGTGTACAGAATAAGACTGAAAAGGGGGGGGGTATATGACAACACAGGGGCTGGGACACAACACTGATACTCAGAGGGAGTTCGTCGTGTATTGCAAGGAGGGGAGTCACCCTAGGGAAAGCGATCAGGGCCTCCCGTCTCGTACCCGCACTGGCTATCAACATGAGGTTTCCCCTGGAGTTGCAAGTTCACTGATCCAAGAAAGGGGAAGGGGTGGAGGTAACACTAGGGACAGTGGGGAGGGTCTCCTTTAAACATTAACACCACCAGGGGACAAAACCACAACCTTAGAGTCTTTCTACTCATGGGTACAGGCAGGGAGGGGCACCAGGGTGCGGTGTGAGGCCCATTATATGGGAAGTCGCAGGTGGTGGCTGGGCGTAGGAGTTGGGCTGTCATGAGTGTGTTCTCGTAGTAGGTTGCCGTCTGGACCGCCACAGGCCCTACAGGAGTTGACAGAAGTGGTGTGCTGCCCTTTCTTTGTAGGGGCCCTGGGTGAGGTGTGGCCCATGGGGCTGGGGCCGAATAGGACCAGGAGGTGCGCTGCATGGCGCCTGTCCTTTGTTGTAGTAGAGGTCCTGGAGGCGGACCTGAGTAAGCCCAGGCCAAGGGTCGGCTGTGGGTTGGACGGCGCCCTTCTGGGGCCGCAGTCCTGTCCAGGAGGGGTGGTCGTCAGGAGTTGACTGCAGCCACCTGTCAGGAGGGGCCTGGCGTTGTGGTGGGTGGTAGAGGTGGCTCGCCTCCTCTGGGGGCTGCAGTCTTGCCTGGGGGAAGAGGCTGTGAAGGGCAGTCTGCGGCTGCTCACTCTGGGGTAGTCTGGCAGCGCCTGTTGGGGGGTGGGGGTGGAGCGCAGTGACAGGACACCTGGCGTTGGCTTTGTCTCGCCTGGCTGGTCTCTGGTGGGGTACCTGCGGGGGAGCAGTTCCCACTCTCTGGAGGAGAGGGGCAGGGAGAGGGGCAGCTCACTTTGCCACAGGAGGGACGGACTGAGCAAGGGGCGTCACCCTCAGTGGGAACCCCGAGGATCACAGAGCGGGAGCGACCAGTGGCTTGCTTCCCTGCTTGGAGGACCTGATGGTCCCTGCTGGAACTCTGGACTGGGGCGCAAGAGGGAGACCTGGCGGGCACTCCTTCGGCCAGACAGACCTGGTGGGCAATGCCTAGGTTCCTACTCGGGACAGAGGTGGGAGGAGGTCCGGAAGACGCTCCCTCGGGTGCCGCTAAGCCCAGGGACGATGAGAGGGGGAGGCCCAGCGGACTCTGTCCCTCTGCCATCAGGGCTGGGGCACCTGTCCTGGGGACGACGGGAGGAGGAGGCTCGTCGGGCTCTCCTGGCTAACGCCACAGGTCCAGTGGACTCTGTCCCTCTGTCGTCGGGGCAGCTTTGGAGACGACCGGTGGTCTGTCCCACTTAGGTTGCTTCGGCAGAGACTACCTCTTGGCTCACCTCCCTCCTGGGGAGAACCAGGGAAGGTCATCTGTGGAACATATCAACATGCTGGCTCCCGAAGGTGGGTGGCACAGGGTGGAGAACCGGTGGTCACTCTACCCACAGTAGGCCCGGCAGACTCTACTGTGCCGCTGCTCCCCTGGGGGATAGCAAGACTGGAGGCTCCAGTGGAGTCCTCTCCTCTTGTGAAGATCAATCCAGCAGATACAATGTCCAAGGGCTTGCTTGGGACTTGAGGGTTGTAAGTCCCACCCCAATTCTGGTGAGTGCTTCCTCTGCCAGTGTAGAGCACTCGACTGTGTACTGCCCAGTGGTCTGGCTGCGAGGAAGAGGGGCGTCGGGTCACGGCGTCATTCCTGCTCAGAAGACTCGTCAGGTGGAAGAGCCTTCCCGTCATCTCCTTGTGGGTTGGGAGTCACCTCCCTGTACCCTCCTCCTGGGTGGTGGTGTCTGGTTCGCTCCTCCGAGCAGGTATTTCAATTTTCTCTTTTCATATGATGCATTTATAGAGCATAATCATGTCTCCCTTCCTCTTTCTCTCTTGTAATGTCGATATGTTTAATTTTTCTGGTCTTTCCTCATAGCTTAGATCCCTTAAGCTTGGTACCCATCTTGTAGCGGCCCTTTGTACCTTTTCAATCTTATCTACTGAATGTGCTTTTTGATATCTGGATTCCAGACTACTCATGCATACTCCAGGGTTGGTCTAATGAATGATGTGATTATCTTTCTCAGCATGTCTTCATTTATATATATGAATGCCACTCTCATATTTGCAAGCAGTGTGTACATGTTTCGTATTTTCTCACTGATGTGGTCAGCCGGAGACAGTCTGTTACTGAAAATCACTCCTACGTCCTTCTTTTTTCATATGTGTAGGGTTGAACTTCCCAGCTTATAAGTCTGTTCGTTTTTCACTTTTACCAAACTTGATCACATGGAATTTGTCCACTCTGATTTTTGTTTATTATCTGTTGCTCCATTCATGAAGCTTATTTAATTCTTCTTGTAGCTCTCTACAGGAGTCTGTGCATGTAATTCTCCTCTGTATTTTTGCATCATCAGCAAACAAATTTAGATAGCTTCCATTTCCAGTGTTGCTGTCAATGTTATTATTTATGTACTAAAAACATAATTGGTGCCAGCATTAAGCCTTGTGAGACGCCACTAGTCACTTCTTTCCATGATGAATAACTTCCCCTTAGTACTGTTTTCATTTCCTTTTTTCTGACATAATCTTGCATCGAACAATGCAGGTTACCTTGGATCCCTCCTCGATGGCATAGTTTCCAGAAAAGTCTTTGGTGTGATACTCAGTCAAATGCCATCTTGAAATCCAAATAGATACTGTCTATCCATTCTTCTCTTTTCTGTAGTGTTTCTGTAACTCTATCAAAGTAGCTTAATAGATTAGTAACACATGACTTTCCCTTTCTAAAACTGAACTGACTTTCTGTTAACATTTTATGTTTTTCCAGATGATCTGTCCAGATTATTCTTACAAGTTTTTGTAATAACTCACTTGCATCGCTGGTCAGTGATATTGGTCGGTAGTTAGGTGGATTTTTTGTCTATTCCCTTTCTTAAAAGGGGAACAATGTTTGCCTTCTTCCAAATGTCAGGTCGTTTACCTTGTCTTAAAGATTCCTTGTAGAATACATATAATTGTCTGCTTAACTCTTACTCACTGCATTTAATACCCAACCTGAAATATCGTCAGGACCATTTTCTTTTCTTCTGTCTAATTTGTTCAACTCTTCCTGGACCTCTCGTTCTGATATGCCTATATTTGTCAATATATGTGGGCATGCATTTTTCTTATTATCTCTCAAATCTACTGCCTTCTGCAAAAACTCATTGGAAGTTTTGTTTAGTAGATCACAAATATCTTCTTCATTGATACAGATTTTTCCCTCATCCATGATGGATTGTACTGTATTTTATCTTTGACGTTAGTTTTGCTTCGGATGTAGCTGTGAAACAGCTTCAGTTGATCAGTACTTTTATTGATAATATCTTCCTTAAATTGCCTTTGAGCTTCTATCCTTATCCTTGTATAATCATTTCTTGCCTGTTTATAGTTTGTATTAGCCCTCTCACTATTATGTCGTCTGTATCTATTCCACAGATTTTTTTTTCTTTTTTTTGCTTTTTTTGCATTCGGTATTAAACCATTTCTTTATCCTTATTTCTGCTTCTTTGTGTTGAGAGAGAAAATTTTGGACTCATGGTTCATAAAATACTCAGAATTTTCTATATAAAACATTTATCTCTTGTCCTCGAAGCTCCCGTTCCCTATCTATTTCTATAAAGTACTTTTATATGTTATGATAGTTGCCTTTCTTGTAGTTTAGGCTCTTCTTGTAACTTTCATTATCACTAACTATAGCATATGCTAACCTGAAATTGAGCGTAAATACTGCATCGTCGCTTCTGCCGAATGAAGGGAGGTACATTATTTGGTCAATTTAATTTTCATGTCTGATAAATATAAGATTTAAGTGAAGGAGCGTTGTGGTGTGCATGTGGATGTGATAGGAAGAGTTAGGAGAAACACACTGAGGTGGTTTGGCCATGTGGAGAGGATGGAGAGCGAGAGACTGACGAGGAGAGTATATGTGAGTGAGGTGGAGGGGGGGAGAGGGAGAGGGAGGCCAAGGATGAGATGGAGGGATGGAGTGGAGAGGTATATGAGAGAGGGGTGTGTGAGCTGGGAGAAGGGGAACGAAATGGGGAAGGACAGGACTATATGGAGGTGATTAGTTTGTGGCCACCTCTTACGGGATTAAGGCATCTTGCAAATATATATATATATATATATATATATATATATATATATATATATATATATATATATATATATATATATATATATATACAGTATATAAAACTTTGGGAGAGTTCTTCCGGCCACGTACTGCTTTGGTGGACATAAGGGGTGCTGTGGCTGAACCAGCATCGCATACTATAAAGTATGCTTGCACCCAGTCGGCTTGCTCGGGCCGATTACTTGGTTCACAGACTACACACACATCCAAAGCCACTCCAACACTACAGTCACACAAGCACTTGTCATCCTACATACAATCTCTACCAGACAGCCTAAGCCACTTGGTAGAGATACATAGGCAGGATCGTTCCCATTTCGGTCGGAATAGGCCGGTCCTGTAGTGGACACTCGAACGGCTGATGAGATTATCTGTCTATCTATCTATCTATCTATCTATATATATATATATATATATATATATATATATATATATGTGTGTGTGTGTGTGTGTGTGTGTGTGTGTGTGTGTGTGTGTGTGTGTGTGTGTGTGTGTGTGTGTGTGTGTATGTGTGTGTGTGTGTACATATATACATACATTATAATTTATGTACAATATATAGACAGACTAATAGACTTTCACTTGTAAGACTATCAAGAGACTCTTAGTACGGTGTACTGTATAACGTTAAATGGTGTTGTGTTGCAGTGAAGCACTGCATCTGAGAATTCCCCGTAATTCGGTGACAAGCGCAATCATCTTGCAGCCTCTCACCCGGAAAACGAACAGGCCAGAATATCAACTCGCTCACAGCCGCATGGCACTCCTGCCAGAAGGAAGCCAAACCTATTACAGGGTTGCATTTCCTGACTCTCTGCTGCATGTTAGCGTGGATTAGGTCAGCTTGTGTTAAGTTGATTTAGGTATGTGGTCTTGTAACTTGCGTATGAGAGGGAGGGACGGAGGATGGGAAGTTCTGAAGATGTGATCTCAGCACTATGATAAGTAATCGGGAACATGAACTTATTTTTGTTGATCCTTTACACGCTATTCTGTCTGTCTGTGTGTATATAACTGCTGATGATTGTGTTACATCACGTGATTTGTGTGTGTGTGTGTGTGTGTGTGTGTGTGTGTGTGTGTGTGTGTGTGTGTGTGTGTGTGTGTGTGTGTGTGTGTGTGTGTGTGTGTGTGTGTGTGTGTGTGTGTGTGTGTGTGTGTGTGTGTGTGTGTGTGTGTGTGTGTGTGTGTGTGTGTGTGTGTGTGTGTGTGTGTGTGTGTGTGTGTGTGTGTGTGTGTGTGTGTGTGTGTGTGTGTGTGTGTGTGTGTGTGTGTGTGTGTGTGTGTGTGTGTGTGTGTGTGTGTGTGTGTGTGTGTGTGTGTGTGTGTGTGTGTGTGTGTGTGTGTGTGTGTGTGTGTGTGTGTGTGTGTGTGTGTGTGTGTGTGTGTGTGTGTGTGTGTGTGTGTGTGTGTGTGTGTGTGTGTGTGTGTGTGTGTGTGTGTGTGTGTGTGTGTGTGTGTGTGTGTGTGTGTGTGTGTGTGTGTGTGTGTGTGTGTGTGTGTGTGTGTGTGTGTGTGTGTGTGTGTGTGTGTGTGTGTGTGTGTGTGTGTGTGTGTGTGTGTGTGTGTGTGTGTGTGTGTGTGTGTGTGTGTGTGTGTGTGTGTGTGTGTGTGTGTGTGTGTGTGTGTGTGTGTGTGTGTGTGTGTGTGTGTGTGTGTGTGTGTGTGTGTGTGTGTGTGTGTGTGTGTGTGTGTGTGTGTGTGTGTGTGTGTCTGCTGGATGTAAGAACAAACAGGCATTTGCATGCATTTGCTAGTGAATGTCCCCCAATATTTCTACCTTTTCTCTTCCCCTCTCTCAGATTCTCTGAATCTTTCGTGGTCTTCCTTTTGTTTTCTCCATCCGCAGTACAGTGCCATGTCTTCTATATTTTTTATTCTTATCTCTGCCACATTTTATTCCACCTATTCTTACCAAAGTACTCCTGAAGCATTTAATCAACGTACCTCTTCCTCTTCCCCTTTACACTGCTTCCCTGAAACCTCCTGTCCTATCACCATGGAAGGACAGCGCATCCACCTTTTCTTACACAAAATGAAGTTCCATGGACCTGCCATAATCGAAAGATGTATGGGACATAGGGGTTAAAAATGAGATTGACCAGCCTTACAGCACTGTTGCATTGTTTCATATTTAAGCTCATATGGTCGTTTAGATCTGGTGTGAGCGACTTTTCTCTTCCTGTTTTCGGGACTGGTGAACATAACGGTAAATCAGCCGACCTGACCTGCAAATTTTGATAAGACAAACCACACAGGCTTAACAAAACGAACTTCACCCAACCGTTATGCAACGCAGGTGTGACCTAATCATACTGATTCTGCTGTTTTCTTAAGCAATGACACTCCCCTGAGAGTTGGCCGGCATAAGTTTCCATGCATTACAGTGCCACTCCCTGTTACTATGACTTATTCACTCTACTACTGCCTCCTTCTTGGTCTGTGTCTTCTGTTCTCCTGCCATTGCATACCACCTCACTGTTTTCACTTTGTAAGCTTGTCCAACCTAATCCCTCCAGTTAGCTGTGTGTGTGTGTGTGTGTGTGTGTGTGTGTGTGTGTGTGTGTGTGTGTGTGTGTGTGTGTGTGTGTGTGTGTGTGTGTGTGTGTGTGTGTGTGTGTCAGGAGTTTATACATCTCTCTAACTGCCTTGTTAATGTGTTTTTCAGGTGACAAACTGTCCTGGACCAGCACTCCCAAATCTTTCTCTTCTCTCGCTTTTGTGATTGGTTCGTTACCCATCAATAATTCAATGATGGCCTCTTGATACTTTTACCCATTTCCAATATTTTACATTTCTTCGCATTAAATTTCATTTCTCACATCCGGCTCTAATCATGTATCCTATCCAGATCCTCCTGCAGCATTTTACAATCCTCTTCAACCTCTACCTTCCTCAAGATCTTTGCAGCATCAGCAAACAGACTTGCATAACTGTTCACTCCATCTGCCATATCATTTACATAAATCAGGAACATTACTGGCGCCAACACCGAGCCCTGTGGGACTACACTTGTTACTTCCCTCCATCCAGACATCCTATCCTTTATTACTGTCCTCATTTGTCTGTCTCTCAAAAAGTCTTTCATCCATTCCAGGAGGTTCCCCTTCAGTCCTCCTATATGCTCTAGTTTCCACATTAGTCTCTTATGGGATACCATGTCGAAGGCTTTCTCCAAAGCTAAATACACACAATCCACCCAACCATCTCTCTCCTGTAGCACGTCAATCGCTCTTGAGTAAAAACTCAACAGGTTGGAAACACATGAACTTCCACTTCTCAACCCAAATTGGCTATCAGCCAAAATACTCATCTCGTCCAGATATTTTATCCATCTATCTTTCAATATTCTTTCACACAATTTTGCGACCATGCTGGTTAGGGACACTGGTCTATAATTCAGGGGTTCTTCCCTGTTTCCTCCCTTATAAATTGGTACCACATTTGCCCTCTTCCATTCTTGAGGCACTTTCCCCTCTTCCAGAGAACATACACTTCCTGTACTTCCACTTTTATACCTTTTATCACTACATTTCTAGTCACTCCCTCCCCTTCCACAAACTCCTTTTCATTAGTGAAAACTGATTGGAAACATTTGTTCATAATTTCTGCTTGCATTGCTGCATCTTTATATACCTCTCCTTCTACTTTCAGTTTGGTGATTCCTTCCTTTTGTTTCAGTTTGCCATTGACAAATCTATAAAACAGTTTGGGTTCATCCTTACATTTATCTATTATACCTTATTCAAAATTCTTTCTTCCTCTCTATATATTCTTGTGTATTCATTTCTAGTTCTTTTATATTCTTCCTTTGTTCTGTTGTTACCTCTCTTTCTCCAATTGTTCCACGCTGTGTCTCTATCTTTTTTTGCTGTCATACACCTTCTATTAAACCACTCCTTTTTCCTGTTTTCTTTCCCCCTTACTCTTGGTGTGTGTGTGTGTGTGTGTGTGTGTGTGTGTGTGTGTGTGTGTGTGTGTGTGTGTGTGTGTGTGTGTGTGTGTGTGTGTGTGTGTGTGTGTGTGTGTGTGTGTGTGTGTGTGTGTGTGTGTGTGTGTGTGTGTGTGTGTGTGTGTGTGTGTGTGTGTGTGTGTGTGTGTGTGTGTGTGTGTGTGTGTGTGTGTGTGTGTGTGTGTGTGTGTGTGTGTGTGTGTGTGTGTGTGTCCCATTCACTTTAATTAACCATTTCAGCCAAAAGATATAGATTTTGTTTCAAGCTGTATGTCTCCTGATTACTGGACTCATTGTGAAAGACCTTTCGAAGACAGTTTTACGCTTTATGTTTCCTGATTATTTCACTCAGACAGAAAGACTTTTCGAACTGGACAGGTTAAAAAGAGCCTAAATAGATTCCTGTGCTGTTTGAGGGCCTCCCTAAACTGGACATACTCGTCCGGAAGTGTTGTAAATATACTAATGAAATAAGTCATTTGGCTGAAGAGGGTATCCAGTTCTAACAAATAATCATCAGAGTTCTTGCAACAACAAAAATCTTCATACATTTCATACCGTGTCAAATCACCCACCGATATACTCCATCACAACAGCTTAATTACCTCATTACCTTCCGTTAGCACTATCCCACATATCTTGCCCTAATGATCCTTTCACCTTATACTTATTCCGTTCCTTCTAACTTCTTACCATGAAGCACCATCCCACTGCCCTCATATAACTAAAATTCACCAGTTTTAGCGTTCCATTTCACGCTTGGTCTCCTTTGCACTTCCGATGTTCCATGCATACCATCTCATTTCTTTCTCTTTCCTTTGTTCTCAGTGGACATTTTGCATTATGAGCGACCCCATCAATCAAATAAGCGCAATATTCTCTTGCGTCCCGGGGTAAGTAACCTTCACATTATCGTCCATGACCTCCATTTCTGTTGCAACACCATCATCTTCCTCTAGTCCATCGCATATGCTGTCTTAATATATGGTATATTCCTCTCCGTCTTGGTTTACCAATTCTGCTTCCATCTCCCCCACCTGCTCTGTCAGTTTTCCCTCCATTGCTTGTTCATCAAAGCTAATTATACTTTTAGCAAGGTTAGGCGATTTAGTTTTTATCAATGTATGTGTGTGTGTGTGTGTGTGTGTGTGTGTGTTCCCAAAATATTTCGAAAATTTGTAAACGAATTTTCACATAACCTTCAGGAAATAGCAACTATGTGGATGGGCAGAACAGATCAACTTTTGGTGAGGATTTGATCAGGAACGACCTAATGCCAGCCGCCTTATATCAAACTGCATTTTGCCTAACAACTCAGCAGCGGACAAAGATATTTTCTGCAAATTTGGTTTGTAGGTAACTTGCAGCAGGTGATTAACATTCTGCCCCACAATGCTTTTGTTCCTTCGTTACTGTGTGTGTGTGTGTGTGTGTGTGTGTGTGTATGAGAGAGAGAGAGAGAGAGAGAGAGAGAGAGAGTTTTAACCCGTGGCGTCCCGTCGACGTTCTTTAACGTCCACACATTTTGTCACTGCCAATCCCGTCAACGTACATAAACGCAAAAAAATTGCAAGGTCCCTAATTTGCACAATTTTCAATTTTCGCGAGTGATTTTTGGTACGTATACACGTGACACCTTCCTCTACAAGATGCCAGGCAGGGACAATGCCATACCCAGCATGACCTCCTCCCCTCCCTGCATGCCATTGTCTCAGCAATTCACCTGTTATCAGTGACCTGGCCAGTAAAGCCATGTCATGCCACGGTACGAAATTCAGGGCCAGAGTGATTCCCCAATCAATGACAATGTGGAGGACAAACTTTACATAGCATTAGAGGAAGAAACAGTTAGAAATGATGATCAGGTAATGTGGCAAAAAAAGGTCAGGCATTAGTGAGTGAAACAATGCTTATAATGCCTATATTACTGCTTGAAAACCAATATACTCTCGTACTACATATAAATTCGTACCAAGTAAATAAATAAATACCGTTTATGAGTGGTGTGAAATAGTTATCCTCCCATAGAACTCGTTTTCTTTGGTGCCAGCCTGATAGAAAACCCAGTAAGGTAAGGAGATACTCCTACCTGTATGGAGTATTTTAAACCTCAGGTGAGCGATTTCTCTATGAATTTTCGATGTTTCTCACCAAAAGCGAAGGTTTGAGCCAAAAAAAAAAAAAATCCTAAAATGGTCAGGATTGGGGGGGAGTCAGTGGTGGAAAAGTGGTCAGGATGGGCAGGTTAAAATTTCATGTTACACACAACATCCTTCGTTTCTTTCTTTTTCGTACTATTCTATCGCAATGAATAAGTATATTTTATTTAATAAATATTAGAAAGGAGGTCCGGTACAATATCTCTCCCCACATAGGAATATAGTGTTACCTGTCACATTACCACCCTCTCTAATTCTATCAAAGCACCACTTTCCACCGGTCCGTCCTGCCTTTGCAAACCTTTTGTGGCGGGACACATTTTTACCTTCGATTATTATCAGGCTCTCGTAGGGACCCACCACAGTCACACCTCCACCAGGACAATGAATTCCAATTTAGGAAGTGGATGTTAGTGTGACTGAGGAGTAAGATTTGAAATACCTAATTCTGATGGTACAGAAAATAACTCTGATTGGAAGTATCACAGAGAAACTACGTTCTTCAGTTGACTATAAAGTTGAATATCAGGTTTTAACATTTGAAAAATATATATACCAAAGTCAAATCTTTTTAATTTCAGAATATCAAAAGGGTTGTGAGTTTTGGACTGTACAGCAGAAAAGAAAAGAGAGGAAAAAAAAATAGGGTTAATAAGAATTTAGTACTAAGATTTTAAAAAATCTTAATCTGATTTAGACATTGAAAGGTTGAAATACTGTGGCTTGAAAAAAATTATTTTTAATAATATATGTATAATATTGTGACTTCCAGTTCTGGATGTGACACACTTCATTTGTTGCAGCTAAAAATAGGTGACGATGATGAGTGGAAATACGATGATTACACTTTTCATATTGCAGACTGGAGAGAAGACTTTGAAAAAGCTGTATAATACTGATTAAAACATAAAATCGGCAAAATTTTCTAACTGAGAAAATTATTAAGGCAAATCTATTTGCTTTCTTTTGAATAGTGGATATGAAAGGGATTCATTATCAACAATTATGGAAGTTTATTTACAGTTTTAATGTTTTCAAATGAGAATTTTGACATTATAAATAAGATAACCTCATCAACAATTACTGAAGTTAATTTTCAGTTATAATGTTTTCTAATGAGAAATTTGACATTTTAGATAAGATAAAGTGTATATAAAAGCCTGCGAAAATGGTTTGACACTCCTTTGTCACAATTTTTATATTATAGGAGAATATTAAAGAAAACCAGGTTATTTTGTAGATTGGCTTTTCAAACTTGGCTAAATCATGGCTGTAGAATCTCAGGATAGTTGTGGCTGAGGTGTGGTTTAGAATACAGTCTCTGGATAAAGATAATCCATTGGTACCATGACCTACTGGTATTTATTATTTATTCTTGAATTTGTCATATTATTTTATCCAATTAAGAGGTGACCTGTGGCAGTGAAAGATCTAGAAGTGATATTTTCCCATAATAGAGTCAATACCATGCCATACTTTATAACCCTTTTCTGCCGCCACCATTTTTATATTTTTATTTTAGGAGATGCTTTCAGTAACGAAGGTGTTAGATTGCTTAGATACATTATAATTATTTTTCATAGTTTAATGTCTTATTAACGTTAATTTCCTCTCTCTCTCTCTCTCTCTCTCTCGTTCATGTTTTGTGTGTGTGTGTGTGTGTGTGTGTGTGTGTGATACACACACACACACACACACACACACACACACACACACGCACACGCACACGCGCGAGCGCAGACCATTATCCTTATCTCTATATCCTTCTTTCTCCTCTTTCCATCCTCATTTATTGTCATTTTATCTTCCCCTGCACTCTATGAAATTATCTTTTTATTCCCTCATTTCACTATGCACTTTCATTCTTTTTTAATGGCAAGATGAATCTGTATGTTATCCCTGCTGATAAGGGAGAAAGGATCGTAAATACTGGCTTTTTGTCTCATGTTTTAGTATTCCTTCCTCGTGCGGCTGGGACAGGGAAAGGATTTGGTTTACATCCTATTTTAGTCAACCTTTTACCGCAACGAGGTTACTTTCAAATTAATAAAATCGCCTGCAAAACAGAGAAACAAAAAAGTGCATTATTGTTAAAGGGATTAACCACGTCAGCCAGATGACCTAGTTTTTCTGTTATTCTGGCTATTTCTTTACAACTGTTTTCAGCTTTGTACAGAAAGTTCACATTGGCCGCGTTACATACAGCAATTGATTACCCTCTCCCTACAAGAGGTATCCACAAAGGCAAATATCGTTTGGAGATAGTTAAAATTTATCAATTAAACAAGTCACTGGATTCATGTTACTATTAAACCAGCCATTTGATTCTAGCAGACCCTGCAATCTCTCTCTCTCTCTCTCTCTCTCTCTCTCTCTCTCTCTCTCTCTCTCTCTCTCTCTCTCCGAGACCATTCCAAAAAAGGTGCAGAGCGAGTCTAAGAAAAAATCGTTGGCTGGAAGACAAGCTACTCTGTGTGTATTTTATTTAATTTTAGGTAAAATTTTTGTGCCAGTCCAGGGCACACATAATGTTTTTTTTTCTTTTTCATTACATCGATATATGTGCCATTGTTGTGAATCTTTTGCAAATCGATTTATATGGAGAGTGGACATACAGTGCAAGCGAAAAATTATGTGGAATAGTGGTGAAAGTTAATATGGTTCATAATTTTCCGTAATCTGGTACAGAGACACAGACAGCAAGACAGGGATGAGTATACAAGTATGAACTCTACGATCGCTGGTAGAACAGTCTAAGACAGTGGTTCTTAATCTTTTTTGAGTCACGGACCCCTTCGAGAATCTGGTGAAAGCTATGAAACCCTTCCCTACAAAAATGCACATAAGCACATAAACACAGCATTTTGCGTGCAATTAATATACTTTTTTTTACTGAACACTACCACACGCACTGTATGACATACACAAAGTACAACACGCTCTTTACAAGAATTATGTTCTCACTCTTTTTCATGCAAAAAATAATGGCCACTCTATGAAAAAATAAAATACATCCAACTTGTGCAAATTAAACAAAACAAAACTTTAATTCAGCTCAAAAGTTCATTTCAATGAGAGGGTTGTTTGGCTTGAATAAGGGACGAAATTCTGGAGTGGTCTTTAACAAGGCAACACGCATGTCATCGCTGACATCCAGTTGATTTCGACTTTTCGTTTTGATAGAAACAAGCACTGAAAACCCTGACTCACAAGGGTATGTAGTAGCAAACGTAATCACAGCACCCATAGCTCGCTTTGCCAGACAAGGGTAGGCTTGTGTCAACGGACATCAGAATTCAAGACTCTTCGATTTTTTTTTTTTCGGCTAATGATGCCAAACGGCATCATGCAATATCGCTAAATTGTTCTCAATTATTCTAACCTTCATGGACCCCCTAAAGCCCATCTATGGACCCCCAAGGGGTCCATGGACCCCAGGTTAAGAACCCTTGGTCTAAGAATTTACCGAGATTTATGTGGTGATTTTTCTTTTTTTTAAGGGGAGGGGAGTGAGAGCGTGGGGAGGTGGTAGAACAATAGCGAGGGGTTTGTCCACAAATAAATACATATCCGGTGAGCGCATGTAATGTACTTCTAACACACAAAGAAAAGGCGCGTACAGTATGTTCCCATGACCACTTCCTTGCCTCCCAACTTCGGCCGTGCTGGGAGATCAATTTCATTTAAATAGTGTCAACCTATGACAGCAGAGGTTGTCCAGTGGTGTCGATGTTGGGGTGTCCTAATGTCCTTGTATGTGTTCAGTGACATAAGATACTGCCAGGGACGTACCAAGAGATCTGGGGGCCCGGGGGGCTAGGTTCTTTGCAGGGCCCCACTCCTGGAGAGGGACCCAGCAAAGAACCTAGCCCCACTAATTCTCAAAACTTATCTAATATCTCAACCGGGACTGTCGGGATGATGAATATACATATATATATATATATATATATATATATATATATATATATATAAATATATATATATATATATATATATATATATAAATTTTTAAAGCTTTTTTTAGGCCCCCCCCCCCTCAGTGAAAGTCCCTCCTCCGCCCCCCCTTAGATACGCCACTGGATACTGCCTTTTCCCTGCGACTACTGTACACCCAGTCCCAGCGACACCACAAGTACCCCTAGCATCGTAATCAGAATGATGCCAGGCAGCCAGAGTGACAGACTATTCGAGCCATTGATGTGCCGCGCTGCCAGCCGGCCTACACTGTCATACTGGACATTTCAGACAGTATGTGTCATTCTTTTAATCCACCCAAATAAATTTTATTTTATTTCGGCAAACATAACAGCTGACGTCACAAGTGATATAGCTACCCGGACGAAGCGCAAATGAATGTCGGTGTAGGATTCAAACGACTGCTATGTTTGAGCGTGTTAGCGGCACGTTTTGTTTTGTGTTTGCAGGGCTAACGAATATCAAGTAAAAACTGGTGTAATTTTTTAGACACTCCGGATTGCACTTTTGCAAGAAGTGCTGGTGCTTAATAAATGACAGATTTAGGTTTAAAGAGATATTTTATGCAGAACTTAATTTATACAACTCAAAGAACAGAAGCAAGTGTGACGGTGAGGATGATGGGAAATTATGGGTGGCGGTGTGAATGGATGATGATGACAGAATGAATGGCTAAAACTGAGAATGAACGACGGTGTGTGCAAAAGTAAGTATTGAAAAGTCGGTGTAGTATAGATTATCTGACCTGGGAAAAGTAAATAAGGAAGAGTAAGTGAAAGAAAATGTGTGAAGTGAACGAAAATAAAGATATCTGAATGAATGTGTGACTGAGTTAAAATAAGTTTGGCTTGGCAAATCTTGGTCGATCATCATACCGGCGCGCGTAACAGAGGTTATAGCGTGTTTGGCTTGGTCGGATTTTTCTGCTTGTCTGATCTTCTGTCTGTCTGACTGTTAACAATATTATGAATGAAAAGTCTTGATGGAATTGCGCTAATATTACCACAATGACTGAGAAGCATCAGATGAACAGTTTATGAAGCTTTGACAAGAAAAGGTCAAGATAAGGTCAACACAAGCAACTTTGATTCGATTTAGACCAAACTTAGTGGAAGAGTTAAAGAACAGAACAGCATGAAATGCTGCGATGATGAGAACAGTCAAAAGTAGAGATCACTGGATAAGGTCAAAGATTAGTTCCTTTAACTCAAATACTTGAATTTCTGTTTAAACCAAGCTTGGTGGGAATGTTTAAGTCAGTAGCGGACGAAGTGATTCACTTTTAGGATCAAAAGATCAAAGGTCAGACCAATGGACAAGATCAGTTTAAACGCAATGATCCAAACTGGCCAGTCTTAATGGAAATGTTGACGATCATGCAAGGATCAATGATTCGATTGTGGCAACAATCGGATGAAGGTTAATGACGCAAGGCTCAGTCAAACCGACTGTAGGGAGCGGAAACTGCTTTCTTAAGGCGTTTAATCCTGTTAAGTTATGATACTGCTGGCTCTCTATTAACGAGAGAGAGAGAGAGGGGGGAGGGGGGGGAATACATAGGAAGCAAACAGTAACATACCTGTGGGTCTTTCGATTTTTTTTTTTTCTGTGGAGGACATTCTTACCAACACTATACTAAAACTTAAAAACAAGGATAGAAAAGTAAATAAGTTCTCCCTGCCGGCCAAACCCTTCAGGTGAAACCGATTGGAAACAGTAAGAAGGACCATCAAGCAGCATTAGAAAAGATGCGAGGGAAAGTTCATTGGAAAGAAGAAATGGAAAACATATTCTCCACTAATTAACCTGCTAGGGAAATAACATACAGTCGAGACTAGAGACCCTCCCATGGGGGAAATCACACCAGCCGCGAGCCAGTACATATCTAGCGCGGCTCGGAATATGACCTAGATCTTCACTTACTTTCACCAATTTCGATCTCGTAGGAGACTTCCATCCCTGCTACATCGTCATCATCATCTTCGTTTTCGTTTTTCTGTTCCCATATTCAAACTGGGATTGGACGTGCGATGGCTTATTTCCACTGCTTCCCATCCTGGATTAAATCTTCTCCAATACTCAGTCTTTCCACATCTTGCGTTACAACACTTTTCCTGGTCTTCTTAGGTCTTCCTGGCGGTCGACGTCCCACCACCTCCAGTTCCTCATCCCTACTACACACCTCTAAAATTTTGTGATGATATCTTGGGAGATTGCAAAGTTATCGTGGTAACAGACACACAGACCTAAACCTACTTTCACCAATTTCGAACTCGTAGGAGATTTTCATCCCTACTATACACCAGTAAAATTTTGTGACGATGAGCGATTCCGAAGTTATCGTGCTAACACACACACACACACACACACACACACACACACACAGATAAATTGAAAACAATACCAGCCTCGCTATCGCGGCTGTAAATGCACAATACGTGTCGATATTGTTCAGCGGTTGAGTCCTTCAGGCTTTACCCCTTCCCCTTTCTCTCTCTCTCTCTCTCTCTCTTTCTCTCTCTCTCTCTCTCATAGACAGATAGATAGATGGATATAGATACCTATATAGTGGATATATCTAGCTTGGGATTGGAAGATAAATGCTTGCTCAAGCCATTTTCTACTGCTTAGTTTTGTATCACAGCTCACTACGTTAGAGGGCAATTAGTTTCACAAATTAGCAGTTCTTATGAATAAGGAATGTTTAACACTACGTGACTGGAATCGTTGGCCAAATATTTTAGGACCATAACCTCCGACAGACATGTTGTATCCTTTGATAACACTTGAATTATATCCTTTCTTAACCTGCACTTATTTAAGAGATTCGGTGCTTCTGATATTTTTTCGTCTGGTTAATTTCTCAGTCTAAGTATACTTTTTGCCACCCTTTGCTGTGCACTTTCAAATTTCTCTATAATTTCATGAAATACGGTGATCAGAAGTGGAGACAGTTTTGTAAATGTAGACATACTAATGAGTTATACACGTTCAGGATTCTATTTTCCGATATATTTGAACGTTCTGCTGAGTAATGCGAGAAAATTGTTGGCTTTTGTAGCACCCTGCTTACAGTGTTTGGTTTCAAATCAGCGGTTATTATCTAATATGCTATTGCACTAGCCGTGTGTGTGTGTGTGTGTGTGTGTGTGTGTGTGTATTTTTGGCAGCCGATACTACACATTCAAATCGCACCAAAATTGGCACAGAAATCGCAAAAATTCACTGATGTGAAAAAACTTGGTCCCATCACGATTAAAAAACTTTTACCGTATTTAATGAGCGATCACATTTTGACCAAAAAAAACGCCGCTCCTGGTGCCCGGCATAGGATCCCCGTAGAATTTTTTCCCCACACGTACAACTAAAGTATTTCGGACTTGCGTTCGGGTTCCATTCCCGAAGCTGCAAATAACACGATCAGTTGGTTAGCTGCAAAAAATGCAAGTGACAACGTTACACTAGAACAGCACATAAACGCGAGAGCCCTCGGCAGGAGCAAGTGCTTGGGGCCCGAAGGGCCCACGAGCACTTGTCACTACTAAGTCTTTTTCATGGTTTACATTACGAAGTTGGATTATGTTCATAGTATAAATGGCTTTTTCGTTTCTACTTCCATTATTGTTATCGAAATCCATCTACCCTGCTTGGGCCCAATTAAACAGTCAATGGACATCATGGATATCACTCAGAATCCTGCATAAGTAAGGATGTGTGTGCTTCGTTACCAATTTTATTATCATCTCAAATTTGGATATTTTACAAAATGACCCTTCATCAATATCACAAACATGTCATAAACAGAATGGGATCCCATACAAACCCCTAAGGCACTCCACTTGTAACATCCTTTTATATTGAAACACCCGCACTCTTAGCTTATAATACATTTGGCAAACCAAATGATCCCCTGTAAACCAGAAAATCATTTACAACGCTGGGTGGTAACCTTAACACCAACCAACATGTGTTCCCTACAAGAAACAAGTGGGTTGGCGGAGGGTTAGTGCCCCTCCTCGGAAAACAACTAATTAAAAATACGAACATGAAGCCTCGGACCAGGACTGACCAATTGATGACAACTAAGGACCGAACAAAGGACTTGGTACGCATACCTACATGGAATGTAAGAGGTGCGAATGATGAGGTGAAAGAGAGAGAGATTGTACAGGTGCTTGAGGGTGCAAAAGTGGATGTATGTGGATTAATTGAAACTAAATGCAGAGGTGACAGTGTGAGAGAATGGGAGTATGGATGGGGTATATGTGCAGAAGTAGGTGAGAATGAGAGGGCAAAAGAAGGAGTGTGTATTGTTGTGAGTAACAGATGGAAGAAAAACATAAGAGAGTATGGATCAATTGGCTCAAGGATCGTGTGGGTAAGAGTGAAAGTTGGACTACAAATGTGGGTGATTATGTGTGTGTATGCGCCAACGCAAGATCGTGCAAGCAGAGTGAGAGAAGAGTTCTGGACAAATATGGAAGCGTGCCTGGAAAAGTTTGAAAGGAATGAGAGTGTTCTTGACTGGAGATTCGAATGGAAAAGTGGGGAATGTGAAGGTGGATGGAGTAGTTGGTGAGTGGGGTGTGCCTGCAGAGGTGGATGAGAATGGCAGTGCCTTAGTGGACATTTGTGCCGGGAGGGAGTTAGTGATAGCTAATAACCTCTTCAGGCACAAAATGATCCACAGGTATACATGGCAAGTGATGAGAAGGATGGGTGGTGAACTGAATGAACGGAAGGCAATGATTGATTATGTGTGTGTGGATGAAAGGATGAGAATGTGTGTGATGGATGCAAGAGTATATAGAGGTTGGGGGAATGGACTTTCAGACCACCACTTGGTGGTGGTCAGAATCAGTGTCCAAACAAAATGGAAAAACAGAAGAAGGGAAGGACAGAAGGAAGTAAATCTTACAAGGAGGGTAGAAAAATTACAGGAGGATGGAAAAAAGGCAGAATATAAGAGGGAAGTGGAGGAGCGATTAGGTAAGTATAGATTGGAACAGATGAGGGACGTGGAAGGTGTGTATAAGATATTCACGGAAGAAATCTGTACAGTATGTGAGGTGGTGTGTGGGCTGAAGAGAAGACGAAAGGGCATGCAGGGAACAGCATGGTGGACTGAAAGGTGAGAGAGGCTGTGGCACAAAAGAAGAAAGCATATAAAGAATGGATGAGAAACGGGAGTGGAAGAAAATGAGAGATGCAAGAGAGAGTTATATGTAGAGAGGAAGAGAGTGGTGAAAAGACTAGTGAGAGTGAGCAAGTGGGGAGTGGATGAGAAATTTGGAAGGAATTTGAGTGTAAAGTGGAGGAAATGAAAGAAAATGTTCTGGAAAGAGACAGGGCGCCAAAGAAGTTATTTGGAGAGTGAAAGGTAAAAATGGTAGGTTACCAGTGGACAAGGGAGAAAAAGTGAGCAGATGGAGAGAACACTTCAATGAACTGTTGAACATAGAGAATGAAAGTAATGCAAGTATAAGTGGCTGGGAAATGGCTGGGAGGAGGGAGGTGAGAAGAGAGGAAGAAATCAGTAGGATAGAAGTTGTGGAAGCAGTGAAGAAAGTTAAATCGGGGAAAGCCCCAGGAATTGATGGAGTGTGTGGTGAAATGCTGAAGCATGGGGGAGAGATAGTAGTAGAATGGATGTGGAAGATGTGCAGATTGGCCTGGGAGGAAGGTGGAGTCCCGGAGGATTGGAAGTCAGGTATAATTGTTTCCCTGTATAAAGGAAAAGGTGAAAAAGAAATGTGTGGTAATCATAGGGGCATTTGCCTTCTTAGTGTAATAAGAAAAGTATATGGTAGGACACTTATTGACAGAGTTAGGAGGTTTTAGCAAGGGAAGAGGCTGTGTAGATCAGATATTCATTCTTAGATCCTTAGTGGAAAAGTTTCTAGAAAAGAGAAAGAAGTTGTATGCAGCCTTCATGGATTTGGAGAAAGCATATGACAGGGTGGATAGACAAGGATTGTGGAAAGTATTAAGAATATATGGAGTAGATGGGAAGTTGCTGAATGCCGTGAAGAGTATGTATGATGGTGCCAAGGCTGCAGTGTGTGTGGATGGTGAACTGAGTGAATTTTTCTATTTGATGGTTGGATTGAAACAAGGATGTGTCATGTCTCCATGGTTGTTCAATCTGTTTATGGATGGGGTTATAAAAGAGATACAAGGTATGACAGTGGATGTTGGAGTGGCCCTAGTGAGAGAGGGCAGTGTTTGGAAACTCCCTGTACTGTTGTTTGCAGATGATACTATGTTGTTAAATGAAGACGAAGGGGAGCTGCAAGACTTAGTGGATGAGTTTGGGAGAGTGTGTAAGAAACGGAATCTAAAGGTGAATGTAGGGAAGAGTAAAGTGATGGTCTTTGAGAGAAGTGAAGTTAGTGAATGTACAGGGAGACTGGATGGGGAGGAAATGGAGAATGTGAGTGCATTTCAGTACTAGGGTAGCCTAGTGTGATGAGTAAGGATGGAAATTTAGAGGGTGAAGTGCTTGAAAAGGTGCAGCAGGGGAAAAAGGTTGCTGGCTCCTTGAAAGCAGTGATAAGAAACAGGAAAGTGAACATGGAAGTGAAAAAGCTACTACACGACAATATTGGTATGCCAACTCTAACGTATGAAAGTGAAGCTTGGACGTTGTTCGTGGGACAGAAGTTTAGAGTGAGAGCAGTGGAAATGAGTTGTTTGAGAGTGTCACGAGTCGGCTCGTGAGATCATTTGGTGGGAAACCGCGAACTCTAGTGGAATCCCAGTGTTTATCGTTCTATTTAACCGCAGCGTATTCACCCGGTTGGGAGTGTTTTTTTCAGGCAATTTTTCAGTACGTCATAAATGATCGTCTTTGTGTGAGACATTAGCACTTCCGCTGAGCGATTTATATTGGGCGCGTTTCGCTCATTCTAGCCGTTAGCAATGCGGCCACAACGCTTGCCTCTTTCCCACGATTTGAACTCAGTCAAGGATTGTACGCCACGAAAGCAGGTTGGGCCCAGAGCATAGCAGTGCCGCCGTTGTCCAGTTCCTGAATTTCCACCTACAGTAGTGTGATTGGCAAGAGACTTAGCGAATGCAGTGTCCTTCCAGTAACGATGCCCAGTCATCCGCTTAGTCCACTATTTGACTAGTATTTCTTTTCGTTTTTTCCTAGGTTTAAGACTTAGCTTTTGAGTGAGCGAGTGAGTGCGATCTCCTTATTTTCAATTCATTTTGAAATGTAACGTAAATTTATTTCTTTGTAACCAATAAATTTAACAGTTCTTTTTCTCGAGCTTAATGTAATGTAAACTCGTGTTTTATTTTCCATATTAAAGTTATTCTTGTTGCAGCTCCTAGCTTGCATAAACGCTTTGCTATTCATAACCGGTACTTAGGCCAGTCTTGTTGTATTAAGCTTAAAATCCGTTGTGCCATCTAGGAGTTAACGCATAAGCAAGAATCTGTTATCATTAATAGCATCAGGTATTGATTGTCAGTGGTGAAGTCACTTTCTCCAGATGCTAACAGTACTAACAAACAGCAATTGTGAGGAATTAGTCTCTGCTGTGTACTGTTGAGAAAGTTTATAAATTCTTGTTCTTAGAGAATCGGCGAAGCAAGCCACATAAAGTAATCATTGCTTGATTTTTAGCAAGACAATTCATTGTCCCTGCTCTCAGTATTATTAATAATTATCCTTTAATAATATATATATTATTGAATAGTATCCTTTAATATTATATAATCTTTAAAAACCCCGTGACAATTGGCGACCTCATTCCAGGATATTAACTCCTAGCTCTAAAGCTATTCACGAGATAATATTCACTCGTTCATACTTAGGTATTTATCATTAAAGTCTATAGGCACTACCTTACTGGTGATTATTAATTCATTTTTATTAATTTACATACTAGTTTTCACAGTCAATTGTTTGTTTAATTTTCTTTCTTTACCAGTTTAATTAGATAAAACTGGTCACCACTAACCTGTGCCTATATTCTCTATTCTCGATTATTGACATCTTTCTCTGGAAAAATTGCAGTCAGTACTGAGTCGCTAGTTTACTTAGATTGAGTTAGCATCATGTCCACCAGCGTCTATGTACAGGAAGCCAAAGATATGGGTCTTACAGACCCAACTGAAATTAAGGACTTTGTCCTTTCTCGGTTTAATTACGAACAGCAACGCGAGAATGATGTTCATAAAGAGCGTCGAATTCAGCATAAGGAACGCGAAAAGGAGCACGAATACGAGCGAGAACAGCGCGAACATGAACAGAAACAGCGCGAACTTGAGTTAGAACATGAGCGAGAACAGCGTGAGGAACGAGAGAGAGAACGTCAACACGAGTTAGAACAACGCGAGAGAGAACGTCAACACGAGTTAGAACAACGTGAGAGAGAACGCGAATACGAGCGTGAACAACAAGAACATGAACTTGCCGAGCGAGAAGCACGCGAAAAACATGAATTTGAAATGTTGAAGCTCAAGCAAGATTCCTTGGCTTCAGACATATCTGGTGCAGCTGGCCCAAGCTCCACGAGCATTCTCCCTGCACATATTATGGCGAGCCCACACATCAAGCTTCCCACATACAAAGACGGCGAGCGAATCAAGCCATACATAGCTCGTTTTGAAGACATGGCTCAACTTTACCAGCTGGGTGATGCAGCTAAGCGGTTTCAGTTTTTTAGCCTGTTTGAGGGCCCTGCCCTCGATATTCTCCACAGAATTCTTGGAGACAATCTCACGTATGAGATGATGAAGGCTGCACTTGTCAAAGCGTACGGTCTCACAGTTGACGACGACAAGAGTCAGTTCATGAGGGCGCGTTTACAGGATAAAGAGACTGCCGTTCAGTTTCTTGACCAGCTTACTGCTTACTTAGATGAGTGGATGGAGAAAGATGAAACTCCTTCCACGCATGAAGGGATAATTGACCTTATGCTGCGCACGCAGCTCAATAAGTCGTGGCCTACTGAACTTATGGCTCAACTTAAGATCTACCAGGTAAGAGATGCTAGCCAAATGGTGAAGAAGGCTGATGCATTCTTCACTGCATACGGGTATCAAACTCGCAAGCAGCATACCTGGAACAGAAAACCTGATAAATCTGGGAAACAGTCTCATTGAACCCCAGCAACAAGGCCGCTCTCAGAATAATGGCCAAGGTCCAAAACCGCAGAGGAAGGACCAGGGGCAAAACACTCAGAAATCTGAGTGGAAACGGTACAACAAGTACTCTAACCAGCAGCAGTATCAGCCACGCAACCGACCGCCGGGACTGTCCTTTTCACCATCAGCTCAAGTGTATCAGAGGCAGGAGGCGAACACAGCCTTCACTCCTCAGCAGAAGCACGGTAGTCACGTCCCTACCAGTACGGGTACTCCCCCACAGTTCTCTAGTCCCACAGCGACAGTGAATCCCCCTCCACAGGTGGCCAATGCTCCATCTCCCCAGGCAGTGAGTACAACCCCTGAAGCATCTAGTTCTCAAGGCACCATGTTTGCCGCATCATTTATTCAGCAGCCTCATGAGTGGCTAGCTGCTTCCTCCACAGGCCCTCCCACAGGTGACAGTACCTTCCTTGTTCAGCCAGGGTTTGTGGGAGCCATTCCTGTGAAGGTCCTGAGAGACAACGGGTCCTCAGGTTGCTCTGTCAGGCAGAGTCTAGTTCAGCCTGAGCAGTACACAGGTCGACAGATCCAAGCTAACCTTATTGATGGATCAGTGAGATTGTTCCCTGAGCCACGTATCCAGGTGGCATCTCCATTTTACACTGGTACGATAGTTGCAGTTGTCATGCCAGAACCTTTATTTGACCTAATCATAGGCAATATGCCCGGTGCCAAACATAGTTGCACTGAAGATGATGCTACTCAGACTTCGGCTGCAGAAACACGAGCCATGACTGAGGCTCCAGATTGTGTCACCCCAGTGACCACTGAATCGCTGCAAGATCTGATGTGTACCCAAATTGTTGTTCAAGAACAACATTCTGACCCGACACTTGCTGACGTGCGAAAGAAACAAAAGGGTAGAGTGATAAAGTATTCACGGGGAAGTCAAGCCAAGTTCCTTCGCAAACAAGGACGGCTGTACCGTGAGTCACGAACACCCCAGGGCGAGGTTCGACTGCAGTTTGTCATTCCAGCCAAGTACCGCCAAGCAGTGTTAGAATGGGGTCATTGTTCAGCCTCAGAAGGTCACATGGGCAAAAGGAAGACCCACGGCCGTATCCGAGCTGACGTTTTCTGGCCAGGGATGGGACGAAACATAGATAGTTTTGTGCGTTCCTGCAGTGTGTGTCCATGTACCACTAATCAGGGACATGTCCTTCCTGTGCCGTTTGAACCCACACCCATAATCTCTGAAGCAGATGAAAGAGAAGGCATTGGTAATGTGGGTGTAGACCCGATGTCTCGCCTACTAACTAATGACTAACACGGGCAACTGTTGTATGCTGGGTTCCGTAAGATAGGCGTTCTCAGAGATTTGAGTAATCCAAGGACCAGCCTGGTTCCCAGTTAAAAGTGTAGACCTGACGTCTCACCCGTTGGCCCCACAGGATACAGTATGTCCAGGGCCTGTACATACATGTATACCATAAGTTAAGGGGGAAGTTTGAGAACCCTGCAGAGACAGTCCGAGGCTGTGTATGAATTACCTTGTGGAACGTCTCGAGCTGTGGGCCTCTCTGAGGATTCCCGGAGAATGCACAATATCCACACGAGTGTTCACACCCACGGTGGGTGTTAAAACGTGACCTGCCCAAGATCTCAGCTTCCTGTTATTAGTCGTAAGTGTAGAGTTAGGTTAACCAGTAAACTGCCCGTTCTAAGAGATTTGAGCAATTCAAGAACTGGTACGTTTCCTGGTTAATAATGTTAGGTTAACTAGTAAACTGCCCGTTCTAAGAGATTTGAGCAATTCAAGAACTGGCACGTTTCCTAGTTAATAAGCGTTAACCAGTAAACTATAAGGGTTCTAAGCAATTTGTGAATTCAAGAATTACGTTTCCTGGTTAATAATGACATAAGTACTGATTGCTAGGCAGAGAGACAGAAATGACACATTTGATGCTCCACCTTAATTCCTTTCGCAGGTGCAGCTGGTGGGTGCAGCATTGCCGTGCAGATCAGCTGATCGTCCCTGTCGCATGCTGCCGCCCCTTCTCTTCTGCCTCATCGTCATTACTATAAATTTGTATTACATAATTTTACACGTAGGTACAGTCACACCACAACTGTCACACCTACACCGTGTATTACATATATTACGCTACATAACAATTGGTTGTTAATGTAAATGTAGCGAACTTTTCGCTCAGTTTGACCTGAGTACAGGATTTTTCACCATCGTCATGGAGTTTTTCCCTCAAGCTTGCTTCTATTAACATAAATACGAGGTTTTTTCTCTCACTGGCAACTGTGACTTTATCCTGTAGCAGGATAGCACACACACACCACAGTGTGAATCTTGTGTGATTGAGTTAGGATTTATATGTACGTATATAGAAAATTTTCTTTTCTGAAGAAATTTTTTTTTAAATTTTCATGGGCCGTAATGTCACGAGTCGGCTCGTGGCATCATTTGGTGGGAAACCGCGAACTCTAGTGGAATCCCAGTGTTTATCGTTCTGTTTAACCGCTGCGTATTCCCAGTCGGGAATGTTTTTTTCAGGCAATTTTTCAATGATTGTCTTTGTGCGAGACATTAGCACTTCCGCTGAGCGATTTATTTTGGGTGTGTTTCACTCATTCTAGCCGTTAGCAATGTGGCCACAACGCTTGCCTCTTTCCCACGATTTGAACTCAGTCAAGGTTTGTACGCCACGAAAGCAGGTTGGGCCCAGAGCGTAGCAGTGCCGCCGTTGTCCAGTTCCTGAATTTCCACCTACAGTAGTGTGATTGGCAAGAGACTTAGCGAGTGCAGTGTCCTTCCAGTAACGATGCCCAGTCATCCCCTTAGTCCACTCTTTGACCAGTATTTCTTTTCGTTTTTTCCTAGGTTTAAGAGTTAGCTTTTGAGTGAGCGAGTGAGTGCGATCTCCTTATTTTCAATTCATTTTGAAATGTAACGTAAATTTATTTCTTTGTAATCAATAAATTTAACAGTTCTTTTTCTTGAGCTTAATGTAATGTAAACTCATGTTTTATTTTCCATATTAAGCTTATTCTAGTTGCAGCTCCTAGCTTGCATAAACGCTTTGCTATTCATAACTGGTACTTAGGCCAGTCTTGTTGTATTAAGCTTAAAATCCGTTGTGCCATCTAGGAGTTAACACATCAGCAAGAATCTGTTATCATTAATAGCATCAGTTATTGATTGTCAGTGGTGAAGTCACTTTCTCCAAAGGCTAACAGTACTAACAAACAGCAATTGTGAGGAATTAGTCTCTGCTGTGTACTGTTGAGAAAGTTTATAAATTCTCGTTCTTAGAGAATCGGCGAAGCAAGCCACATAAAGTAATCATTGCTTGATTTTTAGCAAGACAATTCATTGTCCCTGCTCTCAGTATTATTAATAATTATCCTTTAATAATATATATATTATTGAATAGTATCCTTTAATATTATATTATATTTAAAAACCCCGTGACAGAGAGGAGCATGTGGAGTCACATGGAGAGACACGCTGACAAATGAGGAAGTGAAGGAGCGGTGTGGTGTGGATGTGGATTTGATAGGAAGTGTTAGGAGAAACACATTAAGGTGGTTTGGCCATGTGGAGAGGATGGAGAGTGAGAGACTGATAAGGAAAGTGTATGTGAATGAGGTGGAGGGATGGTGAGGGAGGGGGAGGCCGAGGATGAGATGGAGGGATGGAATGGAAAGGTATATGAGAGAGGGGGGTGTAAGTTGGGAGCACGGCAGTGAAATGGCGGGAGACAGAGCGACATGGAGGGCGATTTGTTTGTGGCCACCCTTACGGGATTAAGGCATCTTGCAATAGATAGATTGATATGTAGATATTTTTGTCGGCCTAGTTCAACAAATTATATGGGGTGCATTTGGCCAATGAGTATGAAACAACGCAATAGTTTACTGCAGTGCAGAGGCACTAAGACAGAGAAAGAATAATCGCAGAAAGGGAAGAGATGTTGTGGTATTAATGTTGAAATGATGGTGATGCTGAAGCTGTTTTACGTCGAAGTAATGGTGTTGAAATGGTGTGGGAAGTCCTTAAATTATCCACGCCATGAAACCGAATGTCCAGTTTGATAAAGTCAGGAAGAAACGTGGAAATATCTACATGAGAGTGTGAACAGAAAAGGAAAGGACACGGAGAGAAAGACTGGAGATAAATGGCCCCTCTTAGTCACCTCATTCATGCAGGAATATTAGGGCAGAATCCTCCCGCCCCTCCCCACGGGGCAATAATCTTAAAGAATTAGCAACAAGATATAATTCTTACGTGTGAAATGTAATGCTATCTATCTTCAATGAATTCCTGTGCCCATTTTTGCATCCGTAGGCTGCACAGTGGACCCTCATCTGTTTGCGGGCTCCAGCCTGCCACGCCTTTGCAGGTATACGAGTATAAGAAACTTGAGCTTCATTCAACTATTACACTTTTGTTTTCGGATCCACACATCGCGAATAAATGCATGGTGGGTGGTACCTTCTCACACTCCATTTTCTCCACATTGACAGACCATCTCAGGGTCTTCTAGCCCTTTCCAGCAACGATCCTTTCTTAATTGGCTGTATGCTTTTCTTTGTTACTCTACTTGCATCTCTCAAATAACTTCGTTTCCTCTCCTTTCATTCCTGACTTACCTGCTTCCAACAGACACTTACATCTCAATGTATCACAAGTTCCTGGGAACTAACACATTATAAGGTCGAGTGTTTACCATTTCGTATAAGCCCAACCATTGTCTCTGAAGGCCAGGTGAAGTTGCTTAGGCTATGGCAAGCAAGCATCAAATGGTAAATACAGGGTGAAAAAAAGAAAAACATTCGGGAGCCGCATGCTAATCGCCCGCCAGAATATGCTGTCAGCCAAGTTCAAGATTTAGGCCATATCTTGATACCCTGAAGGTTTCATCTTGATAGCTCAAGCGGTTCATGAGATATAAAAGTCCTAAAGGCAGGCGATAAAGACTAGTTGACTTTTGGCAACCATTTTGGTGACCTTGACTTTGACCCCGAGTGCCCATTTTCGAACTCATCCAAGATTTTGGTCATATTTTGATACCCTTAATTCATGTTGATAGCTGAAGCCGTTCATGAGATATAATGGGAACAGATACACACACACACACACACACACACACACACACACACACACACACACACACACACACACACACACACACACACACACACACACACACACACAGGCAGGCAGGCAAAAACATTATCACTCCGCGTTCAAAAGGCGTGCAATAGTAAACAACTACTGTTGTAACGGGAGGACAAACAGAGCACATGGTAATCCAGTTGCTCATGTTCCCTACGCACTGAGTAGAAAACGTAGGTACTGGCTTTGTCGGATTTCTAAGCGATTTCCTACTTTTAGCTGAAGTTTTGAACGGCAATACAAACAGAAGTTTGGAATTCAAAGAATACATTTTTTTTATACCTCGACACATGAAAGAGCAACAACACTTCCTAGCCTCTAAGACTCTCATTCTCTTTCTCTCTCCCGGCATGAGTTCCAGCAAATTTCTTCGCATGGGAATCGCCGAAATTTTCAAAGTTGTCCTTTTCCTGCAAACTCCGAGCAGAAACATTATTTTATCAATATAAGGCGGGAATCTTCTGTCTATCTATCTATCTATTGCCAGACGCCTCAATCCCATTCGGGGTGGCCACAAACAAATCGCCTCCACGTCGCCTTGTCCCCCGCCATTTCACTGCCCTGCTCCCAACTCACACCCCCCTCTCTCATATACCTCTCCACCCCATCCCTCCATCTCATCCTCGGCCTCTCCCTCCCTCTCCCCCCCTCCACCTCACTCACATACACTCTCTACGTCAGTCTTTCACTCTCCATCCTCTCCACATGGCCAAACCACCGCAGTGTATTCCTCTAACGCTTCCTATCACATCCACATCCACACCACAACGTTCCATTATATCCTCATTTGTCAGCCTGCCTCTCCATGTGACTCCACAGGCTCCTCTTAAATAACTCATTTCCACTGCTCTCACTCTTACCTTGTGTCCATCCAACAACATCCAAGCTTCACTTCCATACGTTGGAGTTGGTATCACAGTATTGTCATGTAATAACTTTTTCACTTCCATGCTCATTTCCCTGTTTCTTATCACTGCTTTCAAGGAACCAGCAACCTTTCTTCCCTGCTGTACCCTTTCAAGCACTTCACCCTCCAAACCTCCATCCTTACCCATCACACTACCCAAGTACTTAAACGTACTCACATTTTTCAATTCCTCACCATCCAACCTCGCTGTACATTCACTGACTTCACCTCCCTCAGAGACCAGCACTTTACTCTTCCTTACATTCACCTTAAGATTCTGTTTCTTATACACTCTTCCAAACTCATCCACCAAGCCTTGCAGCTCCCCTTCGTCTTCACTCAACAGCACAGTATCATCTGCAAACAACAGTACAGAGAGTTCCCAAACACAACCCTCTCTCACCAGGGCCACTCCAACATCCACTACCCTACCTTGCACCTCTTTTATTACCCTATCCGTGTACAGATTGAACAACCATGGAGACATGACACATCCCTGTACCATCCCAACCTTCAAAGAGAAAAATCCACTCAGTTCACCATCCACACGCACTGCAGCCATAGCACCATCATACATACTCTTCACTGCATTCAACAACTTCCCATCTACTCCATATATTCTTAATACTATCCACAATCCTTGTCTATCGACCCTGTCATATGCTTTCTCCAAATCCATGAAAGCCACATACAGCTTCTTTCCCTTCTCTAGAAACTTTTCCACTAAAGATCTAAGAATGAATATCTGATCTACACAACCTCTTCCCTCCCCAAAGCCTCCCTGTTCTTCTCCAACTAATTCCTCTGTTCTTTCTCTAACTCTGTCAAAAAGAATCCTACCATACACTTTTCCTATTATACTAAGAAGACAAATGCTCCTATGATTACCACACACTTCTTTTTCCACTTTCCCTTTGTACAAAGGAATAATTATACCTTACTTCCAATCCTCCGGAACTCTACCTTCCTCCCAGGCCAATCTGCACATCTTCCACATCCATTCTACTACTATCTCTCCCCCATGCTTCAGCATTTCACTAAACACTCCATCAATTCCTGCGGCTTTCCCCAATTTAACTTTCTTCATTGCTTCCACAACATCTATCCTACTGATTTCTTCCTGTCTTCTCACCTCCCTCCTTCTCCCAGCCATTCCCCAGCCACTTATAGTCGCATTATTTCCATCCTGTATGTTCAACAATTCCTTAGAGTGTTCTCTCCATCTGCTCACTCTTTCTCCCTTCTCCACTAATAATCTACCATTTTTATATTTCGCTCCCCTGATAACTTCACTTCACCCTGTCTTACACTCTTCACCTCTTTCCAGAACATTTTCTTACAGTCCCTCCACTTTACACTCAAATTCCTTCCAAATTCCTCATCCACTCTCTTCTTACACTCTCTTACTAATCTTTTCACCTCTCTCTTTCTTTCTACATATAATTCTCTCTTCCGCCTCTCAACTTCTTCCACGCCCCTATTTCTCATCCATTCATTGTATGCTTTCTTCTTTTGTGCCACAGCCTGTCTCACCTCTTCATTCCACCACATTGTTCCTTGCACCCCCCTCCGTCTTCTCTTCATCCCACACACCACATCACATGCTGGACATATTACCTGGATGGGTGACCGCCTGGGAACACCAGATGCTGTTGGCATCCCTACGTGTCAAGTGGGGTTGGTGGAGGATTAGTGCCCCTCCATGTAAAACAATTAACTCTAAGCCCTTGGCCACCCCGTTTGGGATACATGGCGTCTGGCAATGAATGAAATGAAATGAATATCCTGCACACACCTTCCACGTCCCCCATCTGCTCCAATTCATATTTCCCCAATCGTTCCTCCACTTCTCTCTTATATTCTGCCTTTTTCTCATCCTCTTGTAACTTTTCCACTCTCCTTGCAAATACTTCTTCTTCCCGTCCTTCCCTTCTTCTATTTCTCCATCTTATTTGGATGTTGATTTTGGCCACCACCAAGCAGTGATCAGAAAGTCCACTCCCCCAACCTCTATAAGCTCCTGCATCCATTACACATCTTCGCATCCTTTCATCCACACACACATGATCAATCATTGCCTTCCATTCATTCAGTTCACCACCCACCCTTCTCATCACTCGCCATGTATATCTGTGGATCATTTTTTGCCTGACGAGGGTATTGGCTATCACCAACCCCCTCCCAGCACAAATGTCCACTAACGCACTGCCATTCTCATCTATCTCAGCAGGCACACCCCACTCACCAACTATTCCATCCACCTTCACATTCCCTACTTTACCATTCATATCACCGGTCAAAAACACTCTCTCATTCCTTCCAAACTTTTCCATGCACACTTCCACATTTGTCCAGAACTCTTCTTTCACTCTGCTTGCACGATCTTGCTTTGGCGCATACACGTAGACAATCGCCCACACTTGTATTCCAACTTTCAATCTTACCCACACAATCCTTGACCCAACTGATCCATACTCTCTTATGTTCTTCTTCCATCTTTTACTCACGACTATACACACTCCTTCTTTTGCCCTCTCATTCTCACCTACTCCTGCACATATACCCCATCCATACTCCCATTCTCTCACACTCTCACCTCTCCATTTAGTTTCAGTTACTCCTCAAGCACCTGGACAATCTCTCTTTCTTTCACCTCATCATTCGCACCTCTTACATTCCAGTACACCAGTGCTGTATGAGACAGCCCTAGCTTGTATTCGGTATGGACGGTGGGTGTTAGCGCCGAAGTGGTGACATGTAGATGTGTATGTATGTAGGAGGACTGCTGGGCCTTGATAGCAGGCTGTGAAGCCTATGCCCAGAGTCGGACACATAAAAAAAAAAAATGTTGCGATTACCATGTCCTTTGTCCGGTCCTTGGTCGTCATCTTTTGGTCAGTCTTTGCCAGGCGCTTCTTGTTCGTCTTTTTTTTTTTTTTTTTTTTTTCCCGGGGAGGGGCACTAACCCTTCGCCAACCCTTTTAGTCGCCTTGTATGACAAGCAGAGATACTGGGGGAGTATTCTCGAAAAAAACCCCTACCCCCAGGGAAACTTAAAACTGAAAATACTGTGTGTGTGTGTGTGTGTGTGTGTGTGTGTGTGTGTGTGTGTGTGTGTGTGTGTGTGTGTGTGTGTGTGTGTGTGTGTGTGTGTGTGTGTGTGTGTGTGTGTGTGTGTGTGTGTGTGTGTGTGTGTGTGTGTGTGTGTGTGTGTGTGTGTGTGTGTGTGTGTGTGTGTGTGTGTGTGTGTGTGTGTGTGTGTGTGTGTGTGTGTGTGTGTGTGTGTGTGTGTGTGTGTGTGTGTGTGTGTGTGTGTGTGTGTGTGTGTGTGTGTGTGTGTGTGTGTGTGTGTGTGTGTGTGTGTGTGTGTGTGTGTGTGTGTGTGTGTGTGTGTGTGTGTGTGTGTGTGTGTGTGTGTGTGTGTGTGTGTGTGTGTGTGTGTGTGTGTGTGTGTGTGTGTGTGTGTGTGTGTGTGTGTGTGTGTGTGTGTGTGTGTGTGTGTGTGTGTGTGTGTGTGTGTGTGTGTGTGTGTGTGTGTGTGTGTGTGTGTGTGTGTGTGTGTGTGTGTGTGTGTGTGTGTGTGTGTGTGTGTGTGTGTGTGTGTGTGTGTGTGTGTGTGTGTGTGTGTGTGTGTGTGTGTGTGTGTGTGTGTGTGTGTGTGTGTGTGTGTGTGTGTGTGTGTGTGTGTGTGTGTGTGTGTGTGTGTGTGTGTGTGTGTGTGTGTGTGTGTGTGTGTGTGTGTGTGTGTGTGTGTGTGTGTGTGTGTGTGTGTGTGTGTGTGTGTGTGTGTGTGTGTGTGTGTGTGTGTGTGTGTGTGTGTGTGTGTGTGTGTGTGTGTGTGTGTGTGTGTGTGTGTGTGTGTGTGTGTGTGTGTGTGTGTGTGTGTGTGTGTGTGTGTGTGTGTGTGTGTGTGTGTGTGTGTGTGTGTGTGTGTGTGTGTGTACAAAGCAATATGCTGTACACGCTCAAACTAATCGACCAGTTTCCATCAACTGATCTGACACAATTCAAACTGAATGTATTGGTGAACAGAAGTTGCCTTGTGTGTTGCATATATGCCCATCTCAACACTTTCGGCTGTGTAATGTCAGCATACGAGTATTCAGCCCACAACTGGAAATCCTGGCTTCGATTCTCTAGTCGATACCATGATGATGACACTTCTGTTTCCATACACTTAATACTTCAGCTGTTTTTACACTGTTATGTTATCAAGCAGAGGAAAAAATGTGTGGGAATGGTGTTTCATGTTGTTTTACTGTTTCAACAACTTTATTGCAACAATTTTTGGTGCATTGCCATCCCTACATCTTCATATATATACAAAAATGTATTACAATTTTGTTTCACATATATTTAACGCATCTGTTAGAAAGTTAAAACTTATTTTTATCAAACAGCTAAGAGGAGTGTCGTCCCAGTAAAGGGGTAAAGGAAGGCTCTGAATATTTCCCTCCCATTCGAAAATTCTCTCATCATCTGAACAAATTCGTCTGGAGATAACAATATGAAGGAGCACTCAGAGAGCTCAACACCCGAACCTTATACCAGCCCTTTCATCAAACATATGACCCTACACTGTGACCTTGATATTTGTCATATATTTTAAATATTTCATCCATGTGTGACCAGGGACTTCTCCAGCAAGTTTATTCTAAATTGGTAAAAAAAAAAAAAAAAAAAAAAAAAAAAAAAATCATCGCTTGACATTACCCTGTGACCATTACCTTTAATCTTTTGTTCTCAAAGTAATCATTTCATGATCGGCTGACCCTGAACCCTTCTATGAAAAGTTATCATAATCGAATTTAAGCTTTCTGATAAGAGAAAGCAGTGAAAAACAGGAAAAATTTACTTTTTACATTATTGTATGTGGAATCGAACCTGGGACTCTCAAATGAGAGCCAGGTGGTCTTTCACCGTACCATGACCAGGTAAATGTCCCACCTTGTCACATACTTGTAACCAAGCTGCCCTCGCTCCAGCTGTTGGCCTGAAAGGGAACAGACATCCCGTTGGCACTCGGGCAAGTAGAAGCTTTTAATCATACCCAAAGCATAACCAACCAGTCTGTATGGTGACTTGCTGAATGTGATCAGGGAATGAGTAAAAGCTTCTACTTGCCCAAGTGTTTGGGGTTGTCTCTTCGCCTCAAACCCAAAACTGGGGACGGAGAAACTACGGTTACAAGTATGTGACAAGCTGAGGTAGCTTTTACCTGACGGTGGTACAATGGAAAGCTGCCTGGCTCTTATATGGGAGTCCCAGGTTCGATTCTCGGCACAATATTGGCGATAAAGTGAAACTTGGAGTTCAATGGCTGACACACTGATCTGGTCTTGTGACCGTTACCTTTAACGGATTGGCATCAAAATTGAATCACTCTGCTCCTTGCTCTCCCTCGGCTCATCCACGGAATTTGATCTAAAGTCGGACCAAAACTGTGACCTACGACCTAAGAATTTTTCGGCACATGGCTGCAAGGATTATTGTACCTAGAGGAGAATGAAACTGTTTAGCAAATAATAATGATAATAATAATAATAATAAATTATATATATATATATATATATATTATATATATATATATATATATATATATATATATATATATATATATATTATGTGACCGACTCTGGGCATAGGCTTGACAGCCTGCTTTCAGGGCCCAGTAGTCCTCCTACGTACCGCACACCTCTACATGTCACCACTTCGGCGCTAACACCCACCGTCCATATTGAATACATGCTAGGACTGTCTCATACAGGACTTGTGTATTGGTATTAGCGGGGGTACTTTTTACGACATGTTGGCGGGTCTTCTGGTAGATCAGTAAAGTCCGATATTTACGAAATTCAAATCCTTAAACTGTTCCCTGCCGTAGCGGGATTTGAACCCGGGTCCGTTAGGACTGCAGGCCAACTCTCTACCGATTGAGCCACCGCCTCCCCCATATATATATATACATGAATGACATACGTCCGGATTTTCCCGGACATGTCCTGCATTTAGATGTCAAAATCTTCGTCCGGAAGGAATTTTTAAAATTATCCAAAAGTCCGTAATCTCAGCTCCATCACTTTTTCTCGAAAAAATTTAATATAGAAAAATCTATTACACCATTACACTCTAATGCCCAGAGAGAGAGAGAGAGAGAGAGAGAGAGAGAGAGAGACTTTCGTTATTTTCGTCAGCTGTTAAGTGTTGCCAACTTGGCGGGTTTAGTGCTAGCAGCTAGCTAAAATGTCCTGCCTTTTCCTTTTGTTCAGCCACGAGTTTTTTTTTTTCCTTCCATCGTGCTGATATAGCCATAAAATACATGGTAATTGCACATAATTATTGGCTTAGTTTTCATTTTTACACTGTAGCATTTGTTATTCTTATGATCTTATCCTGCATCTAAGGCGCTTTTGCATTTTTCAGTCATAATCTAGGTAATTCTTTACTTTGCCTGTTTTTCATTATATTGTAAAAAGATTATATATATATATATATATATATATATATATATATATATATATATATATATATATATATATATATATATATATATATATAAAGGTTTCATAACGTTAGAGTCCAAAAGTGTGTGATGGGGGGACGGGGGGAACTCGGGTTTCAGCGGAGACGTCCGGTATGTTGACAGTTCAGATATGACAACCCTCTCTCTCTCTCTCTCTCTCTCTCTCTCTCTCTATATATATATATATATATATATAATATATATATATATATATATATATATATATATATATATATATATATATATATATATTAATAATAAATCAGGATCAGGATCCTACATCCACGGATCCGGGTCCGGGATTACTGTACTCAAAAAGTTATGAACTGATTTTGATGAAATTCTGTGGAAGGGTGGGCCATGGTCTAAGAAAGAAATTATTAAATTTTGGGAAGGATTCGGATTCGGATGTAGATCTTATATCCACGTATCCGAATCCGGATCCTTTTTAATGGCAGTTGCATTGGCAGAGGTACAGTATGCGCTCTCTGAGTGCTTTGTAGTTATTATTATTATTATCTGAAGCAGCTGCTGTTTGCAGATGATACCGCACTGGTGACTGATTCAGAGGAGAGATTGAGACAGTTGGTAGAGGAGTTTGGAAGGGTGTGTGAAAGGAGGAAATTGAAAGTAAATGAGAATAAGAGTAAAGTGATGAAGTGTACGAGGTTGATAGATGGTAGGGGGATGAATATAGTTTTGAATGGTGAGTTGCTTGAGGAGGTAGATTGTTTTAAATATCTAGGGTCACATGTTGCTGTGGATGGAAGAATAGATGCAGAAGTGAAGTTTAGAATAAATGAAGTAGGAAAGGTGCTGGGAGGAATGAAAAAAGTGTTTAGATGTCGTTCGCTTAGAATGGATGTAAAGAGAAGGCTGTATGAGGGTGTTGTGGTACCGACTGCATTATATGGGGCTGAAACATGGAATATGGGTGTAGCAGAGAGGAAAAGTTTGAATGTAATGGAGATGAGGTGTCTGAGGAGTATGTGTGGAGTGACGCGTATGGATCGAGTGCGAAATGATGAAGTGCGAAGGAGAACTGGAGTTGTTCGGGAGATGGCTAGTAGAGTTGAGCAGAGGGTGTTGCAATGGTTTGGGCATATGGAGAGAATGGAAAATGAGCGATTGGTGAAAAAGATAACTAGATCTGATGTGAGAGGTGTAAGGCTGAGAGGAAGACCACGAATAGGATGGATGGACAGTGTGAAGAGAGCGCTGGATGCGAGAGGGATGTCTGTTGAGCAAGGAGAGAGTGGCTGTGCGTGACAGAAATAAATGGAGAGAAATTGTGAATGAATAAGTGATGACGCAGCCCTGAGGGGATATTCTCCCGCATTTGGTCTGATCAGCTAGTCAGGTCAGGTGCGGGTAAGGGGATGGGTGTATTATGATGTGGCAGGGGTAAACCAGTTCTGCTGTCGGGCCCTGCTGCGGATGTCACTGATTGCATTGTGCAGTTGACCCTTGTGCGGTGTGGTGCGGTGAGGATCTGTCCGTTCTCCCCTTTGGGGCTAAGATGCGAATAAATGTGTTTGAATGGATGAGTAAATGGAGAGTGAGTCGTCCTGTCTCGGCTACCTCCCTTTCCTTGGGGGAAGCAGCCTAGGTATAAAGAAAGAAGAAGATTATTATTATTATTATTATTATTATTATTATTATTATTATTTTCATTATTATTATTGTAGTAATAATGGTAACAAGAAGCAGTGCCAAGGCACAGCAAACCCGCCCCCGGCAGTCATTTTAGTGCTGATGTATAAACGCAACAGGATATTTAGTCAAGGATGTCATATCAAACTGGGTGAAAACTAACGATTTTATGCCCATTTTAAATTTTAGGCCTGACCTACCTGACATTGACCCCCCTACCGTTAACTTGGGGTGACCCCTTTGATGTAATGAGGCATGTTATAGGATGCATATTTGAAAGATGCACCTTCGGGTTTTGGTTTTATGTCGATAAGACGAATTTGAAAGGAGTTATGGCAAAAAAACGATTTTTACCCTTCCCCGTTTTGTTTTTTATATACCTGTATGTATGTAATTTAAGGGGCCTACAGCCTGGCCCTTGGCCCAGTTTTTGGCCCAAAATTTAATCAGGTGATCAGAAGGTCATTGTCCATCAACCCTGAAAATCTGGTCAGAAACACACCAGTTGTTTTCGCGTAAAGTTGTTAACAGACACAGACAAACAAACAAACAAACAAAGTGAAAACAATACCCGTCTCCAAGGCCCTCCGGGGCGAGGACGGGTAATTACAAGAACAACAAAACCATTAAAAGTGATCGGTTATGTCAGTTTAAAGTTACTCCACTCTAAGAAAGAAGAAAGGAGGAAAGAAGAATATGGAGAGGTCGGAGGTACAAAAAGTTGTATTTAGCATATCAACGTAATGCTTTAGTTGCTTTATTTGTTTCAGATGGAAAAAAGTTTGAGGAGTTAGAAGGCATTTTATTTGCTGAGGCTAATAGACGTACCTGAGTCATCCCTACATACGAGAGAATGTCTGCCGACAATGATATATGTACACAAACAAAATACACACACACACACACATGCACATGAGTCTCAATAATGTAATATAAATATTTAAGAAAGTCCGATGGGTGGGAATGGAGAGAGCAAAGTGGCTTTTGGCCACGTGGAGAGAACTGAGAGCGGGAGAACAACGAGGAGAGTGTATGCGAGTGACGTGGAGCTGGGTAGAGGGAGGGGGAGGCCGAGGATGAGGTGGAGGGATGGAGTGGAGAGGTATATGAGAGAGGTTTGAGCTGGGAGCAAGGCAGTGAAGTGACATTGGACAGGGCGACATGGAGGCGATTTGTTTGTGGCCACCCATTAGGGGATTGAAGCGTCTGGCAATGGATAGATAGGCAGAAATTTTATGTGCCATTGTTCACTTCAGTTTAATAACATATCCCGGTCGTTTTGTACAGAATCACAGTCTGTTTCTATAACCTCTATACTTCCAGCTCTTGTGGCATCGGCAGATTTCGCTGCCTTAGTGGCGAGTCCATTTTCTAGATCACTGGCATAAGTCGTGAAAGGAACTGGTCCTAGAACTGACCTTAAGGAAGTCCGCATGTTATTTCTAGACAGTCTGATGATTCGCCATTAATCAGTACACGCTGCTTGCTGTTCGTTGACCAAGCACCAGTCTATGAGAATTAATTTGTTAGAGGCAGTGGGCTTTTAGATATTCTGGTAGTCTTAGATGGGAGACTTTATCAAACGTTTTGGGGAACTCTAGGTAGAGGGCATCCGACGGTGCTGTTGTGTCCTAGTTATCGTATATGTTTGTAAGAAATACAAGCACATCTGTAAGGCACGATCTTATATTAAGAAATCTTGGTTGATTGTCTGTTATATGGTTATACTTATTATGGAAAACTGTAATTTCATCACTAAAACTTTTCTCAAAATTTTGCATAGTACTGAAGTTAGGCTTATTGGGTGGTTATTTGTGATGCGTTTTTTAATAGCCCTTTTTAAAGACAGGTGATGAAATAACATGCTTCCATTGCTTAGGTACATTACATTAATGATTAATGACTTATTATATATTTTAGTCATAGGAAAGGCTGTCTCTAACATTCACGCAAGATGCAAGGAGATATCTGGTCTGGGCTAGTTGATTTATTGGGGACGATTTTTAAAAGATAATTTAACTCTTTGTGTCCGGTCACTTCGTTGATTGATAACTTTCCATCTTCTGGGCCTGAAAAAGCCTTTTTTTTTTGTGTGTGTGTGTGTGTGACCGACTCTGGGCATAGGCTTCACAGCCTGCTTTCAAGGCCCAGTAGTCCTCCTACGTACTATACGCCTCTACAATTGAGAGATCGGAATATTTATACTATTTTATTTTATGAAAACGCTGTGAAAAGAGTCGTAATATCGTTGCTACTGCCTTGTTACCATGGACAAGATCGCCTTACGAGATTAGGAGGGGCCTCTGCTATTTTTTTACTCTTTTCACTTCCCATATAGTTAAATATATATAGACAGACAGATAGATAGATAGATAGATATAGATAGATAGATAGATATAGATATATAGATAGATAGATAGATAGATTTATATATAATTTTTTTTCTTACATTGCTGCTGTAACTTAAAATATTCGATACTGTCACCGTAATTTCCTGCACGTTTGTCTACTTTATATGTTCTTCTCTTGCGACCAATGATTTCTTCAATGATCGACATCCATGCCGGTTTATCAGGGTGATTATTTCTTCGGGTAATTCTCGATATAATTTTCATCTGATACACACGAGTCGATTAGTGAATAATTTCCACATTTCTCTGACGTAATCCACATGTACAGTACTTACTTTATCCAGCTGGTGTTGACAATTTCTTTCCTCATATTATCGAAAGTCGCCTTCTTTATACTAAGAACTAAGAGACCATTTGTGCTGTTCTTATAGTTCGCTGATTTCAAGTCTGATGAGATTATGATTGATGTTGCTAATATTTGCGCGCTAGAGCAAATTGAAGTGTATTATTACAACATATTGGTGAATTCATTGTCTGACTTAAAAATGCATTGTGAATTTATTATAATAACATGTTCCCTTCTTTGCCTGCATACGAATTTTTCCACTCTTTATTCGGTTTATTAAAGTCCCTCAAATAACGTTTTGTTTTGTTTTTAAATAATGATTATACCTCGTCGCAAGTAATTTACCGTTTTCCTCGTCCAGCTTTGTCGATATGTATACTAAACCGAAAAGAATGGGTTTATTTATTTCTATGAAAATCTTAACATACAAAGAATCTTACGCTTCAACATCAAATTTACTGATATGTATTGCGTTTATGTGGCTTTTGGTATATATTTAATTTCCCCTACCGGTTTTGTGCAGACACGACATTTCAAATAATTTATAGTTTTCTACCGATAATTCTCCAATAAAGTGCTTCTGTCTACGGTTTAACCATGGTTCTGTAATCATAATTATGTCGCGATTTTTGGCAGTTGTATAAGGATTTTTTTTTTTTTTCGCTTTAAAATAATACTTCTCTCATTAATATACATAATAGCCTATTAATGGTATGGCTGGATCTAGTAGGGCTGCGAGACACACTCAAATTAGTTCTGTTTAGTCATTTAAATCCTCATTTGAAATTCATACACTCGTACTAGTCTCCTCATGTGTCTTGCCCTCCCTGTCCACTAATCCCCTGATTGTCTACCTGCACCTGACGGCATAGTTTTTATGCTGTCAACCTTACCTAACACTTCAATGTCCAACTCTTCTATATGGACTGCCCTGGCACTCACCATTCCACCTCATTCTTCCAACCTTTTAACCTGTCATTTAACACGTTCATTGCCTCATTGTTTTTCCTAATATCTAAACTACGCCTACTCGCTAACTCGCGAAGCAAAAACACGTATACTCACCTTCCTCATTAACCATGAAGCCTTTTATAAACTTTTTGGAACACATGCAGTTGGAGAATCACTGGCCAAGCGCCATCATAAAAGGGGCTTGAGGAATAGCTCGAAAAGTACGTCCTCACCTGAGCTGGTCAGAGGTCAGTTAAGAGTAAAGGGAAAGAGGAAAGCGAAAAGTAAGGTGGACGTAAGTAATGGAGTGAGGAAGAAAGCAGAGAGAGAAAGTGGAAACTATGGATAGGAGTAAAAATGTCACATAGTAATAGGTCATTTACTTCCAGTATATTTTATTTGCACACGCGCGCATGCGTGCTTACACGTGTGTGTGTGTGTGTGTGTGTGTGTGTGTGTGTGTGTGTGTGTGTGTGTGTGTGTGTGTGTGTGTGTGTGTGTGTGTGTGTGTGTGTGTGTGTGTGTGTGTGTCCATATTGTATGTTTATAAGTTCATCTTATGTGAGAAGAATCTATACATAGTACTAGCAAAGTAACTGCAGAATGACATTACCACAACTGCGTCACACACACACACACACACACACAAGTTATCTCCCACAACATAAATACCACCTAAACACTGTCGGCTGTTGTGTCACACGTCGTGGGTCCTAGACTGAGGACGGGGAACAGTATGATGGACTGAATTTTGATAACACAGACTTTACTAGGCATATACAAACCTACCGACATGTCATAAAAACACTCTCGATATTAACTATGTTCTATCTCTATCTATTGCCAGACGCCTCAATCCCGTTTGGGGTGGCCACAAACAAATCGCCTCCAAGTCGCCCTGTCCCCCGCCATCTCACTGTCCTCCTCCCAACTCACACCCCCCTCTCTCATATACCTCTCCACCCCATCCCTCCATCTCATCCTCGGCCTCCCCCTCCCTCTTCCCCCCTCTACCTCACTCACATACACTCTCTTCGTCAGTCTTTCACCCTCCATCCTCTCCACATGGCCAAACCACCTCAGTACGTCATAAATGAAACAGCCCAAACATGTTTACAATATATATGGTGTGTATTAGCATCGCAGAGAGCCTTGTGGCACGTATGGATATGCTGGGGCTCAGGGAACGGCTTGTTAAATTTATATCTTGAGTCTAAAGCATAGGAAAATATTTTTCTCTAGACTCCATACCGTAACCAAATCTCATGCTACTTGTCCATCACCACAAGGCCAGTTACTACTCTGCTTCTACTTCCTACCTATTTCCCTACTTACCTTCTTGCATACATACTCACTTACATACTTACCTAGTCAACATACAGTACATTATGTATATTCTTGTGAAACTACTTTCTTACCCATCGTTCTACTAATTTACCTTCCTTCCTGCATACATAATCACCAACCTTCCCCCATATTTACTTACTTAGGTTACTACCTACATCTATCTATCTATATACCTAGGCTGCTTCCCCCAAGGAAAGGGAGGTAGCCGAGACAGGACGACACACTCCCAATTTACTCATCCACTCAAACACATTCATTCGCATCTTAACCCCAAAGGGGAGAAGGGACAGATCCTCACCACACCGCACCGCATGAGGGTCAACTGCGCAGTGCTATAGTGCAATCAGTGACATCCGCAGCAGGGCCCGACAGCAGAGCTGGTTTACCCTTGCCACTTCATAATAGACCCATCCCCTTACCCGCACCTGACCTGATTAGCTGACCAGACCAAATGCGGGAGAATATCCCCTCAGGGCTGTCATCATTTACTCTTTCATAATTTCTCTCCATTTATTTGTCACGCACAGCAGCTCTTCCTTGCTCAACAGACATCCCTCTCGCATCCAACGCTTTCTTCACACTGTCCATCCATCCTAGTCGTGGTCTTCCTCTCAGCCTTACACCTCTCACATCAGATCTAGTTATCTTTTTCACCAATCGCTCATTATCCATTCTCTCCATATGCCCAAACCATCGCAACACCCTCTGCTCAACTCGATCAGCCATCTCCCGAACAACTCCAGTTCTCCTTCGCACTTCATCATTTTTCACTCGATCCATACGTGTCACTCCACACATACTCCTCAGACACCTCATCTCCATTACATTCAAACATTTCCTCTCTGCTACACCCATATTCCATGTTTCAGCCCCATATAACGCAGTCGGTACCACAACACCCTCATACAGCCTTCTCTTTACATCCATTCTAAGTGAACGACATCTAAATACTTTTTTCATTCCTCCCAGCACCTTTCCTACTTCATTCATGCTAAACTTCACTTCTGCATCTCTTCTTCCATCCACAGCAACATGTGACCCTAAATACTTAAAACACTCTACCTCCTCAAGCAACTCGCCATTCAAAACTGTATTCATCCTCCTACCATCTACCGACCTCGTACATGTCATCACTTTACTCTTATTCTCATTTACTTTCAATTCTCTCCTTTCACACACCCTTCCAAGCTCCTCTACCAACTGTCTCAATCTCTCCTCTGAATCAGCCACCAGTGCAGTATCATCTGCAAACAGCAGCTGCTTCAGATTCCAATCTCCACCATCAACATTCACTAGACTCAGACCTCCACCTAAAACTCTTGCATTCACCTCCCTTACAACACCATCCATTTAAATATTAAACAACCAAGGCGACATCACACATCCCTGTCGCAGCCCCACTCTCACAGGAAACCGATCACTCACAGTATTTCCCACTCTTACACGCTCTACTGTTTACATAAAAACTTTTCATCACTTTTGGTAACCTACCATCAAGTCCATACATTCTTAAAACAGTCCACAAAGCTTCCCTATCAATTCTATCATACGCTTTCTCTAAATCAATGAACGCCCAAAACCCATCCTTGCCTTTCGCTAAATATTTTTCACACACTTGTCTCACAGCAAACACCTGATCCACGCATCCCCTCACTCTCCTAAAGCCACACTGCTCATCACCAATCACTCCCTCTGTACCCTCTCTAACTCTCTTAATTAACACTCTACCATACACCATACCTACAGCACTCAACAGACTTAAACCCCTAAAGCTACTACATTCTACTTACAGCACTCAACAGACTTATAGCCCTAAAGCTAGTACATTCATACTTATCACCCTTACCTTTATACAACAGGACCACACAAGCACTTGCCCAGTCAACTGGCACCATTCCTTTCACAAAGCACACATTCAACTATCTTACTAACCAGTCAACAATAATTGCTCCACCACCCTTCAGGCATTCCACAGCACACCCATCCATATCTGCAGCTTTCCCTTTTTTCATCTCCTTTACTGCCTCCTGCACTTCCTCCATTGTGATCAAAGAATCATTCAACTCTCCCAACACATTTACTTCTTGCACCCTTCCATCCGCCACAATCTCAGCCACCCTTTCCTCCTCTACATTTAAGTCATTCAAAATACTCTGACCATCTCTTCCTTACTGTATCCATCTCAATTAACATCCTTCCATCCTCTGGTTTTACTCGCTCTTCCTTCCCAGACTCTCCCTTTCGCACCCTTTTCACCTCTTTCCAAAACATTTTCTTATTCTGTTGAAAATTCTCAGTCATCCGCCTACCCCACCTCTCATCTGCTGCCACTTTAGCATCACTCACAGCCCTTCTCGCCCTATTCCTCTTTTCCTTAGACCTCTCATAGGACACCTCATCCTTCCTCTGCAGCCACACTTCATATGCACTTCTCTTCTCAGCCACAGCCATACTTACTTCCTCGAACCACCATTCACTTCCTTTTCTTACACCACCACCCACACGTCTCACACCACACACCTCTTCCGCATGCCCCACCACAGCACTCTTAAACAGCTGCCATTCCTCCTCCACACTGCCATTTTCCTGATCTTTCACTGCCTTCCACTCATCTTTCAGTTTCTCCTGATACTTTATTATTTTCTCTCTTTTATCCAACTCAGTCACTTTCAAAACCTCCCTGCCTGTGGCGGGGGGGACACAATCTGGCCGCACTATGGGGTGGTACTACTACTCTGCGGCCAAGTTGTGTTAGGAAGAATACTGCCATCGTATTCCCTGCGTGTCATAAAAGGCGACTAAAAGGGGCCGGGTGAGGGGACTAGGGTTCCCCTCCTCTGTTTTTTCTTCTGTTTTTTTTTTTTTTTTTTAGTTCCTAAAAAGAGACAGGCCAAAGAAAGGGATGGGAGACTGAGTTATCCCCATACCCTGAAGATTGGGTCTATGAATGTGCGTGGATGTAGTACGATTGAGGCTAAAAGGGAGGACATTGGGAGAATGTTTGCGAGAAGAAAGTTGGATGTGTTAGCTCTGAGTGAAACGAAGATGAAAGGGAAGGGGGAGTCTATATAACTGTGAATGGAAGATTGTCAGGTGTTGATAGAGGAAGGGCAAGAGAAGGTGTGGCCTTGTTAGTGAGTCCGGAAGTACAGCAGTGTGTGATTGAGTGGAAGGAGGTGTCATCGAGACTGATGTGGGTGAAAGCGAAGTTTGAACATGAGTTGTGGATGTTTGTGAGTGCATATGGGCCTGGTAGTAAAAGGGATAAAGAAGAGAGGGAGTCTTTCTGGAATGATGTTGATGAGTGTCTGCAGAGTTTTGGAGCGAATGTGAATGTAGTAATGATGGGAGATCTGAATGCTAGAGTGGGAAATGTAGCAGTTGAAGGTGTAGTTGGTATGCATGGTGTGCCTGGAAGAAATGAAAATGGGGAACGAATGATAGGGATGTGCGTTGAGCGAGAGCTGGCGATTGGAAATACCCTATTTGAGAAAAAAGATATTTATAAGTATACATGGGTAAGACAGGAAGGTGGAAGGGTTGTTGATAGAGCATTGATGGATTATGTGGTTGTGTCCAGGAATGTAATAGGAAGATTGTTGGATGTGAGAGTTCTGAGAAGGGAGGGTGGAGGTATGTCTGACCACTACCTGGTGGAGGGAAAGTTAAGAGTAGGTATGAGATGGGTGAGAGCTAGGAGAGTGTAAACACTTTCATGCATCACTTCTTCCTGAATATTTATCCATCTACCTTCGTATAGTACCTATCAGTCTACCTAACTACTAGGGCACACTATGGCTTACATTTCTATATACATGTCAACAAACATACCTTCTTACTGTCCCACCTCCTCTACCTCACTGACCACACTCCATCTTGTGTCCACTGTTTCGCTACACATCTACATTCCTACGATCATAATTATGTAAATACCTATATTTCTACATATATAAAGTCTTACCTACATATTACCAACTTGTATTCTATCTGCC